>NW_020799092.1:72987233-73102449 GCF_003259725.1 Athene cunicularia
TTAAAAAAAAAAAAAAAAAAAAAAAAAAAGAGAAATATGGTGTTGCATCAAAAACACTGTTCTGTAATAAAACTGTAATCAAACAATTGCATGGTGACAAACTGGAGCAACAAGCCTTTGTCAACCTCCTTGGCATAGCTATAGCTTAACTAATACAGCTACTGGGCTGAGGTGACTTAAGATCAATACAAACTTTTTTGAAAAAACAGTTACTGGCTGACATTATAAGTCATAAAACTGCTTTAAAATCAACAGCAAAGGGATTCTGTATTTGGAAAAGGATGTGATCTCATGAAGCAGCTCTGTTAAACACTGGCAATAAAATTTGTCAACATATACATGCAACAGAGAGGTCCATTTTATACGTACACAGGTGTTATTTTGGCATTTCAACACCAACAGATGTCATGAGGTAAGGAAGCATGTGGCATCAATGTGGCAATTCTATCTTAGAGCAGAGATAGCCTGCAGAAGAGCTGTTGTAACTGACTAAGCCCACATTCACTTGGCACCTGTTATCTAGTGTAATGGTCCCACCAACTCCTAAGTAGGAATAATGCCATGATAACAGATGGATAAAAGTGGAGGCAGCAATAGGAGCATGTACCAGGATCCACTGTATTTACTGAGACTTGAAAAACCTAGCCAGGAATGACTCAAGTGACTGAAATAAAAGACTATGGCTAAGATGGCTTGTCAACGGTAATTCAGCTCTTGCCTCAGTTAGCATTTCAAAGTACATACATTCTGCCATTTCTAAGTTAGGGATAACAAAGTAGGAGAGCAGGCTGTATAGTAAATCTAGGGGAACTCGGGTATTCAGTCTTATCTGACATGAGGGTGTCTGTGCAAGTCTGCATGGGCACTGACCAAGCATCTCCCAGTTCTGCTGGCAAACCCGGGACTATTGCCATGGCTACCCCATACAAGACTGGGACAGCTTTGTAGTTCTTTATTTACAAGATTCTTTAGGGCGAATAGTTCTGTTTTATGAGCACTTTAGTCATCAATGTAATTGCTGAGCTGGCCCCTACTGTGCTACAGATGAGGAAGGCAGGTTGCTATTTTCAGAATTCTGTGAAGAGGTATTCGTGTCCCTTCACAAAGTGGTTTTCCACCCCATTATGTAAAGGCTTTTCAGACTAGCAGGAGGAAGCCTCTAATAGCTCTTGTGAGCCACAACTGGCTGGAATGTCAATAGGGTAGAGGGTTTTCTACTCGGATTTTCACAGTCTGGTCACAGGAGACTGCTATAGAAAATTTTTCCTGACTCTTGCATTCAAGTTTTCAACATTAAATCGAACAGGACTGTATCCAGACAAAGATCAATTGATTAAGCCAAAAAGAACCCAAGCAAAAGAAAACGCCTCCTCAGCAATGTCTGCTCATAAGTAAGGTCATCTCTGCACAGGGAAAGTGCTTGCTTTTTTCCTGCCAAATGCAGAAAACTGTTGCATTATATGAAGGAGACCAGGAAGCTGGTCTCCTTCCATAGTTGTCAGTCTGACAGCAGTATAGGAAAAAACAGGGAAGAAACTCTGCCCTGGAAATAGGACTTGAAGAAATTAAATTTGTGTGAACCTCAGTATACAATGCAGTTGGAATTAAGTTTCTAATAGACCACAACCAGAACTCTACAACAGAATAAAATAGAAAGGAATGGGACAGGGGAAGGAAGATAAAAAATTATTAAAACTCATAACAACTAGTGTCCTCAAAAAGCATACAGAACACTTATTAAACAAATTTGCCTTACAGAAAGTTGTTATGCTACAGCACAAGCTCACCAATTCTTGTAACAATAAAGATATGACACATGACATGATACAACCAAATAACATATTTTAGTGTCAAGTATTAAAAATGCCTTGCTGTGAACATGGAAAAAGCTCCTGTCCTATAGTACTTGAAATAAGAGGCTTTATATATTGCCTGTCTGCTACTACTTAAATGAGAGACTTCATATAATACCATAACTAGACACTCATGCCTACTATGATCAAAAGCTGTCTTCTCTGACATGGGCTAATAGATACATAAAATAAATAGAATATGCACATGCTATTTACTACCTAGGATCAGATATAGATTGTTTTCAAAATAATATCAGCATCATGCTTTTCCTGCTGTTCCAAGGGTTAGGCCAACAAGTTCAAGAAGAAAGTATTGATGATAGATGTTAATCGTTGGACTTGATGGTCTTAAGGGTCTTTTCCAACCGGAATGACTCTATGACTCTATGGTATCTTCCCATAAAAAAATGACTCAACACATTAAGTAAAATTCTTTAACCTGTTATATTACTTAAGAATATTATAATGCAAAGCTCATAAGAACCATTAGCACTACCTGTGAAGTATTACTATAAGTGAATACATCATTCAAGAAACACAGAGCAGTAACACTGACACCAGGTGACAAACCAGGTATCAAGACTTGTAGCTTTCTAGAAAGGCTGCATGTTTCCCTCTAGTCTGGAAAAGAAGGAGAGAGGGACCAGAAGGACTACCTGTGTGAAAATTAATAATTCCTCTGCTTTACAGGGAGCCTAAAAGGTGCCCGGCAAATTCAGGTTCATTTAACAAGTTCCTTCACTCTATGGAAACTTTCAGAGAGTATAGATTAGCCACGAATGTCTGACATGGACAGCAGTTTGCAATGCTCAGGTGTTTGATCTGTGTCTGCAGGGCAGTAGCACCCACCAAGCATTACAAGCCCATCTGTCACCTAAAATATTGCTGTGATATCCAGGAGTCCTCATGTCAGGGTACATACAGAGGGTGATTTGGCCGTGAAGGACTGCAACAAGGTCTCTAGGTTCAGAGGAAGCTTCTAGTTCAGTGAAACACAGCAGAATTCATGATTTTTGGATTTCTTATAAAGCAGGATTGTTCATGAAAAGGTACTCTGTTACTTAAATAAAGCAAGACATTAATAAGATCAACACTGTTTCCAAATGTTCCTTTCTTTCTAGTGATTACAGCATGGAATAGCAAATCCAAAACCAAGCACATTTATTTTGAGTACAATATGTTGGCCTAATGCCAACAAGCAAAAAACCTTGTCAAATGTTGGCATTGTTTCACTTTTGTAACTCCGGGATCCTTCCCTGGGTGTTTAATTTGATAATGGCTCAGCAAATGCTTTCTTCCACTCATCTGATGACAGCTTCAGAAAGCTAGTGCCCGTGTCCTGCAGGGAATCCAAAAAGATGCCCTGAGGACAAAAAGAAAGTCTAATCTCTGTATCCAGGTTGAGGCAGATTCTGGGCTGTGCAAAGACAGGCAGCCCAGCACCCACCTTCATATTCTGCAATTATATGTCATAGGACACACTATGAGAGAGGATAGTCACATCTGACATGATTAGCAATTTTCTCTCCTAATTAGCTTTTTTTTATTTATTTTTTTTTTGCATTCCCTAGATCCTGGGACACAGACATGGTTGATACATCAAAACAAAATCTATTTGATTTTAAAGCATCCATTCAGAGCCCTGACAAATAGGACAGGCATACGTTACATTATCAGTGGCAAACTTGAAAATTTTGTTTCACATATTCCAGACATTTAATTACTAACTGATTTGGAATATTGTCACAGAGTCACAGGATCATGCAGGCTGGAAGATCATGTACATAATCTAGTCCAGCCAATGTTTGCCAGACCTTTATCGATAATTCATGCTGTTCACAGAGCTTCAGATCGCACAAAGGTGAGATAACACTCACCTGGCTGCTAGACAATACCGAAAACAAACGTCCTGGTGGTCCTCCCTGTCCCATGAGTCCAAAACCTGACAAAATCAGCCTTTCACTTGTTATGGCAAAAATAATATTTGCTGGGCTACAAGGCATATCTCTCTTGACTTCTGTTTCAGTTTTGAAATAATAATAGATTTAATCCTTTGGGCATTGGAGGTAAATTTGCTCTAACATTCAGCTAGAAGACTTTTAAAAAGGTCTCTCATTGCTCCTTTTTTAGTACTTTAGTCATGTCTCAGGGATGCATAGGATGAAGCAGGTCCCCATGCTGGATCTGCGAGGTGGTAGAGACAGCAGAATACTCTGGACTGATGGAGTATGGGTGTTCAAAACTACCACAAAGGTCAATAACGACGGGCTGACAAATGTTCGGTCTTGAAAGATAAGATGGGCTGACCCAGATGGCAGTCTTCTTGTCCTAAACATATCAGTGATTGTACTCAAAGGACTACTATCATCTCTTGTTTTTTCATGTGGCTATTGATGA
Organism: Athene cunicularia; assembly: GCF_003259725.1. Taxonomy (NCBI): domain Eukaryota; kingdom Metazoa; phylum Chordata; class Aves; order Strigiformes; family Strigidae; genus Athene; species Athene cunicularia. The sequence continues at coordinate 72,991,484 of NW_020799092.1, forward strand.
TATTACCAGGAGAATTCCAAAATCAGTGAAAAGATTTCAGGGCCTTGGGGAAACTGCTTAAGGGGTCGGGCGCACAAATAGTGTTCTTCTCCATCCCTTCAGTTTCAGGGATAGATGAGGGAGATTGCAGGAGAACTCAACAAATGAACTTGTGTCCCGAGACTCGTGTTACCAGCAGGGCTTTGGATTTTTCAATCACAAGTAAGCATACAGGATGACAGAACTTTTGGCAACAGATGGGATGCACCTGTACCAGAGGGGGAAAAGGATCTTGGGGCAGGAGTTAGTTGGGCTCATTGAGAGAGCTTTAAACTAGATTTGAAGGGGAAAGGGGACAAAACTGGAACTCTCAGATATAAGCCCCAGGAAAGATAGCAGAGTTTGTGGGCTGGTGTGCCAGCAATGACCCTCACCCTGACATCTCAGTGGAGACAAGAGATGGAGACATGCAGCACAACAAAGATGTAAAGAACATTGATGGATCAGTAACCATGGTAATACCTGTGAAAGGTCAGGCCAGAATTAGGACCTCTAAATACAAAAAGGTGCTGGGGAGATCAGCCCATCTGAAGTGCATCTATACCAATGCACACAGCATGGGTAACAAACAGGAGGAGCTTGAAGCCATGATGAAACAGGAAAATTATGACATAGTGGCTATTACAGAAACAAGGTGGGATGTCTCCTATGACTGGAGTGCACCAATTGATGGCTACAAGCTCTTTAGGAGGGATAGACAAAGAAGTAGATGTAGTGTCATGGCGCTGTATGTTAGGGACTGTTATGATTGCTTTGAGTACAAACATAGTGAAGACAGGGTGGAGTGTCTTTGCATTAGAATCAGGGGGAAGGCCAAGAGGGCAGATGTTGTAGTGGGAGTCTATTATAGGCCACCCAACCAGGACAGAGAGGTGGATGAAATATTCTACACGCAATTAGGAGGAACCTCACAAATGCTTGCCCTTGTTCCTGTGGGAGATAACTTCATAGACATCTGCTGGAAGTAAAACACATTAGAGCGGGACTAGTCCCAGAGATTACTGGAATGTCTAGACGATAACTTGCTGACCCAGCTGGTGAGTGAACGAACCAGAGAAGGTGCCCAGCTGGATCTCCTCTTTGTGAACAGAGGAGGACTGGTGGATGCTGTGGCAGCTGGAAACCGACTAGAGCACAGAGATCAAGAAATAATAGAGATCTCTATTCTGAGAGGGGATGGCAGAATTGACATCTTGGACTTCCAAAGGGCTGACTTTGATTTGTTTAGGCACCTGCTTGACAGAATCCCTTAGGAGATGGTCCTGAAGGGAATAGGGGTTCAGGAAGGCTGGACACTCTTTAAGAAGGAAGTGTTAATGGCTCAGGAGCAGGCAATCCCCAGGTGCTCTAAGAGAAGTCTGCAGCAGAGAAGACCACCCAGGCTGAACAGGGAGATTTGGCTGCAACTCAGCAAGAAAATGAGAGTTTACAGCCTTTGGAATAAGGGGATAGGCACTCTCACAATGACTACAAAGATGCTGTGAGGATATGCAGGGCGGTAATCAGGAGGTCCAAAGCCCAGCTAGAAACTAATCTGGCTTCAGCAGTCAAAGATAAAAAGAAATGTTTCTGTAAGTACTTCAACAGCAAAAGAAAGACCAGGGAGAGCCTCCATCCCATGCTAGACACAGGAGGAAATGATGGCAACGAGTAATAAGAAAAAGGCTGAGCTGCTTAATGCCTTCTTTGCCTCAGTCTTTAATAACAAGACCAGTTGTACTGAGGGAATCCAGCCTCCTCAGCCAGAAAACAGAGACTGGGAGAACGACCCCCCTGCAATCCAGGAGGAGACAGTCAGTGACCTGCTGCATCACATGGACACACAGAAGTCTATGGGACCGGATGGGATACACCCAAGGGTGCTGAAGGAGCTGGCTGGGGTGCTCGCCAAGCTGCTTTCCATCATTTCCCAGCAGTCCTGGCTGACCGGGGAGATCCCGACAGATTGGAAATTGGACAGTGTGATGCCCATCTATAAGAAGGGTCAGAAGGATGATCTGGGAAATTAAGGCCTGCCAGCTTGACTTTGGTACCCAGGAAGCTGATGGAGCAGCTCATCCTGAGTGCCATCACACAACATGTGCGGGATAACCAGATGCTCAGGCCCAGCCAGCATGGGTTTATGAAAGGCAGGTCCTGCCTGACAAACCTGATCTTCTGTGACAAGGTGAGCCTCAATGAGGGAAAGGCTGTGGATGTTGTTTACCTTGACTTTAATAAGGCCTTTGACACCGTTTCCCACAGCATTCTCCCGGCAAAACTGGCTGCTCGAGGCTTGGATGGGCACACGCTTTGAGGGTAAAAAACTGTCTGGATGGCCGGGCCCAGAGAGTTGTGGTGAACGGAGTTAAATCCAGTTGGCGGCCGGTCACGAGTGGTGTCCCCCAGGGGCTCGGTGTTGGGGACACTCCTGTTTAACATCTTTATGGATGATCTGGACAAGGGGATCGAGTGCACCCTCAGTCAGTTTGCAGGTGACACCCAGTTGGGTGGGAGTGTTGATCTGCTCGAGGGTGGGGAGGCTCTGCAGAGAGACCTGGACAGGCTGGAGCCATGGGCTGAGCCCAACTGGGGGAGTAGTTTCAATAAGGCCAAATGCCGGGGGCTGCCCTTGGGCCACAACAACCCCCAGCAGGGCTACAGGCTTGGGGAGGAGTGGCTGGAGAGCTGCCAGTCAGAGAGGGACCTGGGGGGTGTGATTGACAGCTGGCTGGACAGGAGCCAGCAGTGTGCCCAGGTGGCCAAGAAGGCCAATGGCATCCTGGCTTGTGTCAGCAATAGCGTGGCCAGCAGGGACAGGGAAGGGATCTGAGCCCTGTACTCGGCACTGGTGAGGCCGACCCTCGATTCCTGTGTTCAGTTTTGGGCCCCTCACTACAAAAAGGACATTGAATGACTCGAGCGTGTCCAGAGAAGGGCAACGGAGCTGGTGCAGGGTCTGGAGCACAGGTCGTACAGGGAGCGGCTGAGGGAACTGGGGGTGTTTAGTCTGGAGAAGAGGAGGCTGAGGGGAGACCTCATCGCCCTCTACAGCTCCCTGACAGGAGGGTGCAGAGAGCTGGGGATGAGTCTCTTTAACCAAGTAACAAGTGATAGGACAAGAGGGAATGGCCTCAGGTTGTTCCAAGGAAGGTTTAACCTGGATATTAGGAAGCATTTCTTTCCAGAGGGGGTTTTAGATGTTGGAATGGGCTGCCCAGGGAGGTGGTGGAGTCCCCATCCCTGGAGGTGTTTAAGAGTCGGGGTCGATTTAACACTGAGGGATCTGGTGTAGTTTGGAACTGTTAATGTTGGGTTGATGGTTGGACTGGATGGTATTTTCCAACCTAGGTGATTCTGTGATTCTGTCATTTCTTGGGCCAGGAAAGAAATTATAAATTCATCATTCTATCCTTATGTATTGAATGTAGATTATAAAAATGAAGTTGAGCCATACTGTTTACTGTGTAATTATGTCTACAGCATCCCTTCACATGATATCAGACTCAATACCAAAGTGCCACAGAGGCCTATGCACTGTTACTGGGCCTTAAAATCAGCAAGAGAATCTACTGTGTGACTTGCTATACATTTCAAACTACAGAGCAGGGACACTAATACTGTTCACCACACCTTCCCATCCTGCTTTCCCTTTTGTGAGGAAATAACCTCCCAGGGTCATCACAATCCCTTTTCATTGCTGCGGAACTTGCTAGGGTCAAGCTGTGATTACAGCCATGCTTATACAGTTGTCTCTCAGTCAAGATCAGGATAATTGATTGAAATACTTTAATTATCATAGCTAGGCTATAAATACAGTATTAGAATGGACTTCTCTAATTTGTTTACAGGCAGTATAATAAACATATGCACAAAGCCTTGAAGTCTCCCACTAGATGCCTCAGGAATGCAACAAGCATTACTTCTGATTTAATCAACTATATTAAAAACACAGGTTTTGGAGGGAGGTAAATATGGCTAACTTGGGGAGAAGGGAATGATGAGGATTGCTTTTATAAGCTCCCTACTTTATTTTAAAATAGCGATTGCCATTAAATGTGAAAACATGCTAATCCTTAACTGAATGAATAAGGAAATAGCTCTCATTGCCTGTAATGATAGAGATACTTTATATTGATTTCTTCATATATTTATAAGCTACTGGTTATCTATTCAATATTCTTTGCCTGTAATGTTTTTACCAAAATAGATTTAGATATTAAGTTTGATGTTCCTGTGGGAATTTTTCAGGGAAGAGTACTTCCTTTACATGGAAAAACAGAATGAGAAAATTGGATAAATTAAATAAAATGTCTATTAAAGTGCAGCTGACTGGAATAGCTATATCCAGCTATTATGCTATATAGCTATATGTTATATATCTTTTCATATTGGAAAAAAACCCAAACAAACAAAAAAAAACCACAAAACAAGAAGTATAAAAAGAAAACAAGAGTGAATAGTGAAGCAAAATAAATAAATCCAACAACACTCAATACCAAATAATCTTATTAACTCGAAAAGCTAGCCAGGGTTGAAGACACTTGATAGTATCTATGATTACACTGACTACCAACCACTTGGTTACAGCTGGAAATTGTAATATAATAAAGCACGAAATTATGGTTCAGGAAGAACTCTACATTTTTGGTTGGTTTTTGTTTGGCTCTCTCCTGACAGCAGATGGGATTAAGATCACTTTGTTACTGTGACTTTGATCTGCTCTTAAAAGGCAATTTCTGTATCCTTAAATTTAGCCTTCTGTATACTCAAGCATATGCTACACTGCCCACAAGACATAATTAATCTAAAATATACACAGCCCCTAATCAGTGCTCACTTAGTCTTTCACTAGACAGAAATCATTATTGGATATTACATACAATTTTGAGAAAAATACTGCTTCTGAAGAGGGACAGATGTTCTTTTCTACAGCAACTGCTTCAGTTTAACTGCACGCAAATACTACTGTACACTCCAAAGTAAACATTTTAAAACCCAGTAAGAAAGGGTTACATTATATATTTATATATATATTTATATATATATATATATATATATATATGTATGTATGAGGTAAATGGAAGAGAGGAAAACTCCCTTGTGACCTCCTCTGGAACCTGTGTAATAAATTTACTTCTGATTAATGCCAGATGAACAAAAAGTAAAACCATATCCTGCTAAAGCACCCCCTTTTCTTGTGCTCAGAACACAAGGCAAAATTCTTAGAAATCAACCCTGTTCCTCATGTATTCCATATACGAGCACTGTCTAGAAGTACTATGGCAGAACAAAAATATGTGCATTACTGCATATAAACTGGTTGGGAGAACGAAAAGGCCATAATATCTGCTGATATTTTCCAGGTTCTATCAATAAAAAGGAAAAAAAAAAAACCCATCTGATTTTGTATATCAAATCAATAAGGACACAGAAATACATACATGTATATGCTTATATATGTATGTATACACACCAACATACGGCTTTATTGTTTTCATAGCCACAAATAGGAAATAGAAATTAAGCATAATATTAAAGATTCTTGTATATATTTTTTGAATTACAGAGGCATGAGGCCAATTTTCAGTTGTAGATAAGAAAATGCGAGCTCAGAGAAGCTATTCTTGAAGTTATAATTTCCCCAAGTGTTTTCTGTGAGATGAACCTCCCTCAATGCTTTTGAGTCCTCTGTGGCTTTGTCAGATCTGAAATTGCCCCAACATTCAGAAGGGACTAAGGTCTGATGGTTTCTTATTCCATTTTAAAGAAAAAAGCAATGCCACTTGTCCTATTTTACACACCTGCATAAATCTCTTCCAGTTTTTACTTTAATTCTACAATATGTAAGATGACAGGAGAGCTACGAAAAATTAAGAGTTGGGTTTCCATTACAGTGTAAATCAAGATACTTGATTTTATTGCAGACTGTTTATATTCTGAAACTGTGATGACTTGTGATTTCCTGTTTATTTCATATATTGCTGTCAAATTTATGGTTCAAAATGTGATTTCAGTGCATTTACCAGATGTATTCATAGCACTATCAGCTAAAATGCATTAGAATGCTATGTTGTTTGTTGCTCTGGTCTTTTAATTTTTTGACTCAAAATCTGCAGATAGGTCTGTACACTACAGTGGATCTTCTCAAAATCTTTACCACTGAAGTGGTTTACAGCAGTTCTTAAACCCCTCCATTTAACATTTTGTACTGATTGTACTATTCCTACAACCTTTATTCCGAAGACCCTGGACTTTAACATCATCATGTTGAGGATACCTAGCCATTGTCTCCAGCTGATCACACCCATAATTTAACTTTCCCTTTACCACAAGATCTCCCTGTTAACACCTTTTAAATAATTCTGAACTGTACTGGCATCCTAGCTCTAACTCAAACTCATAACCTGGTCACTGTTGTCAACTCAGAGCTTTCTCTAGATCTTTACATTCAAATCGTGCTTCACAGAACCAGCATCCTTTATCACTGAAACATGCTGTAAGGCAGGATGCAAAACTCTTTGAGCCTATTCCAACCCCCTATTCAGTTTTAAATAGATAGATATCATTAAAAAAGACTGCTAAAATATTCAGGTAAGGAAATTTGATAGCCTTCCAAACTCTATTTTCCCACTATTTGAATATCTTTGTAGCCAGATGAAAATTCTTCCTGATATTGAAATCAGAAAATGTACCGGATCCGTTATTACCCTTTCCTATCGCAATAGATTGGATTTCTCCAGAATGGTTTGCTACATATTGGATGACAGCTCTTATGTATTCCTACAATCTTCTCTATTTTTGAGCAATCAAGCCTATTTTTTTTTTTTTTCCCATAGGCCATTCTTGTTATTCACAACTGCACTATCTCTCACTGGTCTATAAGCAGATGTACTCAAAAGAGGGACACAAAATTCTAGCTGAGATCTTAATAGCAGTGAATGCAGATGAAATAATAGCCTCCTTATGAACTGCCTCTGTTTTTTCTGCTTTACAGATGCCCAGCAATTTTTTATCATGTATTTGTTATATTTCTTCTTCCTACTAAAAGTAGAGTTTTGTTCTTGTCTTTACCGGATTTACCTTGTTGGTTTTAGACATCATTCCATTTGAAGGTGCGTTAGGAATTCTAACTGTGCTTTTCACAGTATTTGCAATTCTTCTTAGCCTTACTTCATCTTCAGTTTCATACCTGTACTCTCGCTATCAACATCAGTAATGAAAATACTGGGATCTCACTTAAAGTATCCCAAGCTATAAATTATGCTGCTGGTTCTTCAATCCTGTGGGACTTTCCCTGTCCTCCATAGAGTCTCAATCACGTACAGGTCAAAGACTAGTTTGGGTGGATCTTTAAGTACTCTCATCAAATGTTTCATCATGACCTACTAAACGAAAATATTAATCTTCTAACAGTCTCTATCCAGTCTAGCCTTATTCATACTTAAAATTAGCGCGCTTTTTTTTTGCTTTTTTTTTTTTTTTTTAAATTAATGTGATTAAGCCTCTGTTTACCATACTTGTAGAAGGGACAATGAGAATTAATGTATCACAGATTGCTCAGTAAACATCAGGCAACAGTGAAAGGACTTTCAGTGATTAGTAAAAACAATACAACCTAACATAACTTAATTGCAAAGATCTGCAATTCCACGTCTTTCCATTTTTGTGATTTCTATGAAGTCTGATGGCATTTGCACTCCTCCTTCCCCAGAAGACTGCAGAATTATAAGCCTCTTGATGGTGGGCAGGGGTTTCACCTGTATTTCTCTGGAAAAAATACCAGATCAAAAAGCCTCTTTCCTTCTCATCCATTTACTCAGAAGTTTCTGAAAACAGATAAGGACTTGACTAAGAAACCAATATGGCAAAAATAAAATATTTCCCAAGCTTAATTTTTATTAGGACTGAGGACAGTTTTCAGGTCATCTCATGGCCACACGAATAGTTGGGCTAGTACAATTCAGTGGGTAGATATGAGCCAGGAATGAGCAACAGTGAACAAATGCTAATTAAATCACTGTAAACAACCTTGCCATCAAATATAAACTCCTTCCCTTGTTTAGCAGCTCAGTACTTGAAACAGGACATTTACAGGAATTGCACTTGACTCAGACAGGTTTTGCTCACAGCTAGTGAAGAAAAAAAAGGTGTATCTAGGTCACAGTGTTTATCATTAGAAAAGAGGCATACAGAAAGGGTCTAATACATCTTAAAAGTACCTATTTCTTTGCATTCATATCACGATTGATCTGATCTAAATTGGTTTTGCAGCAGTTATGTTCATGGTGGTGTCTCCACTAGCAAAGTGCCTTCTGTTTGAAAAAAAGAGTAACAGAGCTTGTAGTGCAGTTCTGACTCAAAGCCTCCATGTAAGACAAAAATATACTCTAAAAATATATATATTATTTTTTGTGATTCTGCTGGTATCTTTAAATTAATGTGATATTCATATACACGTAGGACTAGAACTTTTCAAGTTTACACATTTTTCTTAATTTTTAAAAAAACTTTTCTCTCAAGTTAGCTATCACCAAAACTTCCTTTGCTTCTTCAGTCTCTGGTTAAATTATTTCAAAACCTCACTGATTTATGCCATTATTCAGTTGTTAACAGTGTTTTAACTGAACAAATTACTATTTATAAAATTAAATTTGTGCCAAACTATTCTGTATAAACATAAGACATTTGAGATAATTAAATTCCAAGCATTCAGTATGGTTCAGTTCGGTTCACTGGCCTCAGTGGCTATTCAGCTAATAGATTCCAATGCATTTGAGTTAAAAAAAATTAAAATAAATTCTTAGTTAATTAGAGAATAGGGCATTTTCAAATCTGCATCTATCTCAAAATGCTTTTCTCAGCTACAGAACAAAGTTTAACTTTTCAGGATTGTACCCAAATATATAGAGGGATAAGATAATTTTTTTTTTTTTTTCCCCTGTTAATACAATATTCCTCGTGATTTTATCAACAAGAAAATCCTGTAGCTGCTATCCTAGGAAGTCTTAGAAAATATACATGTATCAACCAGCAGAGCTAGTAAATTTAAAATCAGGTAAGTACTGTCTTCTAAAAATCAAAGTTTCATGCAAGGAAATTTTAAACTACGCTGATTTATTATGAAAAGAAAAATATCTTTTCCAAGTTAAATTATATTACTTCTTTCCACTCAAATTAAGTATTTCATTTCATATTACTTTGTGAGTCAGAGCCTGCCTGACTTGGTAAGAGTTGAGGGTGGAAATTTCAGTATCACGATGCTTGAAAGTACATTCCCTCTCTTCACCCCATATTGTGGAGACTGATTTTAATTCTTCACATACTTTTTTTTTTTTTTTTTTTTTTTTTTTTAGTTTAGTTTGACACTGAATTGTCACCCTTGATTTAATGCTTTCATGAATTCTAATTAATTCAGAAGCTCCTTCCTCACCTCTATCAACTAGTCTCATGGGCTAGTGACAGTGCTTACCACAGTTTCTCTTGAAAGTTCCATTGCATGTACCTATAGGAAATATATTCCTAGGGGAGGTCATTACATAGAGGTAATTTGCAAACTATTAGGAACTTCTGTGAAAACACACTCTTTGACAAAGTTGAATGAAATCTGACAGCAAAGGAAAGCACTAATAATCTGAATACCAAAATCAGAGACATTTGACATGTGACAGGATTCAAGGATGAAGTCATCTTCATCTCCAGTTTATCTATTTATAATAACAGTTGTGTGAGTTTCAGGTTTTACAATACATTTCTTCTTTGATATAGACATTACCCATGTAGATTTCCCTTCCCCATCCCAGTACACCTCATTATGAAAAGCAGCCAATAAGTCTGAGATCTTCTCTTTGCTCTAAGAGCTTCTACAAAGTGAATAACTATTGCATCACATAAAATTGATTATTCAGTTTGCAGTATCATTCTTGTATGACATACTTGAATTACTTTTCCGTGTAATGTATATAGTTTTCTATGTTTAGCACTTTATGTACCCTTTTGTCACATATGATACATAAACCCAGCATGTCAGTTTCAGTAAAATGCATAGGAAAGAGGAGCTCACTAAATGTTCCATAGATACCCAGGTTGGATTTATGTTCTGTTTTACAGCTACCTGTTGTAATGGTATATGTTTTCTGACCAAAAACAACATTCACACCCATAAAAGTCAAGGTTTTTCTGTTTTTTTCTTAATGCATCTAATGGAATAAGAGGAATTTTCCAGAATCTAATAAGTAGGAAAAAAAAACTATGTTCTTTTTTTCACTAACATGTCATGTTTGACTATGGTGAGGGAAAAGCTGAATAGTCATAACTGGATTTAAAACAATTCTATACAGCATCATATGGTAATAGATAGACCTCTGCATCTGGAGCAGTAGACATTCACACTCAAATTTAAAACTGAGATAAATACCTAATTACTAATGTCATACAGTTACCACTGCTATGGTCTGCCACATTTCACCATGGCACAGTGCCAGAGATGTTCCATACTTGTAATGGGAAACCAAACCAAATGCAAGTCCAAACCAGGGGAGTTCCCACCATGTGATGAGCCAGTTACAGCAGGTTGGGATACTAAGTAATCAGCGCTGTAGCATCACCACTCCAAGATGGCTACTTGCAAGGTGGATATTTATTGAACAGTTTTGGTATTAGAGACTGGAGCTGTGCCCCACCTTAGTCCAAAATCTGCCTCTGTCTTCTTCCGCCTATGAATGTAAGTCTTGGACATCTAATTTCTGGTTAATTTATAAAAACAACTTATGATCGTTTGTGAAGCAGCAAGTTAAATTGAATCCTGCTGAAATAATAATGATTCAATTCCCTCTTTCACCTGCTGATCAATCTCTACTGCAACCAAAAGGCATCTTATTTTAGAGTAAATCCTATTTATCTGAAAAAAAGGGAAGAGCTACAGGGATGCTAGGATTTCTAATGTACATGAAATGAACATTGAATAATGTTAATGAAGAGGCTTCCAAAAAAAGCTGAAATTGTAAACATTAATAGGTGTTGCATTCTTTGAAGAGCCTAGTGATATTCTTTCTATGCCACTGTAAAAACAAAATCCGCTTTTAAAATAACATTTCTCTATTTTTCAGGATTTGTTTTATTGTAGGAAATGTCATTTTCTCCCTAAATGAACAAAGCAACATGAGGACCATGAGAATCTAAAATGGAATTTTAACATGTGTAATATAAGTTTCATAAAATTACTTTAAATCAACAAAGACCACAGGTAAGAAGCTAAAGAACTGTAATGTCAAAACAGGAAATTCAGTCACAGACTGAAGTGAAAATTCTGAGAAGTATTAAATAAGAGAACTGTGTTACATTTGGCACTTGCAAATGGAAGGCTAAAAATATCAATTTTGTAGTATCTAGAAACATGAATTCAGAATCTAAGACAGACATTAAGCAAGTCAAAATAACACAGCAAATAGGACAAAAAAAATTCCAACTGGAGCTGAAATTGATAGTCAGAGTTGGATGTGTGATTCAGCAGCCTGGTCGACAGTTTACCTCATAACATACAACCAAGCAAACATTTTGCATTTCCTAGTATTTGACCTGTTCCTGGTAACAAAATAGTTCAACTTACATAATATTCATGAGAAAAAGTGCAGAAAGCAATGTCAAAACCAAACCAAACTATCACAGTAACTGGAGAATATCAGTTATCTGTGATAATACATAATATTGAAACTATTTGGCAAGTCCACTGTGATTATTGTACAAAGCCTGTCCTTACTGCCAAATAACACAATAAAGTGAAGAGATTAACTGAAAGACTTGCATGGCTAAAAATAGTAAGCATGAAGAATATAAAGTGTAAATAAATAATTTTTTGTTAAGAAGGGAAAAAAGAACTCAGAAATACATTTCAGAAGCAACTTAAAACTTGTGAATCTGAGCCTTAGACTCCAAGTTCCTAAGTAACTTTGGAAAATTACACGTAAATTACCAGGATATCATAAATATATTTTACCTATCTTTTTCTCATTGAAATAAATTAAGTCACTGACTTACATAGTCAGAAAGAGAGGCTGGAACATACTTTCTTCCCCTTGGGATAAGTAATAGAAAAATATATGAAAGCTGCATGTATTAAAGTGGAGGTTAGAGTTACATGGTAAACGCATTACTGCCAGAAAAAAAGATTAAGGAAAACAAACAGGAACAAGAGCACACATTTACATTTTGCATTTGTGTGCTGATGAAAACTGCAGGAACTGGCAAGCAACAATTTACTGGAATGGAACATGATGTTTTGGTAAACTGCAATCAGAATAAATAAAATTTATAAAGTGGTGACCTCCCTGTGCCATTCCTGGCTCACAAGACTTTTATTAAGGATATTTTTCTCTTGGGTGATGAAGCTTGGACTAAGACTGCCAGATCAAGGGTTCCGTTTAAATGAGGGAGCTAGCTGAACATTTGGGAAGCCTGAACTGGGTCGTTGAATTTTCAAAAGTATATGAATGGAACAGATTCATCAAATATGCTTAAGTACTTCCTAATGAAATAAATACAAGATCTGTTGCTAACTCCAAGCACTCCAAAACCTCTGGGAGGGAAAGGCAAAAGTGAGAGCAGGTATGAATAAGATCATGAGTAAGTACAGATAAACAGGGTACACTTAAAGAGAAAGCAATACATAATCACTCTAATATGGATTTTAGGAAAGCTTTTTCAGATGCATTCATAAAAGCTATTGCAGAGAAACAAAAACATGTTTCTTATATAACTTAAATAACTAAAGCTTAAACATATTTTGGAACCCAAGGTATACATAAAAGGTGCTAGTCTATGAATAACAGAATTATGTATTTCAGGATAACAATAAAGGCCTATGATAAAGTTAAAAATATGGATCCATCTGCTTAACAGCCTTTATACTGTGGTTGAACTGAAATCATCAATGCTCTGATTTTGTTCTGATTTTATTCCTCACATGCAATTGGCAAATAATTTTGGCTGATGTACAGAAAAAGCTGAAGCAAATTTAGAAACTTTTTAAATGGGAATCCATTCATCTCCAGTGGTGTGAATGAACAACGCTGTATTGTGTACATCAATGACTCTCAGACCTTTTACACCGATACTTTCACCTCTACACATTTTCTGTCAATCTCCATGTCAAATTTAAACACAGTGCAGACAGTGCAAATAAAGGAAAAGATACGAGTTCAAATACCTGTTACAAGACATTTCCCAATGTGGACCACTCTCTGTTGACCAAAGCGTCTCTACATTCAGACTGGAAGAATTAGTTCACAGATCTGAACCTGAGAAGTGCTTCATCCTTTATAGTCCAGCCCAGTTAGGTGGAGGAAACCACTGCTTGCAACTGTTCTGCACAAGAGCGCATGAACTAGGGCACGGCTGCTGTCTGTCTTACCGAGACTTCAGGGTCTGGCCCATATGGTTTGTTTATATTTGTTTGCTCATAGTATGGCTTACTGTAGTTTTTTAAGAAGGATGGTGCTAATATATTGCTCCATATTATGAATCACAGATAAGCATATGACAATTTATTTTCCCGTTACTCATTTCTGGTTTGTTTCATGAACAGGCAGAATAAGGAAATCACAGGCACGCTTCTTCTGTATAGACTGGAGGACACACCAGGGAAAAATGCTACGTGTACACACACAGAATCTCATCAACACTAGCTTATTGGGCAGCAGCCAATTTATTCAAAGCACTCAGCTTCACATTTTTTTTTAATATTCTATATGGGACAATAAAACAGCAAGACATTTGAAACAGATGGCTAATGGTTACCTTTTTTTTTTTTTTTTTTGTCTAGCAGATTTACAACTATCTTTTTAAAAAAAGTCTATGTGTTCTAGGGTGCAGAAGAAATGATTTGTGTCTCATACTTAAAAGCTCAGAAGCTTCCAACATATTGTGGTGAAACCCTTCAAAGGCACCTGTGATATCTTATGGGTAAAAGATATGCTGCCACTTTGCTTGTTTTCCTTTATATTCTTTGCCCCACGGAGGTGATAAAAGACTAATTCCCCACAGAAAGCTGACAAACATTTCTGATAGCCTTTGGACAGCTGATACTAAGAAGTATTGTGCAAGTGTCAGTTCCATGGAAGTCTCCCTGACCACACAAGGTTGTCTGGCACTGCTAGGAGAGACACCAACTTGTAACCTCTATGTGAGATAAAGGGATACAAAGAGACCTGGACTAACTAAGCAAAAAAGAGTTCTAGGTAAGGCTATACGTACAGACTATTGCGTTGATACAGATTTTCTTACGCTGCATCTGTTCTGTTGAGATAATATATATGTTATATATAAGAGGCTGATTTGTGCCGTTGTGCTCACAGGTCACAGCTCCCAGCAGTAAGTCTTGTAGGAGTCAGACCCATTCAGGCCTACAGGACTATCATGTACCCAAAGCTTATTCCTCATATGGCCCCAGCTAACAAATGGAAGAATTGTAGAATTAGAGAAGGAATAAGACACTGGAATTCTGCTGTGTGATAACCTGCCTGACCTACCACCACTGTCTCTGACAGCGGAAGGTATTCTGCAACCCCAAATCACATCTGCCAATCAAATTTGCAGATAATTTTGGATCCCTAAGAAACCTCAATTAGCACAAGATGCCTTGTTGGGAGATCCTCACCAGCAGAGAGTAGAGAGCAAATTAGTTGATAGGATGGTAGGTGTCCATCCTAGAATGGGTTGAAGAGCTTGCTGACCTGTTTTTACTATAAAAATAAATTAGACATCTACATATATGTGAGACAGGGGTCTTTTTTATATCAACATTTTAAACTAACATCTAACATTACACATTTTAAGCTGGACATTAAACTGGATCTCATCCTATGCACCACTGCGGTAACATGACAAGAGGGAAATGATGCACCCAACTGACAGAAACTAACTTGCTCCCTGCTGCTTTCACAGTATACAGAGGCAGAAAGTATTAAAAAATAAAACAAACAACCAAAACCAAAATAGTTAATTTTAATGTCTAATGAGAATCAGCAAATTTCAGTAATAAAAGCAAAAAAGCTTTTGAAATTGAAATCTTTCTGAAGCAAATTTTCCAGGGTACCCAGTTGGAAAAATGCTCCCAGCTGTTTTCTTCCTTATTAATATTACTAGTCACAACATGGATATAAAGGGGATGGTATGTTACCATAAATCCATTCGCACAATAAATTGTAAGGTTTTACAGAACATCTCTCAGATCAGCATCTCAGAAGAACAGCATCAGCGACCATTTCTCAGATTTAAAAAAGGTTGGGCATGACCTGGGCGTACTGATCAGGCTAAGAACATGGCATAAATTACTGGCAAAGGTGAGAATAGAAACATTCCACTTTGGTGTTAGCACTCTAATGAAAAGTCTACTATCCAAGCTTCTCTGATATAGTTCAATACTGACTCATCCTCTCACAAGACATCAGGCAGAAGTAACTGAAAAAAAAGGAGAAACCACTTCTTTAATCACCATTAATGCTAAATGCATGAAAGTCAATGGAAGGCTGAACACCAAATTTGAATTTTGACTGGAAAATGTTCCTCACAGAAATGGAAGTCAAAAACCTAATTAATTTTTTTTTCACAATACTTGCCTAAGAGTAAAGCACTTATTCATTTTTGTTTTCAAATTGCTTTGCAAACATGAACTAATTATTAAAAGATGAACAACATTTTAAGTAACAAACATGGGATGAAAATTAAACCAACAAAAAAAAAAAAGATACCTTCTTCTGCAGTCATAGCATCTGAGAAATAGAGGTGGTTTTAATTACACTGAATGCATAATGATTACAAATTACCATGTAACAGTGATCAAACAGCTTTCTCCACTGGATCATAACAGTTATTGGAAAAATATGGAGAGCAGACTTTTCAGCTATAGTTTATATGTTCTCCATAAGGTATTTCTGATTGTTCTTTCCCTACTACCTTAGTAACAACTAGTCACATTTTTTGATTTATTATGTAATCAAACTATTATTGATTTTCAGCTACTTGGAGGAAAATGGCATTTTACAGATGGCTGCTACAGTATTACAAATTATATAAAATCATATGGTTTAGAAGACCTCACAGACAGAACTAAAACCAATATGAAAATGTATCTAAAGAAGTTTAATTTTTAATGTATATTCACAAAGCCCAAAGACAGAACACATCCACAAAGAAGCAGGGGTTTACAGCCATATTTTTTGTATAGCAAAGCGAATATTTATAGATACAAACATTAAATCACATATTGTAGCAAAAGAGATACTAAAATATATCTGAAATTTATTTTTAAACTAAATACTGTAGTCAAAAGGCAACCGAAACAATTTTTTAATCATGTATTTTCTCAGTGAAAAAAATGACTGATTAATTTGTTTTATTGATAAAGCATCCCAATGTCCTCAACATCCCAGTTACGTACTTCTTTGCTAATTATAACTTGAATTAAAACTCACAGTTTACAGCAACTGCGAATTGGAATAGTTATTAGCATCATGTTTATATCACATAACACAAGGATTTCCAAGTAGTTTCATATAAATGATTCACATGTTGGCTACTTATGGTTTGATCTTGGTGCTCCAATATAATATTTATATTATATTTTATGCTCACATAATCAGCGAGAAATTTTGTGTATTATTATCTGCTCAACCTCAAGAAAATTATAAAAACTTACCAGGTTTCTCTATAGTGTTGCTTATTTTCCCATCTTAGCAACAGATTGGAACATAGTGAGTACGGAACTGTGGATCGAAATTTATTGTGTCAAAACTATGTTGAAAATGCTCATCCCACTCATTAACAAATGGACCATTTTCCTGATTTACGTCTAAAATTTATTACCTACATTCTACTTTTACTAACCATTTTCATGCCCATTTGAAACAAATGAAACTCAAGTTTCTCGAGTTTACACCTAATACACATTGCAATTTGGCACTGCCTTACTTGGCTGACCTATTATCTTCTTATGATCACCTAGCACAAAATGTGCCTTTTGAGAATAGCCAGTAGGAAAATGCAAAGAAGTAACACAAGGAGAGAATGCTTAAAAGCGACACTCCTCTCTCTTGTTCTTACAGGTTTTCGTTTTACTTAATCACAGCATGTTTTTTCCTGAACCTCTCTAAGCAGATCTCTTACTGTATTTTTCAGGAAGCAAAATAAAGTCTGAGGTACTAAAATAAGAGAAAGACTGATAAGAATTTTTCAAAGAGTTTTGGAAATTAAAAAAAAAAAAATATTCATTGCAACCTAGAACATTCTGGACGGAATACAGCACAGCAGATATTTCGCAATTGATAGCATTTTCCCACAGCACATAACTTTAGAGTCAGAAGAAGAAAATACCACACCGAGATGGTGAATTGTTAATTATTTCAGCATAGGTGTAGAAGAAATGGGTGTTTTCTTTACTGAACAACGATGACAGACTTCCCTTTTATCATGTAGGGTCTGAATGAGGGGTTATAGCAGTCACTGTGTAAGCATTTCACTGATCCTGCTCCTATCAGAAGTAGTGGCCAAGTTGCTGCCAAGTTCAAGTTCAGGGGGTGCACGTTCACACAGAGCTGCAGAGCCATGTGTCAGTATTGTGGTCTCACAAAGACTGAAATGCCATCTTCATAAAATCACAACTAATGGTTCCCCCAAATACTGTTTAGGAAGTACTCCAGGTTGCTTGGTAAACACATGGAGGGTGTGTGGGGGAAAAACACTGCTGCCTTTTATGTCTTTAACTGTTTTACCCAAATTGGAAGGCTGAAACGACAGTGACTTTTACACCAAATATAAAAGGTTAATTCTATTAATTTTGAAGTGAGTCAGTAGAGGGACCAAAATGCCGAGGGAGACAGTGGCAGTAGAGACTAGACACAACCTAGACAAGCACCAGGGCATTAAAAAAAGAGAAAAGGAAGAATGTTTAACTATGGAAGATGACTGCTTCTTGATGCTCGATTTCTATCATCACTCCAAGGGAATAAGGATTTCATACAACATCTGTAAAGAGAGTCCATCAGTGCTATCTGATTTACCCTCAGTTTCTTCTGGTGACGGAAACAACTTTCAGCATCCAAATTTGTATTTGATTTATGTAATGTTGGTTAACATTTTAATGTACAATGGAAGAACTAGTTAGTAAGCATTATCAATAAAAATTACCATTGCTGTTAATTGTGGGGTTTTTTTTTAAAAAAAACCCTGTCCTGGTTCAACTAGGATAGGGTTAAGTTTCCCCAGCAGAGAGAGGGGGAGGGATCTCCAGCCGGGTTATTCATACCATGCTGACGTCAGGTCTGGGGGCGAAGCCTTTTTACTTTCGCTTCTGGTTTGGGGGTTGCCATACACAAGGCGGGCTTGTTCCCTGACCATTTTGCGGTATTTCTCTGTATATCTTTTGTCTCGTTTCACTGTTACTGCTGTTTATTGTTGTTATCATTGCCACTGCTGCTGTTCAGATTGTTCTATCACTCTGTTGTATTAAATTTCTTCTTATTTCAGCCCGGGGACTGTGCTTAACTTCCAGCCCGACCGGCTGCGGGTGGGGGAAGGGCAACTGCAACGTGCTCTCCGGTCCCGGCAGGGCTTAAACCTGAACAAAACCCCATCTCATTGCTCATAAGTGGAGACTAGAACACTGAAGAACATCTGGAACTAAAAATGACACTCACAGCTATTCTTTGCGCATCCCAAGCTATAAACACATATATGTCTTTCAATTAAAGGAAGGATACTTTCTACATTGTAGTTAAATGAAGGGAAAGGTCAAAAATGTTCACTGTGTGACTCCAGCCCGTCTGCGTATCTGTAGAGTCAGTACCAGCTTCTTTGAGTCAGCATTACTTATTAATAAAATTGATCCCTTCTTGAAAATGGAAGAAACAACTAATTGTGGCACAAATAATGGAATGAGGACTCATCCTCAAATTTAGAAAGTTCACAAGTGAGAGTAATATTCACAAATCCCTGATATATCAGATTTCTCACAATTATCATACCTTTCAAGATAAACTTGATTTAACTTGTTGCCTGTATTTCTTTTTAAAACTATTCAGAGGTGGCATGGGAGGTGTTGTTGTTTATTCAACCAGTTTGTTGTTACATTTGTAATTAAGGTATACTCATTTAGAAATTATATTTTTCCCTTTCTACACCATCACTCACTTTATTATTTTGTTTTTCAGAAAAGAAGCCTTTTGAATATTTGCTGTCAAAATGAAACAACTGTACCAAAAAATTATACTGGCACAATTGTAAATATTACTGACTATGAGCTATATCTGTGCTCCAGTTGATTCTGTAAAAGTCATCCTCAGCAAGCATCATCCACAGTACTTTAAAAGTAAACATCGTTCTTGCTTTGGAAAGATAAAGAGTAGAGAATGAGAATCTGTAATCTCATGAAAAGTATTAGGGAATGGGATCATTTTTAATAAAACAGGAAAAAATATATCAAACCTGTTCCTCTTTAACCAATCTACATGAGAAGTAAGATCACCACCATAAGTGGCTTACACCATGTACAAGTACTAGTGCAACTAAAGAGGTTTCTTCCCTTACAGAATCTTCCCACAACAATAAAACTAAATATTTTCTTATAATTTTACAACGAAAGCTCTGAATTTCAAAAGAAAAGTTCATAAATTAAGTATTATAAACCCAAATTTATAGTTTTATTCTAATACGCTTCTCACTATAAAACCAATAATTTTTGGCCTAATCACTTTAATAAAGATTTTTGTCCCTTCTGTTTAAATCCCTAAATACTTCCTTTTCACCACTGTGTAATTCTTCACAGGATATCTGTGCACAGAGCCCTAGTTTTGGAGGATGACACCATGACACCTAACAAATACAGAATACAAAGATCTCTGCCACAGTCATAAATCTAAAGACAAACCTGTAAAGGTAGTGATTTACCATTTTGGCATTTGCTGCTAGAAGACAGGACTAAGGAATTAAAACCAAACCCCACTGTTTTCACTATTGGGGTGAACATCCTTTCAATACCTCACTCTCTATTTCCTATTCTGTCTTTGCGATGCAATTTTTGAATCATCAGTAGTTTAAATACATACTTAGTATGACAGAAGTGTTGTCACACTAAGATGAAGTTTTAAAGTGTAAATCTGGGAGTTTAAGAGAGAGACAACGAGGGACTGAAGTGCCAGGAAATAAATAATCACAATTTAGTGGCAATTCCTGTTAAGTCATTAAAATGAGTCCTAGCTCAATAACCACCATGGCCTTCAGCTGCAGATATTACATAGCTAAAATGTGGGTAGTACTTCACAAAACACAAAAACATTTGAGTTATTTCCTGTATAGTCCTGCATTTATGACTTCATAGAATGCTACAAATGAAATGGATGCCTGTCACTATTCCAGGATGACTCCAAAGAGTGGGGTGGACAAGAGGTAATGGGACTAAATTAAAATGCAGGAAAATCCATTTAATCATAAACAAAAATATTTTTTATTGTAAGTATTGTTGAACAGTAGCACAATCTGACAGGAGATTTTGTGGTATCTCCTTCCCTGGAGATATTCAAAACCTTAATAGACATGGCCCTGAGCAACCCACTCTAGTGACCCTGCTTGAGCATGGAACTGGACAAGATGACTCCAGAGGTGCCTTCCAGCCTCAGCAATTCTGTTATTCTGTGTGAGAAGGTATCAGAGATACAGAATAAAAGATGGAGTCTAGTAAACTCTTCTGCAATCAATTGGGGTTTTTTTAAACATAACTGAACATGGGGAATTCAAGGAAAGCACTCACATACAAAGAAGTACTTACAGGTGTTAATGTTTTGCAGGATAAGGATAGGATTGGGACTTCTAGATAGATATTGAAAATAATGTGATATTGACTTACAAAACAATTTGTCTCAGGACAACCTGCAGTTCCAGAAGTGGACCAAATTAATACGATAGCCATTCTGCAAAAATAAGTTGTTCCCTTGTAACACTGTAAATCAGAAATCACTTCATACAAATCAGTTAAGATACACAACTGAAACTGGGTTAGTGTTAAGCATCTTTCTGCAGTGCAGAAATTGTCTTATTGCCACCCAATTCAGTGCCCAAAGTAACATGGATCTTTTAAAGCTCTGAAAGAGCAACTGCCTGTCTCTAAGAAAATGATACCCAGGCATTGGGATCAGCTCAGGGGCTTGGTTCCCAACTGGTGGATTTAAACACATTTGCAGTCCAGATAAAAGGGAGGAGGCCAAATGCATGCCTCTAAGGAGAGGATGCTCTCAGAAGAGCAGGCCATAAAGCATCTTTCTGTAGAGATGACTGAAGGATCATTGATGCCGCCTGAGTGAAAGGTAAATGAAGTTTTTCTGCCATTGTGGTTCACTGCTGAGAGGTGCCTGGCTCTTTTGCTAGATGGGAAATGAGAATTGATTTGAGATTCTACATTAGGTAGCTGACCCCATGTAGAAGGACACTAGAGGCATGACCAGCCCTGCTGCAACTCACTAGTGTTATTCCCTGCTGTCTGATCTCAGTGACCACCCCAAAAGAAAGAAGCATGGAAGGATGGTTATCCCGCTTTTTCTGTCATCTCTTTCCTGTATTTACCATAACAAAAAGGATAATCTTTAGAGCAGAAACGAAGCCTATATATGCACACTTTCAGAAGTGTAACCCACCATTAGGTATGCCAAAACAAATCAGAATTCATCACCCTGTTTATTTAACATTAGTCAGCGGGAAAGCGGGGGGAAATATGGTGTTTACAGATATGCAAGATCTCAGGTAATACCGATGTAAATTATGTCACAAATTATGTCAAGGAAAATGCTGCTAAGCAAAATCAGAGCGAAAAACAAAAGACTGGTAACAAAAGCATCAGACTTTATGTAGAAAACAACATATAAGGATCTCATTCTCTTGCTTACGGTTTTAAGAGTGGGAAAGCCTTTCACTTAAAATCACAAGATGAATGGGAAAAAAACCTATAAAATCAATGTTACATAAATAATTATTTTATTTCAGTTTGTACTTACATACGCCCTTCTAACTCTTCAGGCAATGCAAATATTTGTTGCAAATGGCTTATCTCACCAGTATGAAATGGAAGCAAGACATGCCCTTGAGGCATGAATAATAATAATATTGAACATCTGACTCAGTCCACCAGGGCAGTAATTTGGGCAGGATTAAAGAAATATAATCAGAATTCATAAAGCACTGAGAGAAAAGCAGAGAACTCGGCTATGTAGTCTACAAAATATGCTTTATGTTTCTGTGCAGATTTCAGTTTAGCTCTCAGTTATTTAGCACTTGGAAGTCTTAAAAAACCCATGGGTTAAGTAACACCATGGGGTCACTGCAAAGCAGAGGACTACATTACATAAAAGTTGGCTGTAAGATGAAACAGCAGATCCTGATGTCCCTCACCTGGACTCCTTCTCCACACTGAGGATTCATAAGTGACCCAGAGTGTGTACCTCTCCCGACAGAGACCAGAACTTCCAACTGTGAAATATTCACAGGGAAATTACAACCTGGTTATCCATGACTGAACAAATGCATGTGCCAACAGGTAGATCATTTTTGTTTGGCTTTTAATTTTAACTATTTTCAAGAAGCATTTGTCACAAATATGCAGTATCAAAATGTATTATATCAGCTAGCCTCAGAAAATACATCAGTTTGGACTAAATTAAAATTTAAACTTAAAGGGTCTTGCCGATGTATGTGGACTGAAGTTTACACCTAAACTAGTGACATGCTAGTCGCTGGTAAACTATTTTTCATTGTTTCTCACACACTATTTGCAGGTGAGATGTGGGAGTGTGACAAGCAACTTTGCAGTGCTGAAAATACAACATCTTGGGAAAAGTGACAGATTCCATGCTGGAATCCATGATTTAATAGAATAGCTTGCACTTCCTTGTACTACCGTTCCAAGGGGAATACAGTGCCATAATACAGATTCATTTTTCAAATATCCAACATCACTCCCCGCCAAGACATTTCTTCTCTCAAGATGACATCTTCTGTACTTGAGAATATAAAAGGGACAGTAAGAAGAATTTATAAGATTGCATTTCCACAACAAGCTTTCTGCAGAGTTCATTCTGAAGCACAACAAGTTGGCATAAAGCTCTTGGTTGATTCAACTGAACATCCTATTTTGCAGCTCTAACTGCTGGTTTGATTGTGTGACTCAGCCAGCAGCACCAGAACAGTTTGGATGCTACCAAAATGAGATTCACCAAAGTCAAGATTTATATCTTTGCTTCTTTTTTTTTAATTATTTTTACTACTGCAAAAATAAAAGACACCCTCAACTCTATTTTACATTCCCCCCCCAAAAAAATAATATATCCCTGAGGCTGTGATCGCTGCTAGGTATGACAGTCAACCAAGTGAGGAATATAGAGGATTAATATCATGTCTATCACGGAAGTGAAATTATCTTGGAACATGAACAACTGGGTAAACTTCAACTCCTGCACAAAGTTTCCATACAAGTTAGACACTTTATCAAGGCTCCTGAGGCTTTAACCATATCAAGTTAAGCAGAGCCATGAGTGCCTCTAGGCACTGCAATTCAACACTTGATGTCATTTAAATATTAGACAGATCACGAGCCTTAGTTTCTGACCATGTAAACAGCACTATCCCAAGCAGTCGCCAGTGGGCAGGTATGGATGGAACCACTTCACTTCAGTGGGTGAAATAGTTCAGTTCTTAGGGGAGTGTGTCTTCTGCCAGCAGGTCTCAGCACCTTCTGAGCATACTCAAATCACCTGTATAAACGTAGCTGAAGAACTGGCTTGTAATCTAAATGTTGAAGAATCAATGAGGACTTTTGCCACAAAAGCTAATGGGCTGTGATTTCAGGTACAGACCTGCCACATTTCACACAGTAATGACACACGTGTAGCTCCCATTGCACACTGCTATGTTGAGACCCCATCACCCTGAGCCCAAAGCCTGGTGTCACTGCTTCTAACCCCACTTGGGCTCCACACACACCTGCTATAGCTGGTTGTGGATGAACTCATGGCTCATACCCTGCTGCACCCAGAGCATGAAATAGGCAGTGATGATACACTACAGCAGAGGAAATGTCCCATAAAAATGAACTTTCCCCAACAGCAGCCTAACAGTAAGGATCCTCCCATGTTACTGGACTAAACCCCAGGTGTGCTGGTGATCTGGCCTCAATAGCAGAGACATGGATTAGCTTCCACCCCTGTCCTGTGGCCAGATGAGAAACATTCAGACACTGGACTTCTCAGAGCTTGAAGGATCCACATACACCAGTTTTCTGCTCTATAAAGCCAAATCACTCACACTTCCCCACTGTGACAATGCACCATGAAACCAAACTCAAACTGTTTCCAAGACATTCAGATGCTGCATTCACCAGCAGCATGTCTTTACACAAATAAAATTAATTTATCCAATTCCATAGAATGAAGCTACTTGACATGAATGCCAAGTAAACTTCTGAATGACTAGATTTTGCAAATTAAAAAGGAATAAACTCTAGTAAAACACAGGTATCACAAATTGTGCTGTATTTATTTGACAAGTCATAGCTCAATCATCTAGCAGATATGCTGTAGTACATTTTGTAAATGCAATTAAGCCTTAGTAGTGAGACCTCACTACAGTATCTGCTGTTAAATCCTTACTGAGGGCTGTAAAAGAGACAAGAATTTCTTCTTTTTTTTGAGATTATAAAGCATTCTGCTTAATGAAGTTCAGATTATCGTTACTTTACTGAACATAACTGTGACACAATATTTACACATAGTTTTCCCAGCCATAAAGAAGCTCAGAACACAGGAGAAGAGGATGAGGGGAAAAAAAAAAAAAAAAAGTAATTTGAATTTCTTTGCTATCTTTTAGGGCAACAGGGAGGGAACCCTGGGGAAAACACCCAAAGGTAGTTGCTGGTTGCACAGTGATCACAGTGATGCTAAATATGGCTCCCAACAGCAGGCAGAGAACTCAGAACTGTGCAACCGATCTGTATAACAGTGCACAGAGGAACCCAGCTGACAAGGAAGCAATGCAGCCAGGCCCTAGATCAGGCTAGCATGTTCAGTTGGCCAATTCCTTTGTCATTCCAGTTACCCTATTTATGAAAATTGTAGTATGAGAACATATCTGGGTTTTGTCATATCAGTATCTCCTGTGTTGTCCAACCCACTGGATAATCAGAATCAATAAGCTACATTATGAGCATCCCTAACTCCAATTATCACTGAATAAATGCATAAGTTGAATTAAAAATTATGAACATCAAGAATAAAAGCGAATATAAACTAATATTTATCTTATTTGCCTTCTGGATCTCCCATCACAAAACTAGGATTAGAAATCACATGAAAAATATAAGAAGTTTACATTCAGTCTCTTGACCTTGGCAGCCAGATTTCCATGATGCTCCTCAGACCCTGTGAGTTATCCTTAGCATGGCCAAAAATGCTATTGTCCCAAATGTGTTTAATGCCTGTCATCCATGATTATCTACTGAGAGTTAGTACTAAACTGAAGTTCTTTTTCTCCTTTACACTCTCAATACAGAGAATAAATTTTCATCCGTATGTTTAAAGAGCTTGGTACTGAGATATAAACCTCACACCACCAGACATCAGAAAAAAATTTCCTTCACAGCAGGCCAAGGCAAGCTATAAGTCATTTAGTAAAAAGTCTGTTAGGTGTAGACTTTGCCTTTCATTAAGAGGTTGTTCCACATATGGCTAAATCCTCATTACAAACCAAGTCTACTTGGCAGCGAGTTAAAAACACACATCATGATTAAGTGTCAAATTTATGATTTATAGGACACATTTATGGGAAGGGTGGATCTCTCATTGGATTGCCAGGGAGTAAATAGACAAATAAAACCACTTTTGTTATGAAATGAACATCATTTTCCAGGAAAGAACTAACATCAGGATGAGACTTGTTGATTTCTGAGTACCAGCTGACAGAGCAAATATCCTGAGAGCTTTTTAAGAGAAGGAAACAGAGGAAGAATTACATGGTCAAATTTGAAAACAGGTAGCTAGCAGCTGTGGGATAGTTGTTTACATCTGATCATCTGTCTCTAAATGCAGCAGCTATTCTACTAGTTTTATATTCTCAATAGAATATGTTCCTTATGTTTGCCTTAAGTAATAGTGATGTCAGTGCTGTTGGACTACAGTCCATCCCTCAGTCAACCAACTGTAACCAGGGGGACTGCTCCACTCTTTAGGCTCCAAATACCCCAAACATAAGAATAAAGGTCTCCAAGACACCGCAGTGTGCTCCTCCACTAATTTGCATGGCATAGTTTAAAAGTCAGTAAAGTAGGATATCAGCTTTGAAGCCACGTGTCTGTGCAGCAAGCATTAAACACAGTCTTCACCGCATTTAAGAGGATATCAGGAAGACCATTTGTATAGATAAGGAACTGCCTTCACAGCAACTACTCCTGTGCTTCATCTTCCTGTTAAATCTGTCCTCGAGACTGTTTCATTAATTTTTCCTTTTCTTCTTACTTGCTTTGCTTGGCCAGTTCTTTGTCCCTTCTGTAGCCTGTGAGCAGAGTAACACCACCAGGAGCAACACAGCTCTCCAGCTGAACAGAGGGCAGTTCCTGCACTCCTTGGACCATCTCCAGTTGTGCATGATGGAGAAGAGAAAAGGAAACAGTGGACAGAAAACTCTTTCAAACACTCAAGAGAAGGGAGAAGTGAGCGGAGCTGCCACTAAGCTATTGGGCCATCTGCTCCCGCTGGCCTAGCTCTGAGAAAGGTGTAGGCTCACAGCTAGAAGGGGAAGCAACAATAAGTCTTTCAACTCCTGAAGCAGGTCTGATGAGCTGCTCCAGGCAACAGATCACCCAGGAAGTTTGCTTCCTGTAAAGCAAAGAAATTTTAAGGTCTGTACTTTCCTGAATTATCTTGTAATAGCTTTTATCCTAACAAATAAATGCAAACCAGAGAACAATCCAGCACAAAAATGACAAAAATAGGCAAACTAGCTATCAATCTGTTGATCTTCTCTAGCTCAACAGGAATATAAAGAGGTTTCGTGGTTGGTCTTTTTTTTTTTTTTTTTTTTTTTTACACGTGCAGAGATTTCTTTCTAGTCCTACATATCTGAAGGTACAATTTCCACTGTGTGAACTCCCTAGATAGTTCCAGGAACGCAGAAGAGCAGGTCATCACATTATTATTGCACAGAATACTTCACAGAGGACAAACTAAAAGTATGGTAGGAAAAAAAACAAAAACCTATGCAAACTTTTTTTAAAAACAAGGTTCTCCTATTTAAAAGCATGAAGATTGAATAGGAGGTTATGAACTGGATATTTCTAGATTCCATCTGATTTTTGAATTTTGCAGACATAAGCAGTATAATAAAGAAAGAGGAGATGAAGAAATAATGTTAGCTTCTAAAACCACATTGTTTCTTTCTTCTTGTCTTGATTTATACAGAAATCTAAATATAATAATGTATGGATTCCCTTAACTGTAATTAACAGGGCAGAGGTTGTGATTCATAAGGGTATAATTACTGTATTTTTTCAGAACTCAAATGAGAATAACTTTGAAAAAATAAAAAAAATCTATCAGAAGCAAAACTGAATAGAAAGAATGTAGAGTACTATTGCAGCTCAATAAAACCTGACAATGCTAATTATACATCACTCAATTGCACAGGAAAGTCCAGTTCAGACTTCTATTAATTAAAGGATGTCTTCATGAACAATCTAAAAAGCCAGCTGAAATTAAAATTTCTTAAAGGATTAAAGCTACAAAAGCAATGCTAATACTTAGATCAGAACAGCAAACTGCCAAAGGCACATGATGTTCCAGAGCAGTGCAGAAAAAAGAAACATGTCAGAAGCATTTATTTCTGATTTCTTATAAACAAGCCAAATTGGAAGCCAAGATACCTTCAGTTTACCCTAGCACACAGTGTTCATAACCCTTTCCCTTCTTTCAATTGCTATACACCATTAGTACTCAGTGAATTAGATTGCTTCAGATAAATTAGCAAAGAATTCAGGTGTTAAAATTAGACCCACTGAAATAATTATTTTTCAGCTGGAAGACGGCACCAATACACCATAATGTGTTCTGTAAACACTATTCCATTTTTCAATAATTAAATATTCATTGGTCTACAAATACAGACAGACTGACTCAGCAAGCCTAAGGGTTCAGAGATAGGAGATCAAAGCTCAAACCTGTGCTCCAAATACGACTTAAAAGAGATTTTAATGTGGGATTCCCTCTGTCCGGGGGAATGCTTAACTGCTTGATATTTGGGATTATAAAGTGAGGTAACACTGTTATTTCAGCTCCTGAGAGCAAATCAGCTCATTCTCCTGAGGAATTGAATCTTTTAACAGTTGAACTTTCTGTATATATAATTTCAACACATTATTGACACTATTTCTAGCACAGTAAAACAAATCGGGTGATGGAACAGACTCAAGCACTGGTCCATGACTATCCACCTAATTTTAGCATGCATCTTGGTTTAATATTACCTCTGACAAAAATTGGTCAGTTTGGGGGACAGTGCTAGAGAGACCCTCATCCCTGCATGGCTCCCTCTTGCAGATGGAGAAGAAAGTTTAGCTGTAGGGATGCAACCTCTGCCACGCAAGGCCAGAAAACAGGCTTCAGCAGAGATACAACTCCAGAAGCCACAGCACCAGACAGATTTCCTGAAAGCACCAGAATCAACAAGTAACCGGATTCTACCCCACACCAGACTTATTTAGAAGAAAAATGTCAAAAAGAACTGGAAGCATTTTGCTGTTAAAAGTTCCACCAGCATTGAAACCTGGGGAATTTGGAAGACAACTGTAACATAGATTTGCCCAGACTTGATTCTCATTGCAAGCAGTCATCCTCAGCAGAAAGGAAGGCAATCAGGAGAGACTGATGTCCCATAACTGTTGGTTCTGAGGCACCTGATGTGCTCAGGAGTTTTCACACAACTAAAGGAGAAAAGACTTATTGTGAAAGTAATAGAGATGCAACATTAAAAAAAAAAGGAACAAAAATAAGGCCAAAGGTGAATTTGCAAATGTTGTGACATATGATATCACACATGGAACTTCATCTGAGCTAAAAAAGACATCTTGGAATTTGCAGAGGCTAGATAAATTCTTATTAAAAATAAAATTGTAATTTGGATCAGTAGTAATGTAAACCAGAACGAGTAGTTACTAGAATCAACCCTTGATAAACTAAAATTTAGCAATTGAAAGAAATTATCTAGTAGAATGAGGTTTATCACAAATGACAACACTTTTGCATGAGACAGTATCCAAAATACTAAAAAACAACATAACAAAAAACACCTGAGGCAGTAAGGCAGACAGAGTTCAAAGCAGTAGCACAGCAAAAACAACACACAGTTGCATACACTGTCATAATTAAAATAAGCCAAGAAAACACCCAGGAGATACCAAAATTTTGCAAATGTGGCCAGCGCAACAGCATAAGACAGGAAAAAACACAGTCTTATGATCAGCATTTTTGAAAGAGCAATACGTGATGTTGTGAAGTGGGGAAAGAGAAGACAAAATAGATAAGAAGAGGATCTCAGCTGATAGCTCAGACATTCATGTCTGCCACAGTTTCATAAATATTTGATAATGCACGTGCGTATGGTGGGAAACTGCAAACTCAAGTGTTGACACTGGCATTTAAATCCAGGGAATTGGACAAAATGGCAACACCCCCCTCATAATTCCAGAATAAATGGTATGGAGACCCGTTCAGCCTACAGCTTTCATTGGGAGGATCTCAGAAGGCACTTACCACGGCAAGAGGAGAAAATGAAGGTGCCAGGATAAGAGGATTCGTGTGCTCTTAATACTTAATTTTCTAGAAAAGCCAGCAGGCCCAAGCACGAATGCTTTAAAAATTAATCAAGCAACATTTGTGAGCTGAAGTAAGGAAGCTACTCATATGCTCTTGAAGTTGGGTATTCTATTCATTTGATCTTCATTTAGTTTTGTACTTTTATGGATTGACCTCACTAGACAGAACCTGTGAGAGGTATTTTGCAGCTCCTGTTGGCATATGCAGACACTGAAACAAGAAACAAATACCGTCTCTTCCTTAAAGACAAAGAGGAAGCTTGAAGATCACTCAGATAAAAGCGGCTTCAGAAGCTGCTATAGTTCATACACTGAGTACACAGGTCTTGGGGTTTTCCTGCAGGCTGAGAAATAGTAACAGCAAGGGCCACCTACTGATTTCCTGCGCTAGCAGTGTGACAGCAAAAATATTCTAAGGAAACTCCCTTTATCGAGAGTAATTCTTAAGGAGAAAAAAAAAAAAAAGTACCTCGAAAGTACTGTACTGCATCTTTAAAGTAGTTTAGCAATTACAGAGTAATGATTGTAACAAGGTAAATATCCCTTGTGGAACAAAAAGGGTTTCTGTTTCACCAGGAGTCTGCATTTCTAAAGGGTCTGTCTTGATTTCGGCTTCTCTCTAGTCAGGAATTAGGGCTAAATATGTAGCAGCAATGTCCTACAGACTAATGGAGGTCTAGCCTGAGAAATTCAAATCTCTAAGTCATTCTGATAATGGCTTATTCGTATTTCATTATAACCTCTGTATTATAAAGTATCTCAGAAGCTATTTTAGCATCTACCACATTTTTCAAACTGTCCTTAGTAAAAGATAAGCAGAAGAATTTCCAGTGCATGAAATCCAGACCTTTACATTCCAGAAAGTTCCAATAAGAGGAATATTCTTGGCTTTTCTTTCTTTAGAAACAAGAGCATTGGAATAAACAGTTGTGGTTCCTACTGATAGACAAGAATAACAGTTACTGAACCAAAATTCACTCATTTGCAGTTAACTGAAATGGTAATAAAGGTAAACATAGGAATTTTTCAGTATTTGTGAATCATTCTTCAGTGTATTTACATAAAGAAGCTTGTAATTGTAAAATCTTGTAGCTATTTGCGAATGATGGAAGAAATTTCTGAATCAGGCTGCAACAGATTCATTTCACTTCATTTTTATAGCATATGAATGCATTTTGTAATGTTACACAATATGACATCAAATATTTTTTTTCTCCATCTTCTGCCCTGGAGTCCAGTGGACTCTTCTATGGCTCACACATCATATATTAGTGGGTTGTATATTTATGCTAGAAAAGATGATGCAGTGGGTGACATGAATTTAATTACCGTGGACAATACACTCTGGTATTCCACTCATGGCTCTAAGAAAGTGCAATGTCATGCTCAGACAGTATATAACTATTTATAGAAATAACTATCATTTAATAGGAAAAAACTGAGCAAAGGTTATCAGTCATCTCTGCCCTTTACTGATTACCAAAGTATTTTTAAGCATAGCCTTTGCAAGAATTTTTCTCTTGCAAGTAATTCACCTTGCATGGTTTTACTGTGTCTTCAAAGCATAATTACAGCAGCATTTTTGAACAAAGCATACAAGGCACTAAATTTTCATCTCTTCAAAATATTTGCATAATTTCAATAGAATACAGTCTGATTTCTGCTAGCACTGATCTGAGGAAATGATTTACAAAATCAGCCTTTACTCAGAACTATGACATTCTACTTGTATATATGCGAATTCCAAGATGAAGTGTTTTCCTTTTTCACAAGAGAAATGTATACTAATATTAGAATATAATATTAAACTATCATACATTTTAGCTCAGGAGACAATTTAAAAGGAAACTACTGAGTTATATTATGCATTTTGGCCCTCCTTACCTTTTTCATTAAATTACTGACTTTCTATTTACAGTAACTTTCAATTACTTATTAATAACATTAGAACTTGAGTTATGAACTGTTCACTGCTCTTATACATGGTAATGTTATCATAGACCAAATTCCGGCTTCAATTAACTTTCCTATATCCCCCAAATCTCATCCCACTATAGTGTCTAAAATTCACTGTCATAAATTTGAAGTAGAAAATGCAGACATCAAATTCAGTGCCATGCAGAGAAGAATATAATTCAGTCTTTCAGGAGATAAGACTTCAGTATGGCACTGACCTTATCCACCAGAACCAAAGTAAAAAAAAAAAAAATTAATTCTGGAGCAGCTTTATCTGACCAAATGTGCAGTATCAATGCTGGCTACCTTTGACCACCCTATAGTTACTGGCGAGGTATGATTAATTTGACTGATTTTAGATGTCTACTTCAGGATGAGATAAATAGTACGGTTTATAAAGAGGCTTGCTTTGTTCCACTGAGCACATAGGGAGCCTCAAGTGACTAGCTCCAATACAGACACTGGAAACTTCTAATACTGAGACAAGTCCTTCTTGCTCATACCCACCTTCTGGGGTGATATAAAGAAAGAGTATCACAAAAGTAATTTATCAATAGCCATTACAAAGAGTACAATAATCATCATCAAACCAAAGCACTACATAAACGTAGGTTTTGCTTTTGCTTGCTAAACTTTTATCCCTGAGAATTTCCCTAATTCTTCTGACTCTATTCCACATTCTATAAAAATGTAATAGCACCATATTCACTAGAGCAGTACAAATCATGGAATATTTGGATTATTACTTTAGTTTTAAGATGTTGTGATTGGAAAATTTTAATCGTAAAGCCATTATTTGCTAGGACTTGATAAAGATACTGGAGAATTTTTGGCTGTTTGCAAAACAGTTGGGAAATGAGAGGAAATGACAGGTCTCCCATGTGAGAGCAAGCCAGGGGGCTAACTGGCAGCAGAACTCATCACTTGCCCTTCACACCTCCCTGAGGCATACTAAGAGATAACAGGCACATGCAGACTTTTGACATAAGGAAAACATTTTCATGCTTTGAAAGATGTTGCCCAGAAAAGCTGTGGAATCTCCATCTTTGGAAACATTAAAAACTTCAGTGCACAAAGTCCTCACCTAACTGTGGGGTAGAGAAGAGGACTCGGGTAGAGGACCTACAGAGCTCCCTTTTAACCTCCATATTTCTCTTGCTGTACTGAGCAGTTGTGATGTGGAATGGTGACTTGACATTAGGTAAAGAAAGCTCAGAAACATCCTGTAACTACGTTACACTCCCTTAAGGAAATAATTTGCCAGATTAGTAAAAGTTCTGATTTATGTAGACATGTGAAAGTATATTAAATGTATCAAACCTCATAATGATTTTACAGCAGTTCATCTGTAAATGGTAGCGTTTAACATGGAAGAGTTCACAGTGTAAAGGAAAAACACAGCCAAACAGTGATAATCTGTGTTATTGAAGGTGAAGAGTTTAACCTTGGCATCGTTACTGACATTTGTAAACCCACAGAAACAAGCTTTGACATAAGGGTCTAGTCTGCACAGAACTTTTACAGACGACAGCAACCTTTAATAACATTTTGTGAAATTTAAATCTCACGCCATTCCAGAGTATTTATTTTGATCAGAAATTAAAGAATGGCTTCTTTATTACTTGTAATTAATCACTATTCTTTAGCTTCCTATACAAATAATTTTCAATGGTAAAGAAAGGTTCTAGTTCTGGAATAAAGCACAGGCTTTAGAATAACAATCCGTATTTGATAGACTTCTTCTCTTAGTGCAGTCAATGACATTTCCATACACAGGGCTCTGACATTAAATGGATTTAAAAAATAAGGTTTGTGTTCTTTCTGATTTTCTATTTGCTAATGCAGTTTTGTAAACCTTTGACTAGTAAAATAAATACACTGCTTAGTCAAACATTGCACCTGTTTACGTATTTTGCTTAACACCATTAAAAGTAATCAGATTTTTAAAGTACACACTTAAAAGATGCCTACATCTTTGCAAAACAGAAGCCTATACTGATTCATACTAAAAGAATGGGTGGTTTTCATTCCAATGAAATTCAGCCTCACTGATTTTGTGGAATTCTTCTGTATGGCAACACTGGATAGAACAAGCTGGATGCCTTTAATGACAACCAAAAATACTCTGCTGGTATGCAGCTGTAAAAAAAACACACAATAGCTTCTGCTGAAAGAAAAAAATAAAAAAAAAATCATGCTCCATTTGCATCTTTTGTACTACTTCTTTACAGGTTATGAGTTATAAATTATTTCTGTTTCTTCACTTGCCCTTACTCTCATTGACATTTTTTGGTAACTCTGTAGTTGTATTTTCATTATGTTTATTTACAGTAAAAGGTTTTCTGTTATTTTAAACTTTCTTGCTTCTAGATGAAAGAATTGTTCAAACTGTGAGGAAGACACTGAAAAATTGACTATTCAGAAAGAGAAATTGCTGTCCAGTGTTTGCAAAAGTGCATAAGTGTTTGCAAAATTTGAGCTCAAAAGGACGATACTCCTAACATTAGAGTGGAAAATGGTCACTACTTGGGAAGTTAGAGTAGAATGGTTGAATCATCAGGAAAGAATAAAAAACAATCACTTGGTGATCTGGGAAATGAAAGATATTCTAAGAATACAAATACTGTTCTGGTAAAAACAGATATGCATATATTAAAAAAAAAAAAGAGAGCAGAGACATGGAAAGATGTGCATCAAAATAATATGCATCCTTGTTTTGGAAAGATCAACAGTACAATGTCATATGGGTTTTATGTTTGGTTTGTTTGTTTTTTTTTAATTTTTTTTTCTAAAATAATCATATAAATCATAGAACTGAAATTCAGGAAATAGTTATATTTTCTTATCTATTCTGCAATCACAAAGCTGTTACTGCAGCACAGTAAAAAGTAACAGATTATTTGCTGATGTAAACTGGCTTATTAAACCAGTAGGGCTCACAATCTTCACACAGCAACATGTTCTTACATGTTAGCTGTGAATTACATGTTATTTTAATGCTAGTTCTATTTCCATCAATCCAAAGGGGAATAGATTGGGAAATTTTTTAACCTTCAAGTCAAAACAATAAGCCTTTCCAACTTATTATGAAAAATTACAGAGATGATTTCAAAGTAGAACTCAAGTCATTAAGTTTGAACAAGTAATGATTGCAACATCCACCTGCAAATATTTATTACAGTGATTTACTATGAGCTGAAACACATCATTAATATTTTTGTAACCTCTTGCTAGACATCTTTTAAAGAGATTCATCATAGACAGTCTGTGGAACAGACCATGAGAGCAAGGATAATTACCAAGAAGAGAACCACTGGAGTAACTGAAAGCTGTTTGAGACATTAATGTAGCAACAGACAATAAACATATTTGTCTTGTTTCATCACTGAAAGCTCACCTACGTACATGCTAGCTGTGTGGTGGCATAGGACAACCTGACTGAAGACAGTATATAGATGTTCATGAAACCGCATCTCATTTTCGTAACTCTTTTATGCAAATTTCTCATCTTCATTTGCAATGTTAAAAGAAACACACTGCTATATGAAGTGTCAGGTAATAACTTCAGTAGTCTCTGAAATGTCTCTAAATTAAGAAAAATATTCTGTCTTCAGTGGATGGTCAATTAAAAATGTAGAGTGCTGATCCAGTGAGGTACTGAGACTTCCTTGATCCTTTGATTTGAGGAAGAAAATTATAATATTTGTTTTGGAAGCTGTCATTATATAATATGTGCAACAGAATGTCTGTGAATCCCTGTATCTAAGACAAGCAACAAACTCAATAAATGACCTTTGAGAACTTTGGGATTTTATATATTTGCTCATAATTCTCCTTCCCCCCAAGGGATCAGCACTTGCTGATCTAAAATGCCTTGAAAACTCAAATGAGAATTTACTCACAAAATGGCAATTCAGGCTCTCACGCTGTTATTCTGAATGGTTCACCACCTTGATTGCTTAGGGGGAATATGGTATTTATGAAAGTTAGGTGACAGTTTGTTGATTTAATTGCAAAAAAAAATCCAAACAATTAAAATTTAGGCCTTGAAGGAACTCCTTTGTGGATACACTTGTGCATACCTTATTAATAAAACCAGCCAGTGATCATGGCCTGATGCTGTGCAGTGCCAGGAACCTACATCTGTTATGACTAAAACCATTAAAGTGCAGAGTGCCTCAGCACATGGAACAGAAAGAGGGGAAAAAAAGAAACTTTGGCTGGATATTTTCTCTCTTTTTTTACTTGTCTTTGATCTTCCCACTATTGGCCCTTCCACTGGTCTTTCTTTTCAATATTTTTCTCATTTGCTATGATCATGTTCATATATGATATTTTCCTTAGCTCTTTTTTGGTCTTTTATGCATTGTTTTTTTCTTCTTCTGAACCTTTATGCTCTGTGCCTTCTCACTTAAAAAAAAAAAAAATTAGTGTACTTTTGTACTTTTTTTTTTTCCCCCCCTTGGCTTAAGGGTTTTTAATTTCATTTCCCTGGAGCCTTTTGTTTACTCTATGCCTCCCTAAACACCATCTGCTCAACTAATTCTATTAAACATATGATCCTGTAGCCTGGGTCTCCTCTTGTACCTTTACCACTCTTTTACATCTCCCATATTCAATGGCATTACTGAGAGCACAACCCTAACAGATTAAATACTGATTTATTAATTCATCCTGTTTGAAGCTGTTCTACTTATGCATTCAGGGGACTAGAGAATGACTCTCTAGCCTAGAAAGGCAGGAGTTAGCAGTTCAAATAAATATTCAAGTACTTTATATACAAGCAGAACACTTCCAACAGGAGAGAGTGAGCTTATGTCCAAGCAGTTAATTACTATGGGGAGAAGGAGCAAGCACAAGTTCTAAATTACAAGGGTTAATAACCTGTATTCTCCTGTTGCATTTTTGACAACAGCCAGCTGTGCATCAGGGAACTGACCACAGCATGTACTGTTCCTGATAGGCAAATGAATAAGTTTTCACTGTCTCTGGCTATCTCCAACTTACACCATCCTCCAACACTGCCACAGTAAGCTTTGCAGTCTTGAACACCTCTACATGTTCTCATGCTACATCATACCATAAGGTACAGAACATATATCTTAACTTTTCTGCCAGAAAACCACCAACACAGTCCTCAAACTATGTAAAGTACTTTGAAATTAACTCCTGGAAGATGGCAGAACTTGGTTTTAATCCAAACTGAATGAGGCAAAGTGACAGAAAGATGCTGTGAAGCAATATCTTTAGAGGTACAGCATAACACAGCGGAGAAAAATGATTTTTTTGAGGGAAAATTTCATTAGTCTTCCACCCAAGGGTGTCAAGACAGTAGTGAAATAATTACTTAGTAATGTATCATTACTCTAATTTCTGAAAGTAGAAAACATCTGGAATAGCTTGCCAAAATGATCATTTGGTTGATTTTTAAATAAATATTCTCCAACTACTCCTTATAGAAATAATATTTTTTATTTTTATTTTTCTAACTCAAAATCAACTATCACTGGATAAAAAAAAAAAAAAAAGAAAGAAACAGTTTAAACAGTTAAACTGCACCAAGCAACCAGAAATCAAATAACCGAGTTTTGTAAAACTGATTCAACATTTTTCATTTTGAAATAATTTTAATTTTACCTTAAAATGAGGTCTACATGCAGTGCATGAATGTGTTATTTTTACCCCAAAAAGCTATTTTTCAGCAAACCACATAAATTCAAGATGACAAAACCAAGAACTGCATGTATATTCAATAATTTACTTCCATTATGTCATAAAATGGGAAGTCAGAGAGTAGAAGAATATTTTCCTTAAGGCAATCACTTAGTGTTTTGACATTTCTAAAATGGGACACTTAACAGTGAGTAATACCACAGAAAAAATACTCACAGAATAATAATCAAATCAGAGGGAAAATGAGGTGAAGTGTGAAGGTCTCAATGTCATGATTTGTTTAATTACATTTTTTATGAAGTCTTTTTTTCTGCTGCCAGGTTGTATCATTTGTTCACTAAATTTTACCTATCAAACTAAGTTTAGATGTTAGATTGGCCACAGCAGCTTTCCTCTAAGAAGGTATTGGCCCTCTTTCTGTCAACCTGAAATATGAAATGAGCAAGGAAGAACAGAAGAAAATTTGGGATAGGAAAGAAACAGGAATGAAACATGGGAGGAGAAGGAAAGAAATTGAGGAAATCCAGGAAAAAAGGGAAGAAAGATCAGACGGAGGTAAAGAGACCATTTGAAGGGGGTGCCAGAAAACTTGTGAGTTGTATAATGATCCTGACTAATAAGCGTTTATTGCTGTGTTTCACCTTTGATCTTGGAAGCTTACAAATGTAGGGGAATAGTGTGAACTTGTTGTCAGCAGATATTAATTACTGTTCACTTCACCCCAGCATACACTTGCCAGACATTCCTGTCTGAGAGATCTGATGGATATACACCCATAATGAGCGCTTCTGGGACAATCAGCTGTTTGTGCGTAACATGTGCAACACAATACTGATTCCTAATACTTCATCTTCAGAGAAGAGGATTTAAGGACAATGGAAAAAGGGTATGATAAGCTGCAAAGTGACACGGCAGGGTAAGAAGTTACATTTCACATAGAGCATGTACTGTTGAAAGCAGGACATACAACACTGATTAGAAAACCATATATAAAGCTATCAAAGACAAAGAATGTTAAAGGAGCTAGAGCAAAAGAAATATTGAAGCTGTGATTAACTGTGCTTCCAGTTGTGTTGCACAAAGGTTGAATTTCACTGACAAAAGCTTCTATTGGATATGTATCTTGGACCATGAGGCAGCATCTGCAAATTTGCAGGGTATTTTATAAACATGTAACATTTATTTTTCTGGGCAATTATGAACAGTGTGCTGTTTAATTTCTAACGATATCCCTTAAGAAATCCTCAAATAATTACCTTGAAATAGAAAGGTTCCAAGAACAGAGTTTGACAAGATTTTAACTCCCCTGAACAAACAACTGTATGCTTGAGAATTTTAAGCATAAATACGACAGGATAGAAACTAGAAAAAGCTGAGGAGGGGCATACCCACCTTCAGCTGCAGAACCTTATTTGGGAAGGACTGCATAAATTCTCAAAGTCATTATTTTCTCCATTTTCATAGGTACAGCCACAGTTCTAATACAATTTTCTTCATGTCTTATTCTTCAGGTTCACAGTTCTGCTTTGCCAGATCTGAACATTTACATTTGTTTCTTCCCTTATTTGTTTTAGTTTGAACTCCCAAATTGAGTATTTGGTCCTATGAATCAGTTATCAATATAAATCCAAGCAGCATCAGATATTCACCAACCAAGTACCTGTAACATTTTTTATTTCTGCCACATCATGAATATATGTCTGTTTGGGTACATATGCCAAACCTAATACCTTCTTGTCTCTACACACTGCATCTTACATGTACAGACAGGTCTCATTAAATGAGACTTCTCATTAAAGTCATGAGACTTCTCATTAAAGTCAGAATTCATGATGATAGTGCACATGGTAAATAAGGTGATTGATGACAGCCAACATGGCTTCACTAAGGGCAAGTCGTGCCTGACAAATTTGGTGGCCTTCTACATCGGGGTTACAGCGTTGGTGAATAAAGGAAGAGCACCTGATGTCATCTACCTCCACTTGTGCAAAACTTTTGACACTGTCCAGTATAACATTCTTCTGTTTAAACTGGAAAGACGTGGATATGACAGATGACCACTCAGTGGATAAGGAATTGGCTGGACCATCACAATCAAAGAGTTGCGGTTAACAGTTTGATTATCCAAGTGGAGAGCAGTGATGAGTGGTGCTCCTCAGGAGTCAGTATTGGGACAAGTGCTATTGAACATCTTTGTCGATAAGTCCACAGTTGAGTGAGCAATAGGACAAGGGGTAATGTTTTTTAACTGAAATAAGGTAGATTTATATTAGTTATTAGGAATAAATTCTTCACTGTGAGGGTGGTGAAACACTGGCACATGTTTCCCAGAGAAGCTGTGGCTGCCCCCTCCCTGGCAGTGTTCAAGGCCAGGTTGGACGGGGCTGTGAGCAACCTGGGCTAGTGGAAGGTGTCCCTGCCCATGGCAGGGGGTTGGAACTAGATGATCTTTAGGGTCTCTTCCAACTCAAACCATTCTATAATTCAATTATTCTCTGTGGAAAATATCTGAATCTGACTGTGGAGTGGGTGTTTGAAAGCCAGGATCCTCCTGTCATGGACTATTTCATATCACAAGTCCCTTTTAAAGATTTCCAACCTCATCATTTATGTTGTTTCTCGAAAACAAACATTTTATGAGTATGTATCTGCAGTAACCAGATTTTTGTTAATGGCCAAGTGCCCAAAGCAGAATGGCAATGCCATGTATTTTGCTTTCTGAGAGATTTAATTCTCATTAACTTTTGTATGATCTTGGGCACATTTCCTGTAATCCAAGGCACTGGCTGAGCTCATAACTATCAACTGCTCTACTAATACACCTTTGTGCTTTTCTGAGCACAAAAAAAAAAGAAAAAAAGAAGAAAAAAAAAAAGAGACATTCAGATGAGGCAAAGGAGAGTTACATATATTGTGTAAAACAAGATTACTTGTTTGTTCAAACCAGCTGAGATGGTTAAGGGGAAGAATCAGCTAGGTGCATAACAGGTGGCTTAATTTACCTTAGCTCACTGATTAGACAAGAGTAATGAAGAAAAAAAAAAGCAATTGAGCAAGATACATGCTGATAAGACACCAATTAACAGAAATAACTAATAGTGTCTAAATACAAATACAATGCTGTATATGGAAAACTTGGGGGGCATGGGGGGGGACAATGAGGAATGCAAAGAGAATGGAGAATGGAAAAACACTTGCATGTAAACATTTAAAATCCACTGATAATATCTTAGCTATCTACTCATTGCCACTAACAAGCATATATCTATTATATTTAAATATATTATGTGCTACAATAAAAGCTATTATAGGTATGGCAAAATTTAGACAGCTATGTCTAATAAGAGAAAATAATTGCGGAGAATATAATTGAAAAAAGAGATGATGTTAGCAAGATGATGCCAGTTGCTTAGAGATCTGCAGTTAGTTTCACTCTGAAGACAATCAAGATTGTCATATGTGTAACTTCCTGCAAGCACCTTAATGTTAATATTACTGAAAAACTACATAATTACATAATTCTTGTAATGTGAGGCTAAGACAAACTATGGCAGACACTTAGTGAGGACAAGTAGTACAAAGCTTTGGACAAGACAATAAGCCGTACTACTGCTTTTTCTTTTATATTTAGAATCACATAATCATTCAGGTTGGAAAGACCCTTGGGATCATCGAGTCCAACCATCAGCCCGACTCTACCAAGTTCTCCCCTTCACCACATCCCCCAACATCTCATCCGAACAACCCTTAAACCCCTCCAGGGATGGGGACTCCACCACCTCCCTGGGCAGCCTATTCCACTCTCTGACCCCTCTTTCTGTGACTTTTTTTTTTCCTAATGTCCCATCTGAACCTCCCGTTACAGTTTAAAGCCATTGCCTCTTGTTCTGTCACTAATACCTGTGAGAATTTCATTGTTTGTGACTAGTTGTACTTTCTACAGTTTAATTCCTGATGGCATAACTATATCTCTCACATTTTCTATTATAAATACCATTTTTTAAGGGGTTCACCTCTTCATTCATTGGTGAAATATTTTCTTGAGACATTTCTCACTTAAGAAAACTGCTTCAGTAAGCAAGGTGCCTCCTAAACCTATTCTAGCTCAAGGTGCAGCCTAAACTACTGTAGTTCCATCTCAGGTGCTCAGATACTCCTTTTATTATTTATTTTTCAGCTTTGTTCTGTCTTCTCCAAAGCCAAAACCCTTAACATCTCCATCCATGTGTAATATATGAGAAAGTAGTAAAGTATGTTTCCTTTTTTTTTTTTTTTTTATTCCCCCCTCATTCGTCACCTTAACTAAACCAGTGATCAGCTACTAGCAACCACCAGAGTCTTTTATCTGGAAACTAAACCAAAATGATAATCTGCCTAAACTCAAGAGGTACCAACATTTACCATTCACTATAAAACAAAGTTGCGTATATTAAGATATTATTTTTAATACATCTTGGCCTTTTTATCAAAATATAACTTCAGCATCTATTAAACAAAAGGATTTAGTAGGAAAAGCTTTTAGATAAATATTTGCATTGCAGTCCGCAAATAACACAGGAATTCAACATCTAAAGTAAAGCCTTTGATTTTCAGAAAAGAGTTTTAAGAATCTTCTTGATTTAAAGATTAAATAAGGTTAAAAAGAATTATTTGAGATTATTTAAGGACAGATAGTTTAGAGATGGATTTGTCCGAAAAGGAGGTAATTTGCTGAGTAGCTGGATATTCATTTCCAGAATTGAATTATTTTGGTTTATTTTGGGGGACACGTTGATTTGGATTTTTTGTTTGATTGGTTGGTTTTAGTTTTGTTTAACAGCAGCACTGGGGTAAGAGACAACCAGTAAATGTTCATTGTGGGCAACACAGTATGCGATTCCTCCAGTTGTTCATAGTCTCTCACTAAAACTATAAACTAAGTAAAGCGTCCGTTGAAAATATTTTTAAAAAATAAAAAAGCAGAATAGTATTATTTATAGCTCATACCTTTCCATAAATAAAGATTAATAAAAATTAATGAAAAAAACTATCCTATT
Source organism: Athene cunicularia (assembly GCF_003259725.1). Lineage (NCBI taxonomy): Eukaryota > Metazoa > Chordata > Aves > Strigiformes > Strigidae > Athene > Athene cunicularia. The sequence goes on from NW_020799092.1 coordinate 73,034,057, forward strand.
TGCAGTTGTGTATTGAGCAACATCACAAAAGAAGGATGCTTTTGAGAATTGTCAGAATAATGTTCTATGTGAATTTCAGAAGTACAAGGATTTCAACAAAATTCCCTAAACTTGAGTTTATGTATCTAAAACATCTTCCTGTAAACCAGATATAAACCAGATGGTACTTCTGCTACATAGTACTAGCACGACGTATATTTCCCCTGCCTCCTTGAAAGGTGATACTGAATAAAATTAGTGATATGCAAAAATAAAAGGCCAGTATCTGCCACACCATATACTTTTTAAAAAGCTGAACTAGTACTCTGCTTCATTTTTTTTCCCTGAGAATGTTTATTCTAAGCATATCCATTATACTCTGAAATCTGAAATTTTGAGCTCTGTGGCTTTTAAGTGCTTAAAAATAAACATTTCTGAAAATTCAAATTTAGAATTGTTACAAGGTCACAGAAACATCTTTTTCCCCACCCCACCCCCACAATGTATGGAAGAGCAATTTCTATCCTTGATAACGATAGGTATTACCACAGTCATGAATAAACTATTGCTAATATTGTCCTAAATAAAATTTTATCAAAGACAATAAATTTGGGTAGGTTAGGAAAAGTATCTTTTATGTAAATGTTCACAGATAACCCTCTTGGTAACTCAAAGGACTGAAACCTGTACTACTGTTACTCTAAAAAAATCCTTTAGTTTAGTGAGGTCTCCACAATAATCTCCAAGACCAAAGAAGTAACCCATAATTACTACTGATGTTATGCACTGGCATTTTCAGGCAGAGGTTATGAGTTAAGTTCACCAGTTGTACCCTGCACTCCAGTTCTGATCTGCAACATCAGGGTATACAGTAACACGCACTTTTAAACAAACTCCATGCTGATTTTTTAGCTGTGTACTTCCACTTTGGATGGCAGTTTAGGCTGCAATAACGAGTCCATGAGGGGCTAACTTCGTCTGAGCCTACTTACAAGTTTTTCCCATCTGCTTCCTGACCTGAACACAAGATTTGAGACAACTAATATTACTGGGTTGGAGATTCAGTGGTAAAAAAAGCATATTGAGGGATGTATGTGTGTGTGTGTGTGTGTGTGTGTGTGTGTGTGTGTGTGCGTGCGCGTGTGCAGACTATAATATGCTATTCATATACATAAACACACAAAATCTCTTTAATAAAATCCTGGACCAGAGATATGCTCACATAATAACTGTAATAACATAGTTAATGCACAACGCAACAAGAGCAGCATCAGTCTGCACCTGTAATTTAACAAAGCATTTGCACACTACAATTTTAAGGCGCTTTTTTTTTTTTTCCTCAGATACAATCTTCAGTCTTCACTCTGAACGTTTGAATTTACTTTGCCATGTACTTTAAGAAACCTTCTCTGAGTTAAAGTCCATTTCTATCTAGTCTTCTGTCTGGAAATCTATCTGGATGGGTAATATACACAGAGCAAACATACAATAAACTAAAACAACAACAAAAAGATAAGAAAAACAAAGTCCCAGCCCTGGAGAGCTGGCAGTAATACAGACGTTATGCTTCACTGAGAAGTTGTAAAAATATATTGCCCATCTTTATGCCTCTTCCCCATAGGATTTTTATTAGGTTTCAAGCTTATGTTTTATAAAAAAAAACTAAAGAAGTTGCAAAGAATAGGAATATCATTTGGTTTTGTGTATTGCTTTATTCCCTACACCTTTTCATATCACAATTTCTGTTTGGAAACAGAGGAGCCCACAAGTAAATAAGACTTATAGAGCAAGCAAAGGTTGGTTTGAACTTCTCTAGCTGTAGGTAGCAAAAAAGGTCACTTCCTTAAGTTTTTTACTCTAACAACATATTTAATACAGTCTTTCTGCCAAGAAGTAAATTTTCTCCTATCAACCCTAAAGAATTAGAAAGTTTGGGAATTTTTAATTTTTTGTTTTACTGCCAAAACCATAAATTAAGCTGGATATATCGAGAAGCATTTCAGCTACTGGTGAAGCAGTACAGTAACCATTCTATGCCTATCTCTGACTAGCAGAACAGTGATTATTATTGAAAGCGAACTAGTGAGAAAACAGACATTTTTAATACATTGCTGTAATATTTATGCTTAACAAATACAGAAATGTCCTGTCCTTTACTCAGGACAAATGCTGGTTGTCTACATTAATTTGCAGTTCCAGAAAAAAGACGTATCTGTAAGTGGCAGAAGTCAAAATGTCTTTTGAGCAATATTATTTTTAAAAATTGATTTTCAAAGAAAAAATCCAAAAGTGTCTGCAATTGTTAACATTTCCTTATCTCTCAGTAAATTTTGTTTGCTCAACTGATGAGCAGGGTATAAACTTATATTTTATAATGACTCCTAAAATTTTTCTAATATGTACACAGGCATGAAATGAAATTGGATTTTAATTTTGATATCAGGAATATATAATTTTCTACAAAAGAAGTAAGTGTGCTCATCCTATCTTGCTATTCAGCATCTAAGAGTGACCACCTTGAAAGCGTGAAGTGAATTAGAACTGATCAAAAAAACACCAGATAAAAATATCTCAGCAGGGAATCTGTCTTCAAGCAAATTTGAAAGGAAGTGACAAGACTTTTAAATTTTTTGTGAAATATAAATATTTTTTCTAATCCATCTTTATTGTACCTTTTTAGAGGTAACATGCCAAATGAAACATTATTAGCTTACCTGACTATGCACTGTCACACCAGAGACTACCTGTAAGAAAACCTAATGATTTCTCTTGACCTTCCTGCCCATCTGAAATTTCTGTTAAACTCGTATTTAAGATTGACAAAACTGGGTTTTCCTACAGAAAACAAATCTTTTTCCCAAAACACTTCTAAGGGGAATGTAGAGGAAAATGCTGAACACTTATGGGAGAGCATCTCCACAGAGGAATGTTCTCCCAACATTACAATGACAACCACGTGAATTTATAACCCTGACTGTTTATTTTAGTAGACTGTAGTTGTATTAAAGGTATCCGTTTTGACAAATCTAATCTCAGAATCTGCAGAGGAAAAGCTACATGGATAAAACTTTTCTAAAAGGTGTATTTTTTCTATTTTAGATTTTCACTTTACCATTTTATCAAATTTTCCTTAGTCTAAAACTGTATGACCAGCACAAATAGAAAGTTTTGTTTATCAACTAGCTAAACAGTGCAATTCTTTCCAGCTTGTTTTCTGTTGATAAAAGCTTCAATGACTGGATTAATCTTTATCATATATATGTATGTATTTCCCACTAACAGACCTTCATCCTGATCAGCTGGAGAGGGGAACAGGGTGAAGTCATTGGTGCCATTTCTGTTTGCATGAGTGCTGTGCTTTCTGTCAGTGGTGATCTGTGTGTCCAGCTGTTTCTGTTTTTCTGTGTATTCCATATATGTAGTTTTGTATGTACCTACTAGGAAGAGATGCTGAGCCTCACTGCTGGCTGGGCCTGAGGACAGGGACCTGTGTCAGACTCATTTCTATTGGATTCCTGGATTTGGCAGCCCCTGACAATCTCCAAAGGTTTCCTGTTATTTCACATTCTTGACAAACAGTAAAGATAAAGCAGTATAGGTTTTCAGGCCAAAATACTTAACTGGTCTATATAATAAAATTACAACAGACCTTGTATTTTCTTTTATCATTTTCCTTAGCCAAAATTTTCATTCAGCTCTTCATTATGACATCTACAACTTTTCTCCTCTGGCTGCAGAGGTGATGAATATATACACACAGACATAAGCATACGAGCAAAGAGCAATCCAAAGGGAAGCAAAAACATTACCATGAAATTCAAGTCTGGAAAGGGCCAATACGTGGTATAACACAAGTTTTAGCTACTGTATGAGTACGGATTTAAACATGTAAATCCTGTATTCTAGTTGACCCTATACCTATCATTGACTACAAGAAATATCTTTCTTGTTCCTTTCTATTAATGTATTTTGAAAACTGAGAAAGTTATAATCTCCATATACAGAAGCAGTTATTAAAGAATAATGTACAGAAGCATACATTAGAAGACCAAACATTTAAAAATATAAAAAAATCCTAGCAGGTTATCTTTTTTAATCCTAATTGTATTTTTAGTATTGATACACTGGTGGAAGAATAGCTGACTATACAAGGAACTCCCTTTTTATAGGGACTTCTGTATCACTGGAATTCAAATCTGGGAAATAATATTTTATATTTGAGAAAAACAACCTTAGAATTCATAATGAAAGTGAAAAAAGAATTTGATTTAGTCACAAGTGATCTAACAATTTAATAGATAAACTGTTTTCCAAACACAAATCATCTTCAACTAACTTTAGACATAGAAACATCACTTGCACAAGAAATTCCATCCAACATTTTTATATAAACTCAACACTAGCACACACCAAATTATATAAAATGTGAATGTGTTGGTGCATTCAAAATCAGTAAACTAAAAACCAAATCCTCTCTCTTCTAAACTGCATTAAGAAAAAAAAATCTCTGGTGGGTGAAACTGTGGTGGGTGAAATACAGTTTTATCTCACATGTCACTGCGCCCTCAAATGAGTCACTGTTGTTGGAAGCATGTAAAAGCCATTGTGTGGTTTGCACATAAATGACATGCCTCTACAGCTCAGGGCATGAAATATTTTAGTCTGTTGCAAGGACAGGCAACAGCTTTTTCATTATCAGAATGTATAAGTGATAAGAACAGTTTATAGCATAGTTAGTGAGGAACAGAACATTGGAATCAATGCTACCAATCAAATTTTAAATTTCACCCAAGGAGTGACACCTTCACAACAAAATCTACAGTTCGATATTTAGTGGTGTGCAGCTGTTAATCTCTCCTAGATAGAATTGAGACTTTTCACTAGTAGATTCTCATCCAGGTTTTGCACTAGAATTATTGTCTAAAAATTTGTCAATAAAATTAATGTTATAAAGAATTTTTCCTTCCTGTAGTTTAGCCAAGTGAAATTTTACATATACTGACTATATTACCATTCTGGGTATTTCCAGGCAACTTCCTACACAGGAAATAACAAAACAAAACCATATGCAATTAATCTTTTTCCTACACAAGAGCACTGATATCTTTATTATTTTGGGGAACAAGCTAATCACAACAGCAGTTAGGCTGTATTTGCCTTCAATTATGTATTTGCAGTGTGAATATGTAAAGAGCTAGACTGGCATCCTGACAGAAATTAATTATACATTCTTTGTATTGCTCCTTAATTTTATATCTAAGGTAATTAGAAACAAGGTTTGCTTTCTATATTATCAGGATTCTGGGAAAGTGCGGCTGTATCAAATTTTTGTTGCATAAGATAAGAAATATGAATAGCCAGGTGAGGTGGTTCACAAAAAGTCATGAAGGAATATTTGAAAACCTTATTTACCAATAGAAATGATACCGGGTATGATACAACTTAGACTGTCAAAAGCACTTATTTCCTTCAGAATTTTATTTTTAAAATTATCTGCCAACGGAATTTATTAAGGAAAATTCATATTAAAAACTGCAATCACGTCCAACTCTGGATATCAATGAGTAGCACATGAATATATGTACTCACAGTAAGATGGCTGTGCATGCAACCCATAAAAGAGGAGGTATCAAAAAATAAAGAAATGGTTTCAAACTTTAATTTTAAAAGCACTAGCTTAAAGGCACACTAATGATACTGTATCAGATTTTAATTTTCAGGCTTCATTTTTTCAGTAACTATTTCTCAAATCCAAAATGCCATAATTAAAGGAGGTGGGGAAGGCATCAAGCACATCAGATCACTCTTACAACACAGTGATGGCTCCATGGTCAAATTACTCCAATCTACAAAAAAGCAATCTGTGAAAGTGTATTCTCAAAATGCTAGCCCTGCAAAATAGGGAAGGAACATACTAGGTCAGTTGTTACTTACTTTCTAAATATCCCTGAAAGACTATATAGTAGAGTAAGTCCACTTTCTTCATACTGTTATCATGAGAGTCACAAAGAAATAAACAAAACTTCAGTTAAGTACAACTGAACAATGTACATGATTCAAGGCAGCAGAGACTAGTAATTCTTCAGTTTTCTCTCGCAGTGGACCTTTAACAGCAAAGAAGTTGCTTCCATGGCCACTCATTTACATCCCTGTTTGAAAACACCATCAATTTTAATTGTTACCTGTTAAAGCCGTAGCTTCTTTCCACTCTTGCGGATATTTTTCACACTAGCTACTTTATGGGTTACATCAAGTAACTCAAGACTGTTTCAGTCCGGTGGAAATAACTTATTCACCCTTGAATCAGCTTGGTAAGTACTCAGCAAACCAGATATTCAGGTCAGTTCCAAGGGGAAAGCTCTTCTTTCTTTCAAAAAGACCAGTACTGAGGTATCTGCAGCATAAAGCTAAGGGAAAAAAGCAGTTTGGCAGGGGGGGAAGGTCTTCTCTAATTTGTGACATGTCTAGCCTTTGCTCCTTTTCAGCACATAATATAAAAACATTGTATAACGTTCAACTTCTCTTATGAAACTCAAAGAAGTAAGACATTACCTTCTGTAGAGGATTTCACAGCAAAACTTGAATGCAGCTGAATTTTTTAAAGGAAGACGTGAACATTCCTTAACTAACTAAAGGCTAACTCTAGTAATCTGAGTCACCATCCTGTTTCAAGTCAAAACGTTACTGTACTGAAAAATCCATCCTGAACTTGTGTAAAGCTGTGGTTTCAGATGGAGTTTACTTAGTGAACCTCATACAGATGAGTCAAAGGCTCATCCTATGAGATCCCTGTTTGCTGAGCTATCACTGAAATCAATATGATTCTGCATACAGCCTGTTTGGGAATAGGATGCCTGAGCGTTTCACATTAGAGCTGGAGAAAAAAAATATCCTATATGAAATGTCTGAAGCAAAGTTGCAGAATTTTCTACAAAAAAAAGAAAAAAAATCCCTTTCTTAGGAGACTAATTATTGCAAACAATCTTTTCCAGACAACTATGAAAAGAAAACCATAAAGATACTACAAGTATTCTTTACTAGATTAACTTTCCTTTTTCCCTCAGCAATTGTGTTTCTTTGCAATATATTTCACTAGATTAATCTTCTGGGTTATGGTCTTTAAAGCGCTCACAGGATCATCAATCCCACTCTCATGCTGCTATAGCTGGTAATTCATATCAGCACTGCAGCATCTGCCAATCCTGTGTTCCTCCCTATTGCGAATATAACAGTTTAAAGGTCAGTAGCACAACTTGAACAAAAGACTCGTTGGCTTAAAAGAAAGCGCAAATCTACTAGAAAAAGCATGGAAATTTGCAGTCTCCATACTGTAACAAATGCAGGAATCTTCTTTATACAGTTTCCAGAAGTTGGTCAGATTTCTGCTGAGTTGATGATCTTCAGCTGTTTCAGAGGAAGACCGCATTTGCTTCAAATTATTATCTTCCATTAGGCACCACCTCTACTCTGTGTGTAAATTCAAGAAGGATAGGCCCACCACTTTAAATAGTACATTCCAGGCATAAGTTATCATGACAGCATATTTTACCCAGAAGTGTAATTACAGAATCTCAGAGATGCTAACTAAGAGGAAAAAAGCTGCATAGCTAAACAGATGTTTGTGCATCTTGCTAAAAAATTTCCTCACGCTTGCAGAATCAAACAGGAGGAAGAGAAAGATGAATCAAAGGAAAGCAGGTCATGTGCATGCAAATATGTGCATCCTCTGTACCACAGGACTTTATTGTGCTGCTCAGGCAGTACCCTGAGCCAAATAAAAACCTGCTGAATATCACAGAGCCTTTTGCCTCCAGTGAACATGCCCTAAAATCTTCCCAGAGCTCTGTCTTGAAAGGCTTCAGTGTCTGCCAGAACACTAACTTCATTTGTCCATGCATTAAAAAGAAAAGAACGCTACACTATGCTTGTCTCCTGTACTAAGATCTGCAGGACTGTTACAAAACATCTGTCAGGACAGTATTCCTCCTATCATCTAACCAAACTTGTTTCCTGACCAAGCTAAATCACAAGTCTTAACCTAAAATTAAAACACCACTAGAGGCAAAGATAGCATGTCAGGCAATTACAGATTTACAGAAGTCTTGCCATTATTGGTCAAACTGTGTATTGGTGTACACATAACCTACAATTCTGAAGGACCCAAGCAAAAATCCTGAGCTAAACTTCTCTCATATGAGAGTCAGTGATCTAGATTCAAGTAAAATGTTCATTAAAAAAATACTGAAGCACTTATCCACCTGGTGCTGTTTCCATGGCATTCACCTTACCCACAGGCCTGAGCTCCTCTGTTACTTGCTTATGCTGCCTGGTGGAGAAAGCAGTTTGAAAAATGTCTCTGGGGAGGGTCGAGAGGCACTCTTAGATTTGCATGAAGTAATTTATCTTCTTGCTGTCCTTATTCTTCATCTTAAACCGAAGGACTATCCAACTTGCTCCTTTTTTTTTCTGGAGGTGATACATATTATTAGCCTCATTTTGACAGCCAGGAAGTTTTTCCATCTCCTTGTGCAGTAAAAGGAAAGATATTACTGACTCTACAGGTTGACACAGATGACGAACTTACTTTTCATCCTCTGAATATCCCAGTGTTAGATGCCTAGAGTCAAGTAGTCTTAATATTCTGTAGATCAGTGTTTCAAATACTCAGAGAGCTCTAATTTCATATGATGGTGCAGGGGTATGTGAAAGAGCATGCACCTGAAGTACACCTCCTTTATTCCTGTGATGCTCAGGATACAGTCCAAAAGGGGCACATCACTTTGGTCACGGAAACTATCAATGTTCTGCGCTGCAAACCTTGGTAATAAGTACTGAATGTACTCCTCACCTTTGGAGAGAAATATATTTGAAAAAAATACATAATTTTTTCCACACAGTTTTTCTCATATTTATCTTGGATGGGGCTCAACCAGAAAACTTTGACAAAATTTCAGTTTCAGCAAGATTATTATTTTCTTTATTACTGAGTTTAAGATAAAGATATACATACATACACACCCAAGACATATGGCAATAGTAAGAGAATAAAGGACTGTGAGTGTCTCTGATAACAGCCCTTGAAACCTGCCTGTTACTACCTTCAGTAAACCTTAAAAAGGGAAGGAAAAGAGCTGGAACATGTAAATCTATCTATGCCAGTAGGATCTGAGCATGTAAACAACACATCATAAAACTTTGTAATACACAACTGACAGCTCATGTAAACACTGTGGCCATCTGATGTTTCCTCTCAATAAAAGTTTGACTGCATGCACAAATCAATGCAATATCCTTAGTGTACCAATGCTTCAGAAAGAAATGAGGTGTATTAGAGAAAACTAATGAGTCTGAGAAGTCTTGTTACAGTTTACTCAATGGTTTCCATTTCAGTAACAAGAAAAAAAAATTGTCTGAAGCTGAACAATTACACTTAAAAAGTAACTGTTTTCATCAGCGACATCATCTTTTTAATCTTTGTGGCTTCATTTCTCTTGGTGAATTTGAACTCATTTCTTAGTTTGCAGATTTAAGCTTGAAAGACCATTTTGAGTCAATAGTTCTGTCTTCATACAGACTACCTGGCAGCAGCTCTGCCAGCAAAATCCTTAATGCTATCTATGCATCTATGAAGCAACAGAACAGTTCTTATCTGGACTTCTGTAAGGTCTTTGACATGGTTCCCCACAATAGCCTTCTCTCTCAATTGGAGAGATATGGATTTAATGGGTGGACTCTTCACTAGATGAGGAGTTGGTTGAATGGTCACATCCAGAAGGTAGTGGTCAATGGCTCCCAGATGGAGATCAGTGACAACTGCTGTCTCTCAGGGGTCCACACTGGGACCAGTACTGTTTAATATCTTCAGTTATATTAGACAGTGGGATTGAGTGCATCCTCACTAAGTTTGCAGATGACACCAATTTGAGTGGTGTGGCTCACACATCTGAGGGACAAGACGTCTTTCAGGGGGACCTGGACATGCTCAAGAAGTGGGCAAACGTGAACCTCATGAGGTTTAACAAGGTCAAGTTCAAGGTCCTGCACCTGTGTTGGGGCAACCGCCAGTATCAATACAGGCTGGGAGATGAAGGGATTGAGAGCAGCCCTGTGGAGAAGGACTTGGGCTGAACTGGTGGATGAAAATCTGGACATGAGCTGGCAATGTGTGCTCGCAACCCCAAAAGCCAATTGTGTCCTGGGCTGCATCACAAGTACAGCCAGCAGGTCAAGAGAGGTGATTCTCCCCCTCTGCTCCGCTCTCATGAGACCTCACATCCATCTCTGAGTCCCCCAATAAAAGAAGGACATGGACCTGTTGGAGCAGGTCCAGAAGAGGGCCACAAAAATGATGAGAGGGCTGGAGCACCTCTCCTATGAGGACAGACAGAGAGTTGGGGGTGTTCAGCCTGAGGATGAGAAGGCTCCAGGAGACCTTATTGCAGCCTTTCAGTACTTAAGTAGTAAAAGGAGGCCTACAGGAAAGATGGGGACACACTTTTTAGTAAGGCCTGTTGCAATATGACAAGAGGTAATGGTTTCAAACTAAAGAACATTTTCTTATCTTTAATACTGTTACAGTTTTAAGATTTTAGTCATGCCTTCTGATGTGCATCAACAAACTTCTCACAGTGTCACAGCAGTCACAGCTTTTCTTTATTTCAGAGAGGTATGTCAGTGGGAGGACCAATAGCTATATGAGCATAACCCCACAGCACTAACTGTGGACAATCTATCGCACTAAAAAGGCAGTGACAGAACAGGGTGGAAAGCAATTCAACACACTTCTCATCTAGTGTTTCCAACCCTATACATCTCTGTCCATGTTTTCTTAATATTTTAACTGGTTCCAGAAAGTTCCCTCTGTGGTTATCTTCTGTGAAATGTTCAGAAGAGCTTGCCCTTGGGCAGCAGATGATTCTGTCCCACTCTGAGCACCATAATAACCAAAGCTTAGGTGGATAACCATTTACCTCCCAGAGGAGGAAGCTGTGGTAGACATAGTGGTATTTTGCACATCAAAGGGATTAAAGCACTTAGCAGAGGATTAGAAACCTGATTCTAGACTCTCTAGAGAGTACTAACTCCAAAATCCGGCAGTATGTACAAGCCACAGCCATGCAAGAGGAAATCCTCTGATTTCTCTAGGCATTTCAGCGTGCCTTTTAGTGATTTATTGGGCTTCTCCCAGATGATTACCCTGTGACTGTTTACCACATTACTGTCCCCTGCCCTTTGGTGAAAGTCATAAAAATGGAACACAGCATTCTATTCAAAATCTTGTTATAGACACAGGGAAGATATTTTTATAAAGAGATGAGAATTTGCTGTTAGTTGAATTAATGTTTAAACAGTCACATAGTCCAAATTATCTATCAATGCAACAAAACGAATAATAGTTATACCAAACTCTTCTAGGATCTACTCATTTGATGTGCTGCTTCATCCAATATTCCTCTTGTTCCTAGGGTTGAGAGTTATAGTCTTCCTTAAATAGAAAGAGGAGGAACTACAACAAGTTGTGAGCAACCTGAAATCCTTGCTGGGAGTAGGATTATCACAGTTGTGGGAGTTTCTTCCTTTTCTATCCTGTGGTACACTTGGAGCTATATTTATATGTTTTCTAATCACACTCTGCCTCCTTCTCACTGGTTCCCTGCTGAAGTCTGAATGTTGCCTCCTCCAGACTCAATTGACATCAAGGGCTGTTACGTGCCAGGCAGTGCTGCCCCAGGTTTGACAGGCCTTTACACTCATGGTGCTCCCAGAGCTTCAGCTCACACCAAGGTGAGGCAATAGTCACTTGGCCACTTGTCTATCGTTAAAGCAATCTGAAACCGTGCCAAGACAAAGCCACACATGTCCTGAAACCCTGCACTGTCAGCTCAGTCCAACACCCCTGGCCTGTTACTAGTAATGGAAAAGTCATGTCTTCAGAGCCACGGCAGCAAACATTCTGACCTTCTTTCCTTCCTTTTCCTCCTCCCTTGGCTACTTAAAAGATAACCTCCATATTAGGTGTAGTTGCCTCCAGACATGTATACCAGTTCTGGATATAAGATCCATTTATGTTACATTGCTCCTCCTCACAATTTGTATATCACAGAATTTGGAGAAGACAGCAAGGACTCTAGCAGGGAAGCTTCATCTATGTCAAGGAAACAAATCACGTATTTTTTGAAATAAAAACACAAAGCTCAATCAGATCTTTTCTTCCTTCAGCTGGGCAGACAGTTTTGATTACAGTTGTACTTAAAATTTACTTCCCTAGTTCATATTCTGAGCTTGACAAAAAAAAAAAATGCTAGAGGAACTCTATACTGTGTTGGAGGTTAGTTCTGTATCTTTATAACAATGCTCTGACTTAAATCTGAAAATGTATTTAATGCAGTATTGTCTTTTTTCCTGTTGAGATCACTGATGAAAGAGAGTGTGGAAGCAATCTCTTTTACAGCATATGTTTTATAATAAAGCATTACAGATTTCTCTCTTTATGGAGAGTAGATAAGAATGATACCTTCAAGTAGGTTATAAATGTCTTGCAAAGACCTTTCCATAATGTGGTAAGTACCAAGTAATGCAAATAGAATTGCTCTTAGATACAAAATAAATCACAAAATTCACAGGCTGCTATTCCTTTGTCATCTGCATTGTTTTTGAAGACAGTAACTTGTGCAGCATTTTGAGGTACAAAATTCTCTAATTTTCATTTTAATCCTGTAAGTGTATGTGTGTGTGTATGTGTATATATATATATCTATCTATCTATCTCTGGAGAGATCTACAATTACTATATAGTCCCAATTAAAAAAAATGGTTTAAGAAAAAAATGTTGAAATGGTTCACTGATTTCACAAAAGTTAGTTGTGTTACCTTTAAAATAATACAGGTTTGAGGAGACAAATTTATAGTCAGAACAGAAAAACGATTCTTTGTAATCTAAATGACCACATTAGGATTTTGTTCAACTTTTGAAAGCTAACTGGAATTTATGAGTTTGCTCCAGAGGTCATTGATAATTTAACATCAGGAATTACAGAAGAACTCAGATAAGTGTAAATACTGTATTAGATACACAAGGATCTCATAAAATTAAACAGTGTTCTTAATTAACTAGCTAGCTAGATTATTACCACAAAAATGTGCTATAGACGTTTCCTCTAAACATGACAGAAAGAGATATAATAGACCACACTCACATCTTAAAAATATTAACTGCACTTTAAAGAAAGGCTAACAAACTGAAAATCAGCACTGAAAGACCAACAAAACTCTAGTCTTCCTAAATGAGACATTTGTCAGCTGTTGCCACTTTTCTCTTCTTAATTTAGCACAAATTGTTATTTCAGGATGTCATGATTGCTGTAGAGTGGTTTATTATTTAAATCACTATGGTGTTTGAATAAAATACTCGAAATCTGGAGATCATATATTCACTGGATGCACACATGGTATCAGATGTTTGTGAATCACAAGTAAGCAACAGAGACTGACATTGACTTGCAAACAGTTTATGAATCCCTGAATGAACTGTTGATTATCTTTAAAACCTGAAATATCTTACTTGTCAAGTTTCAGTAATATTCCTTGTAATGACCCAGGAAAATATCCTATCAGGGGTTTTTTTGCTGCCTAAAACTGGCTTCATGACAAGGGTAGAGGAAAGAACTCTGACAGTCCCCTTAAATACAACCAAAGGAGCTAGAACTTGCAGCTGACATTTCTTGTTTCTGTTGATTTATATTCATAAAATTCAACAGTGAAAAAGTTTACATTTAAATGAAAAACTGAGAACACTTAAGAAATAATGGAAGTTACCTTGGCTTTGGACAGTGAAAGATTAAACATGGAAACGTATGCTATATCAAATTTGTAAATTTTTTTGCCTTCTGTTGCATTGCAGAGACAAATTTACATTCTATTTGGTTTTCCTTCAGTGGCACTATAGAACTGTAACTGACTACACATCCTTCCCCCAAGAAATAATTGACTTTTGATCACTATTTAAAGAATTCATCCAGTACTCCACATCTTAGGATTTTATAAATACAGTATTGGTATTTATACTCGTGAACATTTCTAGTCAAGTTCTCACATGGATATACATGGACTTAAATCCACCTCAGACCCCAGGAACAAGGGTAAAACTCCAGTGCATGGTCACAGCAGAGCTGGTTCCCCGCATATTATGTTCTCTAGCATGGTTTCGGGTGCTGAGCCTAGAAAGCTCTCCAGAAAAAAAACACACACCACTCTTCACTTCTGTTTATGGGTCCCTCTGTTTAACTGGGAGCAAAACAGATGCCCAGGCAGCAAAGCCCTTCTACCTGTGTCTGAGACAAAGGTCTTGCTCAGTCCTGCTGCTCACAGCTACTAAATGGATTTGGAAGAGAAGTGCTGTGGCTGCCTCTGAGAAAGGCACACCACTTCAGACACTTATTTTAGAGTAGAAATCTCTCTTGCATAAGGCCAACATTTTTTTAAACTCCAAGCCACTGTCTACTTTTGTCATGCCTAAAACTGACCCTCCCCTCAGTACTGAGCATCTTCAAAAGCACAATAACAAGGTCTTGGTAATGGTTAGGACTATTTCTATCTCATTTATTCTAAATTCTGAACTGGGAGCTCTGAAAGTCTGTGCTGTTTGATGAGACAAGCATTTATTAATCTTTATCCAGATTTTGAAGCATATTGGAGTAATAGCATCACAAGATGTAGGAAATTATTTATTAATAGACACAGACATTGGCTATCACTAGAAGTAAATAACATGCCAATGATTTCAAACATAGAAGAAGAAATAGATCTGACGCAATTTCTCACATGCGTATATTTATGCATTTTTTAAAGACAACTTACTTAATACGTGTTATTTATACAGAATCTACAATGACGGCAAATACATCTGATATCAGCCTCAATGTCTGAACATCAGGGTATTATCTTCCAGTTTGCTGAAAAATTACTTTATAATAAATACTTCAGTCAATTCCTCACCACTCAGAATGATTTAAGCAAGATCTTTAAGTCATCTTGAGGTCTCCTTGCCTTTACCTCTAAGTTTTCTCTCCTAGAGAGAAAAAGTGGTCACTGATTTCATATTTCTAAAAAAGATGTCAATAAAATATCTATCTAAATAAAACTGAAAATCAAATGTGAGATTTAAATATCTGAACTATTTCTTTTAGAACCCCTGGGAGCTCATATTAGACATTAACTAGATCGTTATCAAATATTTTGGAAGTTAAAAAAGATATGTATTCTTCATAAACATGTTACTTGTTTATACTCTGACTGGGATTTCTTAAACTCTATCACCACATTTCGTAATCCACAGAACGTTTAGCCTAATTCTGATTTTCTAATTTAAAATAGAAAGAACTACAAAAAGAAAA
Source organism: Athene cunicularia (assembly GCF_003259725.1). Taxonomy (NCBI): domain Eukaryota; kingdom Metazoa; phylum Chordata; class Aves; order Strigiformes; family Strigidae; genus Athene; species Athene cunicularia. The sequence continues at coordinate 73,049,428 of NW_020799092.1, forward strand.
AAAAAAAACAAAACTAATTTCAATCTGACAACATGTCACATATAAATATATGCATTGATTTGTATGTTCAAGACTTCCATTTAGAAAAAGGAGTTATCCAAACATTGAGAATAACACCGAATTAATAACAGGATACTAAATTCATAATACTAAGATTGTCACTAAAATGGAAATATTATTCTGTGGATGCCAAGCTCTGCTCATTATGCATGTGAACTAAAATTGTTGTATTTCTATTAGAGAAATTCCCCTCTAATCCTCAAAGGCACTCTGTGCAGCAGGGCCAGCATGATGGACTGTAATAGAACTCCAGGATCTGCAATCTGTCCACCACTGGTGTGGTTCTCCAAGTCACCAGCGGGAGAGAATTCTTTTCCTTAAGTGCACCTGTTCACTAGTTATTGCAAATCTAACTTGGTAATCGATATAGGAAGTATTTCTTGCCTCCAGAATTCCACACACAAACCTCAAATGATGAAATGCTGATGTATGACTGACACTGTGCACTTTTACTGTAATGTGAATAGTATTTCCTGCTTTATACATGATTTAAATTTCAATGACAGGCTAAGCACATTCACATTTACAGGCAAAAAGTGTGTATCCTGATAGTATAGGTGCATTTTGCCAGTTATCAGGCCTAGCATAAAGGACACAGCCAGCATAAAGATGAACCAATAACCAAATTGTATTTGATACAAAAGGGTCAGTACATGGGTGAGCATTGGGGGTACAAACAAGTCAGATTATACATAATTGACATCAATCCCACTGACCCCAACAAAAACACTGCACATCCAACAACGAGAGGAATAAATGGTGAAATGCAGTCTCCCATGGAAGACAACAAACCAAACACATAAGACCGAGGAAGCTACACACTGAATCTCTACACAGCCCACGTTTATAAAAGCCATACCTGACTGGAGCCCAGTCCCAGGGAGGCAGGAGGTCCTTCCCCAACAGGGAACTCTGCACAGTGCCCCCACCTCACACACAGACACTGCTCCTTCTGCCAGTGGTCCCAGCTTTTATCCCCAGGTGGGACACCTGAGCTTTGCTTACTTAATGCAGAACACCTGGGGCTCCTTTACCTCATGGCTCTCCCTGCCAGGCTGGCCGCTCCCTGGAGGGAAGCCTAAAGGCAAACTCACCCCCTTTGGGAAGGGCTGTGGGAATTACCCAATATGTCAACCTTAATTTGGGGCTTGGGGTTGAAACCCCAGCATTTCAAGGTGTCACTAGTTTTATTCAGATTTATATGAAATATATTTTATCTCCAGTGGGCTAGATTTTAGTTCTTTCTTTGCAGAACCGCAGATATTTGGAATAAGCAAAAAGACTATTTTGTGTGTCTATTGCTCTGTTGCTGAACAAACCAGCTTGATACATGCAAAGAATTAGAGAAACTGCCTTTATCTCATCTAACTGCAGATGGATACAAAGCAGGCATCTATACCTCAGTTAGCTATTTAAATTTCTACTACAGTGAATGGAGACCAAGATCTCACTTTAGTGGTCTAAAACAGATGTCACCAGAGGCCTCTCAGTGTTAAACCAGTGCCATCAGATATGCCCTGAGACATCTGCATGGTGGCAGATGATATAAACTTCAAGCCACTGGATCAGCCTAGAAGCTAGGCAAAATGCCCACAGGCATCTCAGCTGGTACTAGATGTCACTGTTCAGGCAAATGAACCAAGCGCCTAGTCAATACAGTCAATAAAATCTGGAATACTATCCATCTGACCAAGCACAGGTCTCTACTTGAGGAAGAGATTGAACATTAAACTCCATGTTGAGTGAACTGAACAGCTCTCCCCCGACTGCAAAGGAATGTGAGGGGTCTCTTGCAGACACAATCACTACACAGCTGAGCTCACACAGAAGTCTATCTCGTTTGGAAAATATATGTACATTTATGAAAGACAACACCTACGACAATGATAAAACAAAATGCCAGCCCATTTCATCATTGCAAACAACACAACTGTTTTTACCCTAAAACCAATAAAAGCAATTATAAATGCCTCCATGCATTTTCTTAGCATTTTGGCCAAATTTGGAGGGGGTTTTGGCCATATATTTTTATACACACAGACAGTTCATATGGGTTATTTGCCATTTTCAGTCTCCTTTGAAAATCTGATTTCACCTATACTGTATCAATAGATTCTCTTCCTGATATTTAATCTCACCACCAGGTTTTTTCCCTCTCACAAAATAAAGTACTGTTGTAATGTCTAGGCAACACATTTTGGGAGTGACTACCTCCCTGCCTCATGACTTTTACATAGCATTGAGGTATCTGTTATTTTAGGTTTCCTGTCCTCTGACAACTAAAATATGGGCCCAACTGATTTTCTTGACAGCAGTGTATAATTCTGAAAGAATATTTTAAGAAAAATCATGATAATTAGATGATAAAAAGAAAATAAATTTAATTCACGGGAAAGAATTATGACTATTTATGTAAATCAATGTCATGCAAACAAAACAAAAAGGCAAGTTACAACTGGATCGAATTTTGTATTACTATGTTATTACTTTTTGAAATACTATTATTTCTTTTGAAATAAGCACACCAAAACTATGATAATAGAGTCAACATGAATAAAATGGTATACAGGATGGAATTATTATTTTTAATGCATAAGGTCTTTCTATAAACCTTTTAAAATCCCCCCCCAAATAACTTTAAGTTAAATATCTCAGCACTAGTGACAGGGAAACAAAGCTTCCAAGAAAGGAACAAAGGAAGGAATGCAGGAAGGATATGTTAAAAAAGGTTTTGTTTTGTTTTTCATTAGTTTCATGGCAACTTGTAGTATTATGAGCTATTTTAAATGTAACTGTGAGATTTTTCTCCTCTTCATCTTTTATACAGTGTACTCTCAGGTCTGAAGGATATCTGGTCATTACAAGTGAAAACCAGAAAATCCAATATATTTCTATTTTATAGCAACACTGGAAAACATTTTATTTTCACTGTTACACAGAACAAAATCAAACTCTGAAACCATGACTGCAAACAAACTAATATCAACTCCTGACACTCAAGATATGTCACCTACTTATACACTCACTAATCTATATCCTTCTATACTAAATCTTTTTTCAGATTAAATACTTTATTTCAGAATTAAAACATAACTCTCCTGAAATACTTTATTTCAGAATTAAAACATAACTCTCCTGTCTAGTATTTTATATATTTTTTTATTATATTGTTGTACTTGCCTCTCACAGCGGGATCAATCTTCCTCTTTTTCTACAACATGCTCACATCTCCTTACTGCTAGGGGAATTGTGTGCTGCTGAGTTATGAACAAAAGAAAGTACAATTTTTTTTGCTTACTTGTTAAAAAACTGTGGAGTACCATTTCTGTAATTTATAACACATAAACTGCCATAAATTAATACCTGAGCTTTAGATTGCTTGTCTGTGATCATCTATTACATCAGATACTTTCTCAAGTTACTCCTCTAAAGCTGAAAGGATAAGGCTATACATGGATCCCAGTTAGGAATCAAAATTTTGTTTCTTCCTATGGTACTCTGTTCTGAGTTCCTGCCTGTCAGTAAATTTCAAAGTGGTTTTCAGCAAGCAGAGTACAGGAGCAAACTCTTTAAGCTTGTTCTAATTGTTAACAATTGACATAGAAATACAGTTGGTTTGAACAATTCACAGGGTGGATCAACTCCAACATCTGATTGTTTTCTTCACCCTACATGACAAATTCCATAAACTACGCTTCTGTTATTTTGGACTTCTATTGATAAGCCAGTTCTAAGTAACTTTTAAAATGAAGGAGTCATATTGAAGAAACTGAACAAATGGGATGGCTGTTGTTGACTGTGCTCTGCCTCAAAAAAAAGAAGATGCGGGGTTTTTTTCTGAGGAAGAAAAAAATAGTATCTAGCTGTTACCTAATGCCAACTTATCCAATTTCTTATGGAAAAGTAAAGATCATGTCACAAGAAATAAAGAAAATGAGGACCTGACAACACGCATTAAAACTGTCCTCCATTCTGCCGGAACAAAGGAGGCGTGCTATGAATGATGAGTGCTTTAGTTTGCAAAGGAAAAATCCATTGATCACCTGGAACATGATTTAATAAGTTTTCAGAGCTTAATAATACAATGCAGAAATGTCACATCAAATTACTATTATGGAGTAAAAGGAAGTTTAACATTTTGCTTAGACTATTATCTTTCAGTAAAAAACTACTTTGGGGAAGCAGAAACTAGCAGATATTAAAGAAAGCTATAATTAGTTCTAAATAGAATCTTTTGGAGGACCTACGAAAAGGGGACTTGTTATCTTTGTTAAAAAATATTATGAGGGAACCTTAGGGGGGAAAAAATAACCAACCAACAAACAAACAAAAAAAAAAACAAACCAGAAAACCCAGGTAAAGACTACAGAAGACTGAGCAACAGCTATTATGGAAATATTTTCAAAACAGTAATGTAAACAATTAATAAGCTAGAGTTGACAGCACTTACATCTGAATGAACAGGTAAAAATACAACTGAAATTTCTAAGTGAAACTTCATAAAAATACTTGATCCACCTTCAAAATACACACAACACATAAACACACCTTCCATACTTAATACCAGTAGGTTTTAAAAGGCTAGGGATTAGTGCTTTGGTTGGGATATTTTAGTAATAATTTTACATATTTGTACTGAAGTTTACAGAGTATACATAGGAAACCCAACCTGTATTCCACTGCACCTCAGTCACTAACTCAGTAACTTTTTTTTACTCTGAACCAAGATCCCCACTAATTTCTATTCATGGAATCACATGAGGTTCATCATCTCTGCATTCATTAAGACATAGTAAAGACTGGAATCTTGTTCTCCCTTCATTTCAGTAGGGTCTACAAGAAAATCAGTGTTGGCCAAAAGTAAAGATTGTGGCTGCTTCAGCTTAGACTCTACAAGGTAGCCACCTGCACTCACAAGTGCCCCTGAGCTCCATTGTGGTCCAGGGTAAAAATAGGTATTTTCAAGGCTAAATTTAATTTTGCCTATGTCAGATGCTTACTCCAGGATGAGGCAAAATATGAAGTTGTGGTTTTTATTGTTTGTTTGTTTGTTTGTTTGGGGTTTTTTTGTTTTTTGGTGTTTTGTTTTTTTTTTTTCCACTAACTGTAAAGGGAATTCTAGGCAACCAGTTAAGATGGAGACACATACAATAGATACTCCTACAACTGTTAATTTTAATCTCACTCCATACTTTATTTTATACACCATAACTCACACTAATTTAATTAAAATATGAATAATCTTTGTTTTCCAAATGAAAATGTAAGCCTAAATTTTATTATAAGATTTGTACATGGAAGATTGTGTCATGAGAGACACACATAGAAGTTCTTTCAGTAACAACACTTACATTGTATCCCGATTGTAGTGTCTCCCATGAGCACCACACCCTACACAATACAGAAAGACCCTGAGAGATGGAAGAGTTTTTAATGGAGGGTCACCAAGTAGTTGGGGCTGAAGGACCTGCCCTGTGAGAAGCTAAGGGACAGGACTTGTTCACACTAGAACCTAACAGCAATTCTCCAATACCTATGAGGAGATTATTGGGAAGATGGTACCAGGCCACTCACAGCAGAGCCTGGTGAGCAAGTGAGGGGCAATGGGCATTAGTTGAAAGAAGAGAGGTTCAGACAGGATATAGGGAGAAACTTTTCCACGAAGACTGCCAGTGGCACTGATTGTCCAGAGAGGCTGTGCATGCTGGAGGTTTTCCAGACCAACTGGATAAAGCCTTGAGCAGCCTGGTCTGATTTCACAGCTGACCCTGCTTTAAGCAAGAGGATGCACTACATGAAACACGGAGGTTCCTTTCAACCCAAATTATTCTATGATTTTAAGTGGCGAGTTCTCCTTGTGACAGGCCTAACACACATATTTCTGGATCAATACAGCTGAAGATGACAACTATCTTATTAAAAAAGTCAGTAAAGTCTTAGCTAGGAGGTGTGCTTCTGAACCAGACATTTCTGATGCACAACATTTTGACACGTAAGACTAGAAATAGCTGAGCCATCATCATGTGTTTTTACAACACATTAACACAGATTCACACACTGAAATACACAGAAAAAAAATAAGAAACAGCTTTGACTTTTTTGTTTATAGATATGCATGAAAATCTCCTAGACAGTGAAATTTGTTCTTTCTGTATTTGAGAAAACTCTATGATGGCTTGTGGATTGTGAGGCCAACTGGCTTCTTATAGGTTAGTTGTATAACAAACTGTTACACAACCCCTGATCTACTTTTTAAAAAAACAAGTTTTCTCAAAAGTCTTAACCCAACCCAAACCAAACCAAAAACTCCAGTTGTCACATATTGTATATCACTCATAGCAATTATAAAAGCCCATCAGTATCACTGGTCTAGACACTTGAGTTGCTCAGTGGATTACAACACATTCAGGTCTTACTGATGCTTTGTAGCAAATCCTCTTTCTTGATGGAAGGATGTGAGATTAGCTCATTAATTACAATCTTAAAAATAATGCTACACTAAATCTCTTCTCTTGCAAGTATCTATAATTATATATATTACAAACTTTAATCAGGTAAGTGTTCTGAAAGCTTCTGAATAATGTAAGCTAAATGAATGCCCCACACAAGATCAAAATGTCATTATAAAATGAGAAATTCTAGGGAGGAGTCAATGTTCTCAGCAAGCAGACACAAGAATTCATAAGTAAAAGATTCTAGCAAAATTAAAAGCAGTGAGCAAAATTTAATAGGAGACCACTCTATTCACTGCTTTATGCCATGGACAAAATGGAAGCACATTTGGGAAAAATAAGCTGACTTGGCAGCATTTAACACCTACGTTTCATTCATGTTGTACAGATATAACTGACTAAACAGAGAGAAAGTAAACAGGCTATAGCAGCATTCAATTATTAATTTCTACAGTATATGTGAACAAAGTACAAGAGAACCAACTTCCAGAAAGCAATGCTAACATAACACTAGCTGTTTGAAAGACTGGTATCAAATTGACATAATAAAGATCTAATGGTCAAAGGAAGATTCAACTGCTTAATATATGAAATAATTCAGAATTTTTTTCATTTCTTAAGCAGAAAGAGACTCTACGCAGTTGTGTGTTTCACTCTGGGTAAGGCAGTACTCTGTATTTACAACTGACGAGACGATACACTAGCGAGTAATACCATTTATTTCAGTGGGACCATCCATAAGTAAAGAATTTACAATCTAGGTTTTTTTGGGTCAAATCATTTCCAATTTAAGGATCACTCATTTTTTTTTCAGTCACCCATAAGGACTGCAGTCCCACTGTGCTAGACAGTCTTTAAAACAAATACATATACTAAAACTTATTCAAAACAGGGACTGTCAAAGACCTGAGATATAAAAAGGAATAAAAAGAACAGGCAAGAGAATATAATGTCATAACAAAATTATTTAAAATATAAGATTTTTAATAAACTATGCTCTGTATTTTTTCCCAGAAATGGATTTCCAAACATAACATTTTCTTTAAAATACATAGAAACACTGACGTAAATGGAATCTCCAGCAGCAGAAATCTCTAAAGATGCATTCCTATCAGCCGTGGTAAGAAGAAGACTCACCCTTCCTTGGCTACAACACTGATAAAACAAAACACAGCTCTCCAAGTTGTAGCCCTTTAAATCCAGTTTTTAACTGTGAGAATTTAGATGCTAAGGCTTCTACATTTTGGTACATATTTAAAGGTCCCATCTCTTTCAGACAACAAGGACTCTATCCACAAGTTACCTAAATGATTTTTTTAGAACTTACTTATGTGATAGATAATCCCAGCATTTTCTACGGAGTTACAATTTCATTATCAAATGTAAAACAAAGAAAAAGTAATCTCTTAATTTTACACTTCTTGCCTAACGCTTTACTTTGTTGTTCCCCAATACCTAGTTTCTGAGTAAAATCACTACTTAGTTTGTGTCTCCACATCACTTATGAGTTTACATAACTGTCATAACAGTTAAAAACAGTCTCTTCTCCAAGATGAAACGTCCTAGTGGATTTAATCTCTTCTTGCTCAGAAGCATTCCTGTACTTTTGAGTCACCTGGTCATCCTTCACCATTTCTTTAAGGTCCTAGAATAACCCTTCTTTGAGATTGGGAATAATTCTAGAAAAATTCATTATATGAGTGTAATATGAAATTAGAGAAGCATAATGAACTTTTGTTTTGTTCTTCACTCCTCTCCTAGGAAATTCTATTTAATTTTTGACTCCTAAACTCGGAGTTTACTTTTTTAAAGACCCATCTATGATGACTCCAAGATATTTTTCTGCAGTGACAAAATCTAAGTCAAAGCTTTCCATTTGTTGGGTGTGGGTGGGTAAATACACAACTATACACACACACTTAGTTCATTAGTTGACTAACTGAGGTTATTTCATTCATTAAAAAAAAAAAAAATATTCTGTGATTTTACCTCCTATTCACTCAACATTCTTATATTCTTCAACTATTTTTCTCATTTGGCTTCAAAGAAAAGTCTGCTGCAATGTTTTGTAGCGCCTGCAAACTTCAGGAACCCATTCTTCACACCATATGCAAGTCATTTGTGCATGGACATAAGCTCAAATCTTGGAGGAACCAACTGGCAGCTTCTCTGAACTGTGAAAAAAGGGCTATTTATTTCAGCATTTTTATTTTTCCTGACACCTAACTTCCTTCTTATCCAGCATCAGCAATATTACACTGAGTGATGTATCATGGGTCATATTTAGAGGAAAAACTAAACCTGAATTCCATTTTTATATGGTCTGTTGTGGCATTAAATTACATGCAAGTGTACGTTTGGTGACTCATGCTCATAAGCACAACACAATGGCTTTGATACTTGAGTCAGTGAAAAGGGTATTTTCTTTACCTTCTTTGTACGTTCAGCACTGACTGTGCTAAATGCATTGAGTCTTAGCCAAAGGCTCTTGCCTGTGATATTACTGACTTTTGCATGATAAAAAACCTAAGATGAAGCCAAAGACATGGCATAGGGAAGCATTTGCTTTTTCAGAATGTGGGCCTATTAAATAATTAAACCAAATAATTATCATGGTCTTTTAACTATATCTACTTTTACATATTCTCCCCTCACAAATAAAAGATTCCTGCAACCTAGACCACTATAATTTGCCATTTGTACTTGCTCCTCTTGAATTTTTAATCAGTAAAATAAAGATAAATTTATATTTTTCAAAATGTAAATTCTCATGTTTAATTTCATTTCAGTAAAGTGTTTTGAAGAGTTAAGTGCAATTTGGAAAAAAGTTGTCTATACAAAACTTGAATAATACTTTCTTCTGCTTTTGTTACAAGAGTTACAGAAGGTAATAAAAGTGTTATGTTCAAAAGCATGTACAGGAACTGCTTTTTTAAAGTATCAGTCCACTTTCAAAGAAGTTTAAATCTAAGTGCTAGAGTCACAGAAGTTTAGGTTGAGAGGGACCTCCTGAGCTAATCCAGTGCAATCCCACTGCTCAACCAGGGTCAGGTACAGCAGGCTGCCCTGGACTGCATCCAGTCAGGTTTTGAATATCTCCAAGGAGGGAAACTCGGCAACCTCTCTAGGCAACCTGTGCCAGTGTCTGACCACCCTCTCAGTTAGAAGAAAAAAAAGCACTTTTTCCTACATTCAGATAGATTTTCATGTGTTTCAATTTGTGCCCATTGCTTCTCATCTTGTAAGTAGGCACCACTCAGAAAAGCCTGGCTCCATCTTCTTTACACCCTCACATTGCATATTTATACACACTGGTATGATCTCCCAGAGCCTTCTCTTCTACAGACTGAGCAAATGAAAGTGCTCTCAGCCTCACCCCATATGAAACATGCTTCAGCCATAGGCCTTAGCTCTTTCCTAGTTTTACCCATTTTCCTTCCCCCTCCCTGAAAAAAGTTACTCTCCTGCAGGCTTTCTTCTCTACTATCTGGGTTCCTAGACATGCACTTAAATTTCCCACAGACAAGCATGCTTTTTCCTCTCCTAAACACTGTGCATTATTAAGACTGATACTACACTGAAACAATGAGGCAGAGTCTGCTTCCCTCTCACCACTAGTAGTGATAGGAAAAAATGGAACTGCCTATATGAAGAGAGACTGACCAGCCACTATGGCCAATCACTTACTTAAACATCTGTAAACTCCTTGCTACATAAATTAATTTTATCTTCCTTACTTCTGCTATGAAAATTAATGGTCCTCAATTCCCAGTTGACAGATAACATTTCCATCTTCATAAATAAAATGAGGATGCTTTAGTACCATGTTTTGTATGTTTGAATGTATAAAAATACTACTGAAGAGAAACTTCCAGTTTTTATCATGTCCTCCCAGGGCATTCATACCTCTCAGGAGACTTTTAACAGGTTGTTTGTGATGCTCTAAACAAAAAACTTTAACTAAATCTTCTGCCACAGCTTGAACTGAATAGTCAAAGGGTTTAATCAATCCTCAGATGCTTCAGCATAGCACAAAGTCTCAACATGAGTTTAAATCTGATGCCATCTGTTAAACTGCAAAAAGGAATTGCAAGACCAAGAAGCGCATTTGACTTGGAAGATATAAAATGTTCCCCTTCAATATATCCCTAAAAGTATGACTACACCCCAAAAAATCAGATAAGTTTGCACAAATAGCTAATGCCAGCACAACAAGCTGTTTAATGACAGAATTCATTAATTACTCCAACAAGCAAGCACTATACTGTCAAATCACCATTTTGCCAGACCAGCCCCAGCAAAAGATGACCCTTGGAGATGGACATTTTTCCTTGGATTACATAGGGAAGAGATTATGAGAGCATGATCCTGAAGTTACTGTTTATTAAGGAAAAATGAAAAAGAGAGAAAAAAATTATATAGAGAGCATCTATTAGCTACCAAGTTTTATTGAGTTAGATGAGCATCATTTGTATTACGATATCTCTTTAATTCACACACAGTAATATAGTCTTTCATACCAGGATAACTAAATAAACTGCAGAGATTTTTGTCCTTGGTCATGTCTAAAAGAAGCATCTCTATTTCTCCAAAAGAAATTAAACAAAGCTTTCTGACTTCTTAGCTTTTAGGATACTCAATTTATATTTGCAATTATGATCAAAGCCTGCATTTCCTTTCCAGTAAAGAGCAGACAATTACTCTCCTACGACTCAAGCTCATTAACACTTCCCCAGAACTCAGATCCAGGCTGTGGAACCGATGCATGGATAATAATATAGCTCAAGAGTGTACGTGGCTTATTCATATGACTTCCAAGATGTCAGAGTCTTTATTCTGAATAAGCAAGTGTCAATTTTCACATTTTCTCTGGACGGCATTGGAGCAGACTGAGGTTATATAAGAATGTATTCACGAAGACTGTATGAGAAAAAAGCTGAGATGAGACCAAGTCTAACCAAATTGCATAAAATAACATTGGCAGGTGGTTATGTTCCACTTTGCCCTCTCATCAAGCAAGCACACGATAGAACTTTGTTCACTGATTTGCAGCTTCTCAAGGACAGGAAACAGGCAATTAATTTAATCCAATGTAGTTTTACCTTATACGCTTCCTTAGAACATAAGCTATGGCAATTAGTGTACTCTAAACACTGGATGAGAAGTAAACACTGAAGTAGTTAAGAATTTAAGTGGTCATAAAGAAACGTGTAAAAAGACATCTGATTTACAACATCTGCTTTATCTAGTCTCCCTGTTTTTTAATGTATTTTCATTCCCTTTTCAATCTGTAGTATTTTTCAAGATGCAATCAGCTGCAGCCAGAGTTTGTGCAGGCCTTGGAGGTTTCCCAGATGAGTCTGGATAAAGCTCTGGAATCTGGATAAAGCTCTGAATGACTTGGTCTGCCCTCAGAGATGATGCTGCTCTGAGCCAGAAGGCTGGACAACATAAGCTCTTGAGGTGCCTTCCAGCCTGATGCATGCACTTTACAATGGATACAGCACTTCAAAAGAGGTATTGTTTCTGCCTCTGTTGAGAAAAAGTCATATAAGGAAGTGTTCATTACTGCTGTGTGGGTCAGACAGTTATTTATTAAATCAAGTTTATCATATAAAACAAATTGTGATTCTGAAGAAGGCAGTGCTTAAATGCACTTTCAAATTATTCAGCTACAGCACAAGTGAAAGTACTGTTTATTACCAGAGGAAAAGTCACAGCAGTGTTCAAAACTGAAGTTATTTTATCTATTTACTGAATGAAAGATATTAAAAAAAAAAAAAAAAAAAAAAAAAAAAAAAAGAAGCATTAATGGCTGACTTTTAAAAAGGAGTTTCACAGTGCAGACTCAAGTCTACACAGGACTGCATTCAAATGACGGTAGGATCTTCAGAGTAAGATTGACAACAGCCCACATGAAAAGATAAAGCTGCTTAAAGAAGGCACCAGATCAAGCTAGATTTTCCTGAAATTCTACAGTCAAATATCTAATTCTAGGCTTTAGTGAAGCAGGACCATTTTGCCAGAAGCAGCAGAAAAACAAGAGTACTATATATTAGGTCTAAATAAATGTAGCAGGGTTTTAGATAGCATGACAAGGGGCTAACCGATTTATGCTTGCACTGCCTGTGCTATAAGCATGAGATAGCTTTAGTTCAGATGCTACAGAGCCATGTCATTATCACAGTATGTCCCAGCAGGAAAATAGGTCAAACTTTCTCAAGCCCAGCGCTGCACTGAAGAGGAGGAATACTTGGCTTCAAGTCTGGACATGGCTTATCTCTGGACAGCTCATGGAATGAGACAACACAGCTGGTATTTATTTACATCTGTTCCTATAGATATGTCCTTCGTGATCCAGTGACTAGGACATATACTGCTCCTACAATATAGAGGGAAATTTCAGGGGTTTAGGTTGTCCAGCAGTAATTGCTGGCAAGTTATCGGTAAACAGTAAATCCATGGTACCTCTTTAACAGGTACCTAGCACTATGTAGAAACAAGTACTTCTATCTCTACATACAAGAAAAGCATTAAGATCAAAATTTCAGTTTAACATCTTTACATGACTCTAACAGAAACAACTTTGGGAGACTATATTCTAAATGTTCGGGTGAACCTCTACCACCCTATGGCATGATGAAGAGAGGTATGCAGCCCTCCCCACACAAGGCAAGGCAATCTCCTTGGTAGTCCTGAGAGCTGTGTCCATCCACAGATTCTTGGTCTGACACACTAAGTGTAACGTCTTGACCTAAGCCACATTTTGTCATGCTGTATAACGTATCTTTGCTGTGTTACAGAACAGCGCAGTCTAGACACTTTCCCTTCTATACAGAGAAACTAATTTTTCAGAGATCCTGAGTATGTTTCTTAAAAACTTAATATGAAACTTTTTAAAAGTGATTCCTGAGATTTGGGTGTCAAACAGAAACCATAACAGATGCAAAAAGCCTGACTCCAGAGTACTGGGTGGGATCATCCCCTGGAAATGTGCTCTGGTGAATTGATATACTGAATTTCTGTGCTGCTACTGTCAAGTCAAAACCAGGCATGACATGGTACTAACATGTAGCCAAAACACAACATACTATAAGCAACAGCTGTTACATCCCTCTGGAACACCAGGCATAATTTATAGCAAAACTCATAACCTGTGCCAGAACTTCAGCGTCAGAAGTTGTAATGAGGCATCTAGAACATTCCAATTACTCTTAATGGACAAATTAAATCCAATAGTCTGGTCATATTCCTCTCTTCCAACTAGAATAACCCATCCCTTCCATAGTCCTGTCCAACACCTGGAGTGCTATGTCTCCTTATTAGCCCCATCCCTGTGCACAATACCCACTATGTTATTCATTAGCTCTTCTTGACAGCAGTGACATCTTCCCACCTCATCTATCCACCAGCTCATATCTGTATTCTGTAACTCATTGTGGCTAGCTAACCAAAGCACTGAATTCCCTTAATTGCTATGAATCTGATTTCTTATTGCATTCAGTTAAGAAACAGAGGTATGGCTTTGCCTTACCACTCATAAAATCACATCCAAGTGGCTTCATTGTCTCTCCCAGAAACACATGCATCTTGTCCTATTTTAATTCCTTTTCAGTCAGCTGCATGTACATTCCTTTTAGAGCTTTCACAACACTGAGTAATTGTTAAGGAAAATAACCAGAGAGTGTGAAGAACACAAATTCTAGAAGCAGCTAATTATAGCATTATATCTGACAAAATAGGATGTGCTCATTTGTGAGGTGACCTGTACAGATTTCCTCTACGAGTTCCCCACAATGCTTCTTGCATACAACTGCGTAGCAGGTGGGCAGAGACAGAGTGAATATATTCTCTTGATAAATCAGTGAAGCTGAGTCAGTATCGACTATCTACTATTTGTCAGAAAGAAGACAGCTGGTTTACACCTTTGAGAAAGAAAAAAGAAAGCTTCAGCAGAGGTGATATAGCCTAAGACAGCAAATATAGCATGGGTAGCACAGATTGGAAGGTGCTGGACTCATTCATTATATTCATGAATTCAGAACCACTAAAAGGAGATACCTTTTCACAGAATCACAGAACAGCTTGGGTTGGAGGGGAACTTTAAAGGTCATCTAGTTCAACACCCTCTGCAGTGAGCAGAGACATCTTCAACCAGGTCAGGTTGCTCAGAGCCCCGTCCAACCTGACCTTGATTGTTTCCAAGGATGGGCATCTACCACCTCTCTGGACAACTTGTTCCGGTGTCTCACCAGCCTCATTTTAAAAAATTTCTTCCTTATATCTAATCTGAATCTGCCCTCTTTTAGTTTAAAAACATTACCCCTTGTCCTCTTGCAACAGACCCTATTAAAAAGTCTGTCCCCATCTTTCTTATAAGCCCCCATTTAAATATTGAAAGACTGTAATAAGGTCTTCCAGGAGCCTTCTCTTCCCAGGCTGAAAAACCCCAACTCTCTCAGCCTGTCCTCACAGAGGAGGTATTCCAGCCCTCTGAACATTTTTGTGGCCCTCCTCTGGACCTGCTCCAACAGGTTCTTTTCTTTCCTGTACTAGGGACCCCAGAGCTGGACACAGCACTGCAGGTGGGGTCTCACCAGAACAGAGGAGAAGAATCACTTCCCTTGACCTACTAGACATGGTTTTTGTGATGCAGCCCGGGACATGGTTGGCTTTCTGGGCTGAGAGCGCATGTTGCTGGTTCATGTCCAGCTTGTCATCCACCAGTACCCCCCAAGTCCTTTTCCAGAGGGCTGTTCTCGATCCCTTCATCCCCCAGCCTGTACTGATATTGGGGATTGCCCCAAACCAGGTGAAGGGCCCTATGCTTGACCCTATGCTTGGCCTTCTTAAACCTCATGAAGTTCTTCTCAAGCTTATCCAGGTCCCTCTGAAAGGCATCTCATCCTTCAGGCATGTCAACCACACCTCTCAGCTTGGCATCATCTGAAAACTTGCTGAGGGTGTGCTCAATCCCACTGTCTAATATAATTGATGAAGATATTAAACAGTACTGGTCCCAGTATGGACATCACTCATCAATGATCTCCATCCATACACTGAGCTATTCACCACTACTCTCTGGATGTGAACATCCAGCCAACTCCTTATCCACTCAACAGTCCATGGAGATGTTTCTGAACAAAATAGGCTCCCAAGTCTATATTTCCCTTATTTGTTGCTTATTGTTATTTATAGCCCGCTTTTGTTTATTTGTTTGTTTTGCCTTGGGTTTTGGTTTTTCTTTTTTTTAATAGAAATCTATTTCCTTGTTTGACATGTTTCGCTGTAAGTAAGGAGCATCCACTTTTCACCTACAGCAGGGCTCCGGGGCTCTTCAGTTCAAGCAATCTGTCACAGGTTATTGTATTAAAGCCATGAGAAGCCTGGCAAGCAAATAAAGGTCATACTTCACCATGAAATATTTATAAGAAATGTACCTGCAGCACAATCCTTGCACTGAATATGCATCCTAGAAATGTGACGTAACTTCCCCTCATAAACTGCAGTGTAATGTTTATAGGTTACCCCTATCAGGCTGCTTGCTTATAACCAACAAAAGCCACCTCAATGGATATAAAAAGGACTCTTCACAGATAGAACCACAGATGGTGACCCATGCCTAAACTCAGCCTGATTCAGAGGATAGTCCTTGAACTGCACTCATCCACTCTGTGAAACTCCTTGAACAGTTTCTGGAGTGGGTTTGACCTTGGCCACTCTCAAAGTATTCCCAGGCAAAGCAAGGATCACTCTCAATACACACTGCAGATTTCACCTCTGCATTTTAGAGGGTAAAATTTTTAATGCCAAGGACAGAAGCTCCTCTGTGCATGGCCTCAGATGCACAAAACGGGTATAGATACAGTCAGTTACAGCATAGCATAAGAGATCAACTGCCTCACCCCAATTTGTTTTCCCACAAGAAACTTTTCGGAGTTATCTTAGCAGCTGCTCAGCAATCTCAGTTCATAGTCCATGGAAGGCTGCTGAAGGACAGGGTCTAAAGCTGGAAGAGTGTGACTTATCACTTTGGGACCCCATAAGTGCTTACGTATACTAAATACACTAATCAGCTCTGATGTTTCTCTAATTAACCTAGCTAATGTTTTTGCTGTAATCTTTATGTCACAGGGCAAGAAAAATTAGTAACTCTGTATTCACTTGCTGATTTTTGCAATGTACAGTAAATAATGAACAGGGTCAAATATTCAAAATGAAGAAGAAAAAAATTATAGCTAATCTGAGGGGGGAAGGGGGGGGAACAGACTTCAAAAGTTGTTACAGTTAAAAACCCCTTATACTTGGGAAGGAAGGAAGGAAGGTGCAAACGAAGGGCACACTCGCCACCTAAAGTCCTGCATATCCAATTTTTAAGCACTTGACTTAGGAGCTTGCAGTATTATTTCAATGCACTTTCTTTTTTAATTAAAAAAAAATAGATAAAAATTCTGCTGACAAGACCAGTTCTAGAGCAAAGAAAGCATTTCAAAACTAATTTCTGGCTGATATTTCTCCTTCAAATGGCAAAAAAAAATCATCAGGAAAAACCTTGGATTTTAGGAAAGCTCTGACTATAGAAAATGAAGGGTTTACCTGAATGGACTGAAAACAAATACAAAACAAAGGAAGCCACATGGTAAAAATCAACTGAATAAATGAAGAGAAGAAACAGACCATGAAGACTGGCAACACCAGCAGAAAGGAGGTACAAACCAAAAAGGCCAGAAAAACCTCAAGGGAGTTTGAGGAAGAGACCTTTAAACCAGACACAAGGGAGGCTGGCAGAGCCCAAGTATGTATGAATAAAGGATCTCTGCCTGCAGAAGTGGATGCTAGGAGAGTATTAGAGGAAAGTATAATACATGTGTTCCCTGTTTTCAGTCTTCCTTTGGCATCTGTCACTGACGGAAACAGAACTCTGCTCTGTGTGCCTTGGTCTGGCTCAGTACCATCACCCCTCTGTTTGTATAATCCCCCTGTAGCAGGCTGAAAATCAAAAAAAGAATATTTTATATAGAATGGATGATTATGGTTTACTCTGAAACCATAAAGAAACAAGCCTGTCACTGCCTTTTCCAGTTCTTCAGGGAATGAATTATTAATGCCTTGAGAGCTAAACTACTACACAGAATTTTCACACCCACACACACGTAAGCATGCATATGATAGATAGATGGGTAGAAAGCAAGCCTCCCAGCGTTAAAATGAAGACTATCTCTGGAAACATGAAAATTATTTTTCAACCTCCACCATCTTATGTGAATTACCTAACTTTCTCCTTCATGGCAGGGGGATGGGAACTAGATGATCTTTAATGTCCCTTCCAATCCAAGCCTTTCTATGATTCTGTGATTACGTGTGTATATGCATATCAGATATTTAAAATACTTGTTTAAAATCATTCTCAAAAGTTAGAAAAAAGCCTAAACTCATATGAATGGCATTTCTAGCAAGGTCACCTGGTGGTGGAATAAGAGACTCTCAACAGCAATGAAGCAGGTGTTGTTGCACTTTTCCAGCCCACTGCTAGGACTGGAACCATCTTCTAGTTTGTCTCAGCAAAGACTAGGCACTATTCTGACAGACAGCTTCTGCTATCCTGTTCAGAAGGGATGATAGAATAATTATTCTCATCAAGAAATACACAAATACTTAAAGCACTACATCCTTTGTCATTCGGACAGGTTTTTCTGTTACTATTTCATTTTTAACTCCTTTTTATTTATTTTTTACTAGAGGAACAGTCAGTCACTGAGAGATGATCTGCTCAAAATGCTTATCAAAAGGCTCTGCTCTGGCTTTGGCTGCATTCTTGGCTGGAACTGTTCTGAGCACAGGATACCTTCCTACGTCTGAACATAGGAGTACTTCTTGCTTAACACGTCAGTTATGGCTATTGCTGTAATCAATACGGAAATTCACCTCCAATGGACAAATACTGACATCCTTCGCAGATGGACTGACTTCCTGAAAAAATAACATCTCTCCATTAAATACATAAAGAGCACCCTAATGAATAATTTAGGAAAGATGCTTAACTTTTCCATGGTGAGAGGTAGAAGAGATCACTCTGAGCTTCAGACAGTAAGAGAGATCAGAGTTTCACACGGTGTGAAGTTAGTTACTGAATGGCTGCTGTCCCCAAGGGTAAAGGTTCCACTTTTATCATCTTATATGATAGGCTTACATTACATTTTATCTTTTATTATTTAATTTACAATACTTAATTTTGGCCTGTTTAATAGTCAAGCTTCATAACAATAACATACAATTTTAAGAAGTAATTCTACCACCTGGCCAAATTGCCACATACAGTTCTTTGAGTATGCATGAAGCTAAATAAGGGAAATATATCATTTCCTTCTCTGGTCTGAAATGCATATATTTTAGTTCTAATAGGACAATACAGGTAGGACAACCAGATAAAAGTTTAATTCAAGGAAACTGTGGCTAGAGGAGTGAACATCCTTGTCTCTAACATCATCTATCTAGTTTACAATATCCTATTATTAATATCCAATTACCTGTTATTCATAGCTGTTACATTGGATAGCATTTTCTCGCTGCTGTTTTGGAAAAATAAAGGGTCTGTTTCTTTCCAGAACAGCCACTGTACACAATTTTAAACACTGGGTTTGCTTAAGCTGAACAACCAAAAGGAAGGACACCCGCAGGTGGAAGTGACTGCCAGAATGTCATGCAGAGAAATGACATTCAAAAGGCAACTCATCAACAGTTCTAGATGGCAGACAAGCATGATAGTTTAGGGCATCAATAACACAGCCCATCTCCTATAAAGGCATCACTGCCAGAACATTACCTAATTGTAAAAGAAGAAAAATTCACCTCAAATGGATGACAAACTAGAAAGACTCTGAATCCACAGTTTTCATGATTGTGAAGACCCAAATCAACACAAAAATACTTAATCCTCTAGGGAGATGATTAAAGCATGTGTGAATATTATCACTACTCAATAATTACTTATCTCACGTAGTTGGTTTTTTTTGTTTGTTTGTTTGGTTTTTTTGTTTGTTTTTTTTTTTAATCACCGAATTTGTGATAGTAGAAGAAAAGCTCTGCCTAGTTCCCAAATGATGCAGGTTTCTATGTCTCTAAAACAGTAAAATCTTTGACTAGTAACTTGCTGTTCCACCAAGAATGTACTAAATTACAATATCACACTGATACTAAGATTAAGAGCAGAAATAACATACGGGGCAAGGTACATCAGCAGACTTGTGTGTTAAGAGGCTTAACTAACAAGATCACACAATGCAAGTACAAAATTTAAAACACATCCGTTCAGTTGGAGAGAAAATGAAGATATAGTGCAAATTTGCTTTTTTTAAAGGATATCGCTTATGTTAAAACCAAAGCTCTTTCCCTTTCAAGAGGGAAAGATTTGTAATTGAGTTAACCCTAATTATGCGAACATCTGAAATGAAATCATCAATGTTGCATCTCCAGGAAATGTCACTGTTTTCACATTATAAATGTAACATTTACAGCTATGTACTTATTGTTCTGTTTTTTGTCTGATATCACTGTGTGTTTTGGGAGAGCTAAGAGGGAGGACTAGGATAAAGGAACAATTGCTTCATTCCTGCCTGACAGTTCCTATGCTCTTATTAAACTATCATCTGTGATTATCAGCCTGTTTTTAAATATAATCTACTGAGGGTAGAATGTGATTTGCAATATTAAATGGCATCAGTGCAATCACGTAGCTCAATTCCCATGTGCCCCTTTGAAAATCTGCTCACTTTTTTACTTAAACTCCTCTTCCCCTATAGAACAGAGCATTGATTCCTCTTCGTTCATGAGATGAATCCCTTCCCACGTGATTTCACATGTCAGTCTATTCTAATCACTTCCAGCTGCCTCTGCTCATCCAAGCACAGCAGAGGCATTCGAAAGGGATATGAGATGCTTTCCTTAGGAACTCCACTGGATAGGAAACAGATCACTTTGACGACTCTGAGACGTGGATAAGGAGAAGACATTTCGGGTATACTAACCTGCTGTTGACAGAAATAATACTGAAGACATAATGCCTGTTCTACTGTCTGACCTTCTATACGCTGGGTGCTTTTCAAACTCTTTTTTCTTTGACTGATTTGACTGCTACTGCTGCATTAAGTAGCTTGTCAGAGGAAAGCCAGCATTGTTTCCTACTGCTGTAACAATGTTGAACAAGGTCAGGATTCAAATGAAACCATGAAAAAAAAAAAAAATCCCTTGGGAGCATGCAAAACCTGTCTCTGTGTTTGTGCGTTTGTCCTCATACATGATACCTAATTTTATTTTTCTGAAGTATTTTGCCAGACATACACATAATAGAGTACACACAAATACATATGTACATTATTTGCATATATGCACATAAGCATGTTGCATATATACATATTTAATTGGTTTGAACACTTCTGGCCTCTGTAGTGTGGCGATAGCTTTCAATTTACAATCACTTACGGATGTTACTTTTCTTGATATTAACCCTCTCCCAATGTTTACCACTGAGACTGTTAAAATACAACCAGTCCTAATAATAAAACCAACCAGATGTATTTGATAGAATAGAACACATTATTCTCTTTAAAAATACTGATTTTATATATATATATATGTTTTTTACAAAGCAATATGTAAGCAGTCAGTCTTACTACAAAAACACCTCCTTAAAAGTCTTCGTTGCAAATGCTGGTTTTCTAAATATTGTGTATCATGTGCTTGTGTCTTTCACTGGAACACCTTCTTTTAAAACAACAATAAGTAGTGCAAATCTCCTAGTTTATTTTAATATCACTTGCAAGTTTTTATGCTCACAGACTTTATTGCAAAAATAACTGGAGACAGTACATTAATATTTAAAATTAGTGGCTTTATCTATAGCCTCCCTCTTTCATATATAGACCTAAATACAGGTTATGTAATTAAATACAGACATACAGCTTTACTTTTTTTTTTTTTTTTTTTTATTTTAGAAAAAATATTCAGCAGATTAATAAACTGATGTTTATATGGTGTTCAGTTTCTTTTCTAAAAGTTTCTTTTCTAAAGTATAGTGAAATGAGAACTTTTATACATACACATAACTTTTCCAGGAAGTTAGGAAAACGTACTTTAAAAAGTAGCCACACTGGTTTCAAAAGTGTTCAAAATTAATTAAAAAAAAAAAAAAAAAAAAGACCATCAATTTTCTAAATTTTTACATTTTACTTTTAATCCCCATTTCTGAGAATGAACCATAAAGCAGCTGTTTTCAGGATTATTTCCTACCAATTTTATTAAGAATGTTGCTGACTCTGCTCTCTTCTGTGATTTAACATTTGAGCTTTTCTTTTTCTTCAGTCTCCCAGAAGGACAAATAACAGTATATTATGGAAAACAAATTGGCTGCCTCCATGCAGATTATTTATTCTTTACTTCTTTTTCACTAGTACATGAAACACACAATGAATGTATACATAGTATGCATACATTGCTACACATTATGTAATGTATACACTACATGTATGTACATGTGTTTATATATGTGTGTGTATATACACATTCGCACACCATGGAAGTACTAAGACATTACATTTATTGTCCATCTTCATGTTTTTTCTCAGACAAGAGAAGAACCTCACTACAGTATTTTCCTAACTGTTTTTTAAATGTATAAGCATTTTGGGCACAGGCAGGGACACACAGCAGGGAAACCATCTTGGATGATCCCAGGTTTTATACACCAAGGGCAAAAGAGATCCCCATTTGATGTAATGGGTTCAGCTCCAAGAAATTTATGAAGTGATGCCAGCTGAGGACTGAAGACATTCACATTGATTGAAGAGGAGCTGCTTTAGCTCTGATATTCTTTCCCTAAAATCATCAATTAATTAGTTTAAATTACTATCAAGAATTAGGTCAAAAGTACTAATTCATCTTAAGACAGTTTTTCTACATATAGGCGCTTACACAGTAGCTTGTACCCTAATTTTTAATCTCTCATGCCCCAACTTCTTATTTTCCAAAAGCAAAGTAACTGTAAAACTTACCTGCATAGCTATCACAGATTCATATATAAACTCAGACACCCAGTTTAGAAGTTATTTTATCTCTAGATAGTAGGACATAATCACAAAGTGATAATGAAAAAAACATACATATAAAATACTAAATTTTCTTATATGCCTTCGATTCTATCCTGCAATTAATTTAAGCTACTATGATGTGACTGAAAAATGTTACCATCCCGATTTGCTAGGATGTCAAGTTTCTATTCCATACGCACAATACATATATGGCTACATATAGGGTCAGGATGTGGCAGAATCTTGCCATGACTATGCAACAGCTAAATTCAAGCATAAATTTACTGAAGGAGTACCAGAGTAAAGTGTAGATACCCACTAACAGTGACAAGTGTAATATTATGGTATGGTCTCTATATTATGGCTTCATCTGGAATGAGATTGAGCTCTGAATATTCTCATATGAAAGATGACTGGTTTTCAGATAACAAGCTATCCTAAAAATTAATTGTTGCTTCTGAGTTTTGAAAGCCAAGAGTATCACTAAATCAGAAGCTTTGTTTTATCCAGTGCCTCTTCTCATTCATCAAAAGAAAGGACAGAAAGTGACCGCTTCAGATAATCCTAAATTTACAATAAATCTAAATCAAAGAAAAATACAACTTTAAACTGAACTATGAAGCATCACTTGTTTGTTAAAACACAGCTCCTGCTGCTTCTGCATGTCACATTAGATATACTGTTACATTCACCCTATGAGATTTACACAGAATCATCTAGGTTGGAAAAGACCTTGGAGATCATCCAGTCCAACCATTAACCAGACACTGACACTTCCCAGCCACACCAGATCCCTCAGCGCTATGTCATCCCAACTCTTAAACCCCTCCAGGGATGGGGACTCCACCACCTCCCTGGGCAGCCCATTCCAATGCCCAACAACCCCTTCTGGAAAGAAATGCTTCCTGATATCCAGTCTAAACCTTCCCTGGTGCAACTTGAGGCCATTCCCTCTTGTCCTATTGCTTTCTTCTAGGCTAAAGAGACTCATCCCCAGCTCTCTGCACCTGCCATTCAGGGAGCTGTAGAGGGCGATGAGGTCTCCCCTCAGCCTCCTCTTCTCCAGACTAAACCCCCTCAGTTCCCTCAGCCGCTCCCCATACGACCTGTGCTCCAGACCCTGCACCAGCTCCGTTCCCTTCTCTGGACACGCTCGAGTCATTCAATGTCCTTTTTGTAGTGAGGGGCCCAAAACTGAACACAGGAATCGAGGGGCAGCCTCACCAGTGCCCAGTACAGGGGTCAGATCCCTTCCCTGTCCCTGCTGGCCACGCTAGTGCTGACACAAGCCAGGATGCCATTGGCCTTCTTGGCCCCCTGGGCACACTGCTGGCTCCTGTTCAGCCGATTTTACCACCACATAACTACCTACCAGTTCACTAGATACTTTATCAACCATACTGACAACCAAAAAAACAGGGTTTTTTAATGTGCTAACAAAAACTTTAAACTCACTCTGTGCTATAATTTTATGTGTATTTATGAGCTATTATAAAAGCTACAACAAGCTATTATAAGTGCTATGGGGAATTAAAAAACAAAACATCCAAAATCACAGTGAACTTATGGTGTTAATAGTCTTCCAAAAACAGCAACACTCTCTGGGTGAGAACTTAACTTACTGAAGATACTTACATGTCCCAAAATCTCAAGTGACAGGAAGTAGTCAATTTTTCCCTTTGCGTGAGTAACTCCAATCAGGAAATCAGTGTTTCAGCAGTCAGGATGAATACTTGCATTGAAATTCTTTTAGAGACAAATCTATCTCGTGAAAAGTAACTTTTGAAATACAAGAAAAATGAATCACTTGTTCTGAAAAAAAAGCATTTAATTGAGAAAAAAAAATACTGAAGTATTTTTTTTTAAATCATTTTCACCACTCGCCACTTATAAACCTTCCTCCCCAAATAACAGGTCAAACTATTCAGAGAATCTAAAGCCACCACAGAAGAGCTTTAAAGAAAGAAGACGACCTGTCATGATGTCATGTCACTTCTGATGGGAGAAATACTCATCTTGATACATAGATTAGGAGAGGTCTTCATTAAAGCAATTGGTAACAAGCACTGGTCACTCGTTACAATAATCTTTTGCGTGACTGGATTATGGTAAAACCTGAAATCATTCCACATCACTAAGAAATCTGACCCTTTATCAATATATCTGAACTGAGACTTTTACTATGGCATGCATGCTCCTGTGTTTACTTCCTGTTAAAAGAGGGCCTTGAATATGCTAATTTATACTAAAGAAGTGCTTATCAGACATTTATATCAGATTTGTATTGAAGTTTCATTGCACTGTGACACAAGATGAAACATGTCTAGTTATCTTGTTTAACATTATAGTTGTTTTGACTAAAATTATTTAGCAATTCAATTTATCCTTCATTCATAAAATCTCATAGCTTTTTTTTTAATCTTATTCTTTCCTCTACTCCAATATACATACCTATTGCTTATCTTTCTCAATAACCACAAACACCCTCTTGAAGTACACTTACACTAACATAATATTTCAGTACTAACTCACACTCATCCTATTACAAGTAATTTCACTTGACAAACACATTTTTTTTTCCCTAGATTTTGTCTTATTCTATACACAAAGAGACTATTGGCTCAAGAGATACCAAATCTGCCCAGGGAAAAGGTTTGTATTCCTCAACTCAGCATCTACACACTTACGAAAAACGAGCATTAAATAAATAAAACCTAAAAATAGGTTTTACCACAGTAGAACAGTAGTCTATATTCAGCATCCTGTATATTGTTATGATTAACAATACTTCTTTCTAAAGTAATTTCAACTTTTAAATCTTTCATTTCAGATTTTTTTTTCTCACCTTTAAAACAAATTGACCTCTGAATTACAGAGGTCAAAATTAATAACCATGCCTGTTGGTCATTAAAAATGAAATTAACTAATCCTTCCGGAAATCTATCTAAGTATACCCACTGGGTGCCATGCAATGTAGTTCTTCTGCTGGTTGGTAAGTACTCCTATAGTTCTTTCTGAGTGGATTGGCACTCTCCCTAAACTGTGTTCATACATAATTTTGATGAAGATATTGATTTGATCTTCCTTTTTAAATTTGCTGAGAAATCCTCTCGTAGATTAGGGTCCTAATCTGTTCTCAGTTTTATCATACTCATTGTCAGATACAGAATTAAAAAAACCTCATTAGTAGTTCATTCATTGAATAGAAGGAAGAGATAGTAATCAGGTTTTGTCTAGATATTTTCCCCTACCTAGAAACTCATTCTTAAAGAGCCAAACTCACAGCCATGGCAATGTTAGTGTCCTCACAGACAGAACAAGTCGCACACCTCATTCAGTTTTGTAGAGCCAGAACTGGTATCTCTGGAGCTGGAAATGGTAAGGAAAGAGAGGAAGCCAGAGACTACGTAACTACAGCTCCAAGATCTTTTGATATCATGCTGAAGTTCAGTTAATTCTTTATTTGACACGAGCAGAACAAGCAGCAATCTCTACTATAACCATCCTTTCCACACCTTCTTAAGTCTTTTTAAACAAGATGTTCATTCCATTGAATTTCACCAATGTATAACAATTTCATGCTAATAATATCAATCTGGGCTTTTGATATTTGCCTGATGTGATTTTGAGTTTCTTTTTATCATTCAATCAAGGCAGATTTAGTTATCAAACTACTCAATTACTTAAAACCAACCTATTAACAAGTGAAATCTAGAAACTCATTCTGCAATCAAGGGAGCTTTTATCACATCCAGGGAAATTATTCATACAGCTAGTTTCCAGGAGTGAAACTGTTACCTTCACTGAAAGAGGTAGGTGTCTACAGAAATATCCAGTCAGTTTTGCTTTCTTTTTTTCCAAATTGTATTCATTTGAATTGCAGAAAACAAACATTTGTAACACTGTTCCCAAATTCTGCATTACTCTTTCACTTACCTCCTAGATTGGGGTGGTGGGGTTTTTTTTTGTTTAAGGGGTATGGGTTTTTTTTTTTTTACTTTATGAAATTCAATAGCAAGAAACTATGGAACCCCAGCAAAAAGGATGGGTTGATGCACATGTTTTAGTGGTGGGACAAAGTTTTACCAAACGTTTGGTTATTTAGAAACCTGATCAAATAGTAGGAACCCTTACTCTCTCCATAGCTCTCTTAATGAATTGTTGTGTGCTTGCCCAAGTGGTTTTTACTGAAACTAGTGATACCATATTTAATTGTTTTTCCTTCTTTGATCTCATGTTCAGAGGGAAAACTAGTAAAGCACCAAAGTGACTAGTTTCAGTCAGCTAAAACCCACCCGATTTCAGTTCTGTGTGTTCCTGAATGGTTTATTTATGCAAAGGTTTGTACATTCTACAGGAAAGATCTATCTCCCTCCACTTTGCTCTGTCTAGTAGGATCTCTGTCTACCTGTTAGAGGCATTAGCTAACAGAATACTAACAACAACTCACAACAACCATTCACACAGAAAGTTTCCTGCTAATAACTCAGAGACTTTTTTTTTTTTTTCCCTTTTTCTTGAATGGCAAGACACTGTTGAAAACATTGAACATTTGAAAAAAAGAGAAATACTGACAGAAATTTATTCAACAAGCAATGTGGGGAAACCAATAAACTACACTGGTAGCCTATTTCCCCAACTCAACTTGTATGACCATTACTTCCATTTCATTTAAGAAAGAAATAACAGTCAGTATATTTCTGCCATTAACTTGTACAACAATGTATCTTTTGATCATTTAGTAGGAAATGACAACTTATTTAAATTCCAATAGTGTCATCACTGGAATTGCTCACAACTGCCTCATCGCAAACAACTCTGCAACAACTACAAAATATATGGCACAGATCCCCACATCTTCTCTAGGACTGGAGTGACCCATATCCTACATTTCTCTAGAGAAATTACTAAACTTACACTGGATCTGCTGAACCATCACCAAAAGATGACAACATCTAATAAATTCACAATCTCATTTGCCACGTTTATGGAGAAATGTCATCTCTTTAACATTTTGAGATGTTTTACTTCTCTTTGAAGGAATATCGCTTATTGCCTCATCCCGATTTTATACTAAGTATCTCAGCAAATACAAATTCTGTCAAGTGTGTATCTTATTTCTCAGAGAAAAAGACTGTGTAAGGAAAAATGACAAAAGTATGTTTATGGATTAAAGAGCAAGGCATGGCATAAAATAGCTTAGAGAAAAAATATTATTTTAATAAAACTTGAATATAATGTGTTACTGGGGTTTCAAGTCATTATATATTCATTATTACTGTACCTTGAGAACTGTTGTATTCCCAAGCATATAAAATTTCAGTTTGCCAGCTACAATTCTGGCTTAGTGATGATCATCTCACTTTCCTGATCTGTTATGCAAGAACTACTAACAATTTACTTGATAGATGCTTCAAATGAAAAAATGAAACATTTTTATTTATTTAACAGAACTTGTATCTTCAGTTGTATGGTTCAGATTGAGAGAAAGCAAGAAAATCAAAATATAGCAGCATGATACTTTGGCTATTCCCTTGCCAACAAAAATATGCAGTATATATCATTGTACTCCACTGCTAAAGCCAATAGCAGATAATGTTGCTTAATAATTAACCACTCCGTGGCTGACCATTTAGTACTTCACCTGGTTTATAAATGTTCATGTCATATTATTAAATGCCAAGTCACAAATATTAAGTAATACAAAAAGTCCAAATTTAACTCCTTAAGATTACCATAATCAACTGAGAAACATTTTCTGTTTGTTGGTTGGGGGTTTGTTTTGTAATCTACCATTTCATTACCTAGTTGTAAAAAAAGGAACATCTAGTAGCTTGTAAGGTATATAAACCAGCACTTTTATGGTCATTGATACTGCTTTGTTCACATTTCAAAGTACAAAATATCTATTCAAATGAGATTTGAGATTGGAAAATATCACAATCAAACACCACTTTCCTTCTAATCATGTGTAGGAAAGGCTGCAAGGCACTGCAGAAGGACTTAAAGTAAAATGAATAGAGAATGCAAAGTAAAACGAAATTCAGAGCACATGCAAGGACATATTTGTTCTCTTTACATGAAATGAAAAGTACATCACCAGAAACTGGGAGTTTAAATATCAAAACTAGTCAAAAGGGAAAAGACAGTGCTTGCAAGGTGGAAGTAAAGATAACCAAATCACAGATTTCTAAATATGATTCAGAATATCCCTGAAGGTGCTGTAGAATAAAATAAATAACCATTTATCATGTTCCAAATTAATTTTAAAACATCCAGGAAATAACCCTCAAAATTAATAAGAACATCTGAATGGTTGATCCCTCCCCACCAGTGAGTAGCTAAAATGAGTAAAACTGAAAGGTTGCTACTGAAGCTACTATAAAGCTGAAGATAATACAGTTTCTATCATATTAAACTCATGGAAGTCCATCACCTGAAAACCCCTCTCAGTTCTCTGGGTTCAAACACAGAGAACTAACACACAAAAATAGTCCAGAAACAGGTGATAAAAAAAAAAAAAAAAAAAGTTTCAGTGGTTGTAAAGACTCCTACACACAGAGCCTTTCAATGGACCGGGATTGCTTAAAAAGGAACTGCATTCACATCTGATGCAAAAATGATCAACGGAATAGTCAGACCTGGCTCTGCAGGCAAAATAAACAGTTGCCCTTAGCAACAGGCTGCCAGGAGCAGCAAAATGGCTCTGGTCCTCCTGCCTGCTGGGTTTGTGCCACAGCCTGGGAACATCTTGGCGACGGCTGATGCTGGTGCTTCTCTCCTCCACCTTCCTCCTGCTCCAATGCTGGGGGCAGCTCCCTGGGGCTGCTCTCACTCTTCCCTCCTTCTCTTGTCTTCCTCTGGCTTCTCCTCCATAGAATAGCAAAAATCATTTGTACCCATACCACAAAGCTGCCTGCAGTTTATTCTGGAGAAAAAAAAAATGCTGTGGACTCTAATTTACACTTTCTTAAAGAAGCAAAAATAAAAGGCAACCTCGTGAAATGCAGAAAAAAGGTCTAGCCCTGGTACAAACATACATGAGTAAATTTCAAAAGGGTAATCCAGATAATTCACTAGCAGAACATATCAAGCTTTAAAGAATATTTTTACATGGACAAAAAACTATTCAATATTTCCTTTGTGTTCATTCGAAAACAAATGTGCACAGTAAGACACGAACTCAGCCACAAGCTCTTCACTAACGTGACCAAGAAAAAGTCAGATGTCCCCAGTGCCTTGGGAATTCTGCAACAACCATCACAACTTCCTAGACCCCATTGAGAAACACCTGATAGTAGCCAAGATCATGAGCAGGGTTGATTTTTGTTTGTTGGGGTCTTATTGCACGGTGATGTACACACAGAAATCATATCACCTTTTTCCTTTCTGCTGCCTCTTATTCCAGATTCCCTCCCACTTTAGTGCTTCTATTTATCACCATTTGCATTGTTGCTCTCCCATCTGAGCATATCTCAAGCTATTTTACACTCCTGATCTATCAGGAAAGACTTGGTTGTACAATGAGCGAGCTGGAGAGACCAAATGCCTGGGGTGCCTAATTCACCTCTCCCTACCCAGCAGCTTCCCAAGCAGCCAGCCCATGACTGTGCTGACCAACAGACAGGAAATAAAACATGATTAGTGCATACATCATAGAAAAGACCTTTGAAGTATTTAACTGAGAAACTAGCTGAGGATACTGCTAACGAGATTAATTTTGATGTGTTCGGACATAATAATACCAACATTTTCAACCTGCACCAAAACAAACAAGCAAAAAAAAACAAACAGAAAAGTCTATTAAAGCCTAAAGCAAGAATTGGAGGAATACACACACAAACAAAAAACACTGATACAGGACATCTAGAGATTTTATAGATCAGCCAGAACCAGGTGTTTCACTCGTTTCAATACAGATATCTCTGTGGAGGTATTTGAGATGCCCTACAATATCCTGACTGGCCTCCAGCTGCTGTTTCAGAGAGAATGCACCCGATCTGCCAGCCTGCATGACGGCTTCACACACCTGGGACACTCAGCTGAGGCAACTAAATTGAACCCAGAATGCGTACCAGTAAAACAAGTTAATATTATAAGTCAATTTTAAGAAATAAAAAAGTAATCACTTTTTCATTTGTAATATTTATCTAGGGCTTCTTAGTCTTCACTTTCAGAATATATTACAGTTTAGAACAGCAGGTTTTTCTGTCCTAAAGAAGCATGCATTATACCAAAACCACAACCAGAATAAGACTCTCCTCGATAAAATCAAAGAGAATGAAATAACAAAGAACAATACAGGAAAAGCCCTTGAACTGGAATAAAGAGAGTAAAGATACATAAAGAAAGATAGATCAGTAAGAGTAAGCTGCAGCAAAGGGAGAGGACAGGATAAATTCAGCATATGGAACCCAAACCAGCCACTTCTGCACACAGATTGTTTCCAACTCTGTTCTTGATATTTATTATGTTTATTCAATTAACTGATCTATACAAACTCATATAATGCTGAAAAATATCTGCTAAGGGCCACTATTACTCTTCCAGTGAAAGCTGAGGATCCTTAGCACTTGGTAGGAGAAAGACTCCGTGTATAAGGACAGTCTGAACACAAAATTGCAGACTTACAAGTTCATACTTGGTGATTCAAGGCAGAAGAACCTTCGAAAGCACCCAAGGTTATCACGTCTCATACCTTCATTCAACTGCATGCACTCCTCGTTGTAATTAACAACTACAAATTCTCATGACTTTGAAAAAGAAAAGCACAAAAGGCTTTAACCCAAGTAGTGCATTAGAGTTGAGGGAAATTCTACTAAAATCCATCCTCTAATCTCCAGAAACAAACACAATCCCATTAATTCCTCACAGAGTTCAGGTAAACAAACATAATTTTGAATTAATGGTCAACTCATTAGTTGTCTCCTCATGATTAAAACAGTCCTGAGCTTTTGATATACTAATTTCATTTCAATTACAGTAAAAAAAAAAAAAAAAAAAAAAAAAGTATGAGAAAATAACTAGTACCAAGAAGTGTGGACTCTGCTTTTCTAGAAGCATACTTTTGGCTGAAGCTAAGGAAAGATTTCTTTGCTGCCACGAGGCAGCTTGAGATGCAAACCTGGTTCCTCCAGCCCTAAAACTGCCAAGGTGGAAAGCATCTGTCTACTGCTTTAGGAGCCTGGAATAGCTTCAGACTTGCTGGACATTGCTACTAATTCCCAACAGCTCTCCAAAGGGTAGATTTCCATTTTCAATTTACACTTTACTCTTGCTTATTCTGTCTCTGCAGTATTGTAGCAGCAAAATAGAACTAGGAGAGACATATACAGACACAGTGAGAGAAACAGCAAGAGGACAGAGAGAGAAAAAGCACAAATTATTTTTCAGTCCCAGTTGTATATGGCATGATTATCTGCATATCATCCCTACCACAGCTCATGAGTGTCTCTAGGGGAACAGTAGGTTTCTCACTCCAGTTACAAGCAAGAATTTTTAAGACATTACACAAAATGAAGGAGGTTGTCTGCATGCTGAAGGGCCAGACAGCACTAACAGGCTCTACCCTCAGGCTGTTAAGAATGAGACTGAGAGATGCTTCAAACTACGCTCCTTTTGCTAGAAACTGAGGTTGCTTTGCTGGATCTGACCAAATCCGAGAGCTTCTCACAAACACACAGATGATCACATACACACCTGAAGTTCAAAATAACATTCTGCTCTGTTATCAAAATAAACTAGCAATAGGATTTTATAATGCTACTTATGGAAGATTTGTATTCTACTGCCCACTTGACCTCAAGTCTTCCCCTTTTTAGTCAAAACATTGCACACTGTAGTCTGTATGCAACAGAATACTAACATCCATGTTCTTTCCATATGTTTTTTGAGTCATTATAAATGTATACAAATAAACAGTATTTCAGTAAGAACATGATCCTCCTCCTTTATGCACAAGAATACATAAACACACATTAGCCAATCTGCATCTATGCATCTTTTTCTATATCAATACCAAAAATCAATCCCAGGTAGCATTAGTTATTTAAATGTCATTGACAGCTTCATGAGAAATTCATAACTGTGCTCACAGTGAAGAGAGGCTCACTGAGTCAGACAATGCCTGAGATTTGGACAGTTGCTATTATACATACCTCCTTTTAATCAGGGATTACTATGTCAGACAGGAAACCTCTCCTGAAAAGCTTTGCCTCAAGGGAAATAAAGTAGATTATTTTCTGCTACGAAAGGACAAATCTGATGAAAGATTTTATAACCTGACCTTAGAGAATCACACAAAAGTACAGTAAGATACAACTGAAGCTTACTTGGTGCATGAATCAATTAAAATCATTAGTTGCACAATATTAAAATGGAGTTTAATTATACTGTACATAAGGAAGAAGGATTTCCCCAACCCCACAATTCCAGTGAATCAGTTATCTTGGAAAAAGAACAAAAATACTACAAGGTAAAACTCTATAAAATTAACACAACCACACTGCACAACTGTAAGAAACAAAATCAGGATAAATAAATCTATAATTGCCAAGTATTAATATAAAAATTAGTGTTAAATGCACTTCTAACTCACACAAGGTTGCTATCTATAATTTATTAATGCACAGAAATTTTATATCTATATCCTTCAAGCCTATAGTAAAGTAAGCATTACTTACCCCACAATGATATTAAAGGTTATGTATAACCTCAGTTCAACCACCCAGCCTAGAATTATGGAAAATATATCTAGATGCATTTTATGAATACCAGCAACTACAGCCGCAACTAAAACAGTAAATTGAAGGTTCAGATGTCCAAGCCTGCAATCTTCACACATCTTTAGGAGCAATGAACAATGCTTCAGATACTTGGTCTTTCTGCCCTTTATGATTTCCAGGAGGATGTATTTAACCCAGCAGTGGTGAGATACTGCTGTTGATACAAAGTCAGAAGAGAGACACACAGCACTTACTGTATTCAGGGTAACAGACAGGAGAATGGGCACTTTCCCAGAGCCTAGGCGGGGTCATAAAAGTTGTATTTCCACACCTAAGACCCATACATTTGGATAATACAGAGGGAAATTCACTCCTGAGCCACTCTGTGACTAGCAATATCACAGAAAAACCTCAAGATTAGGGTGAAATATAGAAGGAGGAAATAGAGTGGGATATTGAGAAGGATGAGGTATCATATCATCACTTCTACTGAGCTGCAGGAAGTCACAGTGATACGGGAACTGTGAAATATAAGGAAGAGGCAACTGACTTTGTTCACAGAGCTCTCAGCAATGCTGGCTTAGCTTGTCTGCCTACTTGTCACAGTAGAAACCACTGGGAATAGAAGCCAAAGCTCCATTTCAATTTCAATATCACAAAGAATTTGATTAGATACTGCAAGTGGAAAAAGCACCGATGTGAAACTTCAGAGCATTTGTTTTGCTTTACTCTTACTTCAATTCAGACCAAAAGGGGTTTTACACTTTTGAGTTTGTCTGTGGCTTATTCCCGTGTTGATAAATTATAATTATCACTAAAACAGCTGGATACAGCAGTAAGAACAGGTGGAGAATTTACCCATCTGCTACAGATTAATAACTATAAATATGATAGTGCAAAAGCAATTAAGTTTAAGTCCATGCTACTTTTTAGCTACAAGTGTACAAAATGCTGTATAAAATCTGGTAGCAGCAGCCATAACCAGCTCTCCCTACATGCACCCAGAAGATTGCAATTTAGTACTGATTCACAGAGACAGCACAGAAAAATTGAGGAAGAGAAAGAATTGTTATTAGATTTAAAAATAAGACCAGTTTTAGTGTGAAAAGAAGTGAGAATGTTTGAGAGGAGACAGAAATAGAGTTAAACTGGGAGAAATTATAGGAAACTATTTTTAATGTGTTATTAACACTTGCTATGCTTGAACTGAGAATGAAGCAAAAATTAAACAACCCAAAATAAAAGTTTACATTGAATAAGTCATGGAAAGGTTACTTTTCTGAGAGAAGTGGCATCTTCATGTTTTTCTAGAACTTTGCTTTACATTTTTACATACAAGTAAGATTGTGGTCAATGTGCTTCAGATGATTAAAGCAAGGTGAGGGAAGGCAGGGAAACAAACAACTACAGAACCCTCAGCCATCTGTGAAATTCTCCTGAAGCACATCGTTTCCCTGAGTACAATGACAACTACGCTAATAGTCCACTTCTCAGAACTTCAGCTGCACAGAAAATTTAGATGTGTTCAGTTCTCTGCAAATTTAAGTCTTGCTTCACATACACAATTATCGGTAATGAAGCTGCACTGGCATAAGGCTAAGTTAAAATGAAGATTAATCACTCTGACTATACTGAAGCATCTGTCAAGGATATAATTTCATAGCGTTTTTCCTGGACCAAGGCCACACTTGCCACATTGGCCAACAAAGCTGCAATTTTATTGCAATTCAGTGCAATGAAAATAACCATTTCTGCAACTGCACTGGTAAAACTAGGTATAAACTGTCATTGTCCCATCCTACCATAAATCAGGAGTATCACAAAAGAAAAGATCTTTTGTAAAGGCTGTTTGATAATCTGAATACAAGATCCAATCCTAGAGCCCAAGCACATGATCAAAGGCACATGCAGTTGATAGTGTTTGGGAGTCTCCTCAGAAAACAAAAGAAATGACAGGGCAAAGTAGGTATCCACTCCCACACTAACTTTCCTAGAGTTAGGACACATTGTCAGAGCAGCAAGTAGGGAACAAACTACCACTACACCTGACCAGTCCCTGAGATACTTAGTTTAGCCCCATTCATGCACACAGATGAAAGCAAGTGTGTGTAAGAAAGAATAATCCTGTAAAGTGCCAGTGGCTATAACTGGAAGTAGCAGAAAATTAATACATCCATAAAAAACTTGGAAAAGTGTTAGCATAAAACCTAGATTTGACAGTATATAACAGTAGCTACCAGAAATGCGATACAACAGTCTGAATATATTCCATGCTGGAATATAGTGCAGTGTCATACCTAGCACAGAGAGAGCAGAGGAAGAGTTATTCAGAAAACTTTCTTCTGAGACTGTCTTTGATTTCGTTGATGATCCAGACGTTAAAGCTCCTTAGCTAGATATATAAATTGGCAACCAAAACCAATAGTGTAACACACAGAAATAAGTTTTAAAGTAGGCAAATGATTATCAAAACCTCAGTTTATACATTAACATAAATGAAACTAGACAAATGAGAACAGATGTTGTCTTGGGGCAATTATTTACCATTGCTAATGCATAAAAGTACAATAAATGTAGCTATTAGCATAGTAATGCTTTCATCCAGCTGTAATCTCAACAGTCACTGAATTAAAAGGGAAAGTAATAAACCTAACGATACCTTTTCCTTCTCCACATCAGAAAAACATAACATATACCGAAGACAGAAGTCTAGAGAAAGAGACCTTTGTAATGGCTACACATTCCCATAAAACAAAACCAGAAGTAATGCCAACCACAAAGCTTAACTCTAGGTCTACATGTGAACTTTAAGGGAGGCAGAAGCGTCCAGATCTAGTGATACAGCTAAAGACCATCTCCACAAGTGATTCATTTTATTTGATCTTAACAAAATTGTAAAATTTCTTCTTCTGCAGCCTAGTCTTACCATATTTTGTGGAAAAAAGGCAAAGACTCAGAACAAACTCTGGAAGAGCTAAATAAATGGGGGCTTTATTTGCTGTCTTAATAAAGATCAGTTCTGTTTTCTGAGATGTTTTAGTTAATATGGTCATAAGATGAGTGGTATACAGAATGTTGAAAATGATCAGTGGTTCACTGCAGAAACTTTGAGTTCTGTTTTTGAGAGTTTACACTGTTTTTTCCATTTCCCAGATCAGTTTGAAGTCAGACTACATTGGAACCATAATAGAATTTGAATGAGAGAAGTTCTTCTTTGACTATGTGATGATTAGTGGTTAAGAGAATGGAAATAAGTGAAGACTTTGCCTACAAGTAATAAGAACCAACCAGTGTCATCAATCAAAATTTGGTGTCATATGAATCTTTGGAACAGTAAAAGAGAGGGTGCTTTGCTCATAAATTTAACAGCCTTTGGTCTACAGGTGACGGCACTTCTCTGCTCTTTGCTCAGCTATGTGTCAGAAGAAATTTAAACTACCTGAGAGCTCATCTTCAATTACACTGATCACAGGCAGAAGAAATCACTTTTTACAATTAGTCTGAGTGTTTAACACAAACTACACATTCTTACCCAAACCCAGATCTCTGTTACATAGACTGCATCATTTTTTAACTTAATTTCCATGGCATTTCTGGTAGTAGCTCCTCATGTCATGCAATGGAAAAATAGTGTATTATCACCAATTCTCAGTACTTTGTCACAATAACTAGCTGTGCTCCATCCAGCACCTTTTCCGATTGTCTAAAATTAGCTCATGTTCAGTTTGCTGTTAGAATTGTTTACCCCTGACAGATGTATGCTCTCGAACTATGTTCATCAGGTACTCAAAGAATCTTACAAAAGTGATCTTAAACTTGTCCTCATGAAAATAGACTGAAAATACATTTTTCTCTCTTTCTAGAGGTCATCTGTTTATTTACATGTAAAGTAATTGTTACAGCTTCTTGAGTGCCTTTCCAACATATCAGCATATTTTTGAACCACAGTCACAAAACCATAATGTTATATACATAAAATAAAAATAAATTGACAAATACCTCTTGGCCTTTAAGTCTAGCACCATAGCATTACAGCACACCATGCTTGCAAGTCGAGGATTCATATGCCCACTACTTCATATCCCATAGCATGTGCTAGAATTCATGATTACAGTGCAGTCAATGATTAACTAAACTATTCTTTTCACTTTAACCATAAGATCACACTTTTCCCTTGCCAGCAGTCTATTATACATCATCTCTTGCTAATGCAGAAACATTATAATATCCTACAACAGAAATAAACAAACAAAACCAGATTTGCATATTCATTTTAGATAAACAAACAAAATGAAATGTTAAACTGAACCTTTTTGAAAACCTACAGACCTCTTGGCTCTACAAAATGTAGGTAGTAATCTCATAATTTCTGATGATTTACTTTCCTAGTTGGGTCAGACCAGGATGTATGGAGACAGTAACACAATGCAAATTGGGCAGCAAATATTCTGTATGCTGATATACAAGCAGATTAAGACTTTCTAGAGTTTAATAATACCCACTTTAAAAGTTGTTGTCATCATTTATATTTCAGCAGCATTTAAAAATCATAGCTAGGATTGCACTGAGCAAAATGGAAAGCAGAGAGAGCTGGCAGACCAAACAGTCAAGTCAACAACTGGAAAGGGAAATGCAAAACATTGCCCAAGGATGGTCAGTTTTAGAATCAAGAGCTCTGAATATTGAGTTTAAGTCCAACTACAGCAAGTGTTATGAGTTACTATGCGCACAGACAGCTAGGTACTTGGATGAAATAGATAGCTTGCCTTCAGAACTGACCGTAAAGTTCAATTCTGCTCCTAGATACACTGGTGCATATGAGGGAAATTCTACTGTGTCAGTGAAGATACTTCAGATTTATACTGATTTAAATGACAGCAGATAATGGGCTCAGCTCAGAGGTTCACATGGAAATGTTATATATCTTTACTATAGCAACTCTAATAACCGTCTTCCTGCACAATCAGCTGATTACATTAATTCTAACAGCACACAGTGAATGACTGCAACTAACCAACTTGACAGCTGGTATACACACCGTATAGGAAAAGTAACTGAGTGGACACAGATTTGGGGCCACTTTGTCATGCGCACTGGCTAACGTTCCAGTGTATGTTACTCAAAATTATTCAGGGTGATATTTTATAAATGAAGGATGGTCAACAGTTGTCAAGGGAATTCCAAGCCTGTTGACCAGGCTTAGTAGGAAATATACCTTCAGCTCCTGCCCTTCCTCAGAAACATCCGAGCTATAACAGAAAGTGGCTTTCTAGTGCTTTGCTATGTCCTGGTGCAGGGGAAGGCACTCAGGAGCCTAACAAAACATTTCCTTTTTTCTCCGAGTCAATCGTTTCAGCCCGGGCTGGTCACAGACTTCTGCTGAAAGACCATGGACATCACTGCTCTGGCTCTCATCCACAGTTTAACTCCCAAGACTGATTCTAATATAGCATTCAAATCTCAAAAAAAAAAAAAAAAAAAAAAAAAAAATAACAACTTCTATTCAAACTATACCCACAGACCAATAATACATAGATCCTTTCTTCTTCAACTTACACAACAATTAAATCTTCACTAATCATCAAGGTATTTGAGTTTTGGGTTTTTTTTTGTCTGGTGTTTTTTGTTTGTTTTTTTTTGTTTGGTTGGTTGGTTTTGTTGTTGTTGTTTTGGTTTTGGTTTTTTGTGTTGTTTTTTTTTTTTCCTAAGCTTGAGCAATAGGGCTGAATATTACAGTCTTTCTTTGGCTTGTTGAGATAATTTTGTGTTTACCACATTAAAACTGGCTCTTTCACAACGCTGGTTTAACCTAATTTTCTTCTCCACTATGCTATGTCATCGTCTATTAGAGATAATGAAAGAACACATACAAATAAGTAGTAATTTAAAATAGTAATGTATGGTAATGCCTCTTACAGGCAACCTCAGAACATAACAGAATTTCAATCAGATATTATAACAGAATAACAAGTATTTCTATGAGTAATGATAAACACAGTAAATCACACTAACTGTTATTCTTGAAGGACAAACTCTTTACTGTGCTAAACAAACCCATACAAATAATACAATTTGATGTGTTGATATGTTAAGTTTGGCAAATCCTACATAAAATAAAGCTGAAGAGGAATATATTTTTATTAAATATGACATATACAGTGGTGTCAAGTAGCTCAGTGCAGAAAAATAATACATTATCATAAAGTTTAGATGGACAACTATATTAACTTTTGAGTATATTTGACCCTCTGGGGAAATGAAATGGTTTCTCACGGCTATCAGAAATATAAACTGCCATAACAGACACAGCCTATGCCTGGACTAGGACACTGTCAAAAAATCTGACAATAGTATATCCTACTTCAAAACCCAAACAGCATGGTAAAGTGCATATTTCTATGTATCTTTGCACTTGCTAGCTTTCTTCTAAAATATTCCTGCATATTTGCATATATAGTAATTTGAAAATACTGTTTGCAAGAAGATCTATGGCATTAAAAGAACCAACCATCTATATACACTGGACAGGATGCCAGGATCTCTGAATGCTGTTTTCTACTCCAGAATGAGCATTCTAATTAGGAGGAATCTAGAAACACTGCATAGCCATGTGTCTAGGAAAAGCGAGGCTTAACTAGGATTGAAACTAGCAAGGGACATCAAGGCCAAGAAGAATAGCTTTTACACCAAATAAGCAAGAAAATCCTGGACAAGAAAAATATGGGCCCACTGCTAAACGTGGTGGATATAGCACACCCTGGCTACAAAGAAAGCCCACATCATCTTGGGCTGCTTTAAACGGACCATAGCCAGTTAGATTATGTCTAGCACACTGAACCCAGTACCATGCTCCCAGTGTTAGAAAAACAGTGACAAATTGCAGCAACTTCAGTAAAAGGCAACCAAGATGGTCAGAAGCTAGAGAAACTCCTCTGTGAGAAGATGAGGGAAAGAGGTTTATTCAGCCTGGAGAAGACTACTTCAGGGGACTCTAACAGAAGCCAGTACTAACAAGGAGGTCATCAAGACAACAGATCCAGGCACTTCAGAGCACTGCCCAGTGGGAGGACAAGATAGCACAGATATAAATGAAACTGAATATAAGGAAAACCCTTTTTCACCGTGAGGACTTACCAGCACTGCGACAGGTTGCCCACAAACATTCTTGGAGGCTTTCAATACTAGATGGGATAAAGTCTTCAGCAACCTAGTGTGGTCCACTGACCCTGCTTTGAACAGGAGGTTGGACTAGATAACCTACTGACATCCCTTCTAAGCTCAATCATTCTGTGTCTGTAATTTAAATGTCTGTATTTGAGCTAGTTGTCTAATATCCCACTATGGTCAGTAGAGATCTAGTCAATACCATCAATGAAGTTTAGTCAATAATTCATATAACCAAATAAAGACTCACATTACTTCATTAAATACATCAATTACAAGCTCACTGTTGAGTAAAGTTAACCTTCATGAACTTAACCAGCTACAGCTGTCCCCATCATATATACACAGTGATATGAACTCCTTCCATTAGCTTTAAAATATCAGTTTCCAAACACAAGTCTCCCTACTCTAAAAATAAAAAAAAAAAAAAACAAACAGATTCTTTGGTGTCAGAACCCTTAAAGTACAGTTTGTTTTATCAGAAGTCATCCAGCCAGCTCTAGGAACAATTTTTGGTATGGATTTACTTAGAGAAATAAGGGGGATAAAGTTCTGCAATTAGCAATGCCTGTTACAGTGTATGCATTAAGGGCCACATGACAGAAAGATCAGATCAAAGAGCAGTCTCCCACCCCTTTGACCCCCATCTGTCACCAACTATCAGTGACACTAGCTGGAAGTGTCAGGGCCCCGAGTACACCAACAGGCTACAGTTGCCCTGTCCAGTCTTTAACTATCTTTCTCTGTAAATCTCTTCTTCCACTCACAGGTTTTAGGTACTTGGGTGAAATGTCTGCTCTGATAAAACAGAGCTGTGTAACCCTGGATGAGATTTCTATAAAAAGAGCTAAACTATGGGAAAACTGTGAGCAGCTCCACCTGGGGCTTCTACCCATGTAGCCTCCACCCATTGTCTCGGGCACCACACTGAAGCCTCTGCCCCAATGTAGATAAACTGTGCTTTGGTTGTACCTTGTTGATGTTGATCCTGCCTTGCTGACTTGACTTCTTGGCTCAACTTCAAATCTGCATTGTGACTACTGACTTCAACAACTGGACTGATGGCTGAACTGTTACAGTCACCAAACCAGCTCTGCTTGTCCTGTTCAGGTACTGTGCGACTGCATGCCTCATCAGTGAGGTCACTGTCCTGCTGTCTCCCTCAGGTCCCTTGTTATGGAGCATGGTCATGTTGACTGCTGACAGCAATTGACAGCAAAGGATTTAGTAGCATCACAACCAATAATAATGTAAGCATAAATAAATATATATTAGCACTGACTCAGACTCTTGGACATCTTGTTGATCTATTCAGATTCAGCAATCTATGGAGCCATAGGTCAAGTACTACTTCAAAATTTATGCCTTCAGAATGCTCTTTAATAGTAGTATTGTTTCAAGATGCCATTCCTCCAAATTCTTTTTGCCCTCTTTGCAATAATATGCCTAGACAAAAACATTTTTAATATATTTGCTTATATGAAACATGTTGTGATGTCTTAAAATATAACTCCCCCTCTCCCCAAATAAAGTAAAATTCTAATCACACATTTAGGAAAGCTGGAGACAAGATCTAAAAAGTACTGAGAAATCATCCAAAATTGCCTATGGTATACTTTTTGACTTTACCAATTATGGATGACTAAAGTTTCTAATCATAAACAAAGTATATTTTTTCAAAAATTTCCATCTATGCACTAAATTATTGCACATAGAAGCAGAGCACTACCATGAAAAACCAGCACTGCATCACTTCAAGTGATTGCACATTAGTCACCTTCCTAAAAGATTTCATTCATCATAATGGTCTTTACTCAGGAAGAATGAAATTTGTCACCTACATTCCTAATGAGCTTTCTCTTTCTTTTTTAATAGCTCAGTCAAGCAGATTGAGCTCCTTATAGGATAACTACTTCAAAGGAGGGAAACATAGCAGCACCCATAAGAAGGCTCAAGTAGATCAGACTACTCATTAAAAAGTTTATTACTTGTAAGACTAAGGTGTGAACTGTTGGTTGCCAAAATTTCCTGAAACTTGTTGTAATTTTGGAAATGTAACATTCAGGGTTCTAGCGCTATACCTTTGAACATACTTGAAAATAACTACGAACAAGACCCAGAGTTTCTCACTTACCTAATTAGTTTAGAGGATGAAGCTCAGAAATCCTAAATGCCACTATGAAAGTATATACGTGGAGACAGAATGCAAGCACTTAAACCAGTATTTAGTTCTGCTTCTGTAAGTTCTCAAGACTGACTTGTTTCAGTCACATCCTGTCAGACAATGCTATCTAATAAAATCAAGAAACATATTTATATCCATTTGAACAGTCACTATATGTGTTGATTGACCAGTGCTAGCCTCTCTGAAATCAGTCAATTCCAGCAACTCCTGAGAAGTAAATCAGGGAAAATGACATTAATCTTACCTATTCTGAGACACCTTTCTTCTAAAAGACATCACCGAGACTTTCAAAATTCACTTCAGCTGCCTCTCAAATAGACACGAGGAATACATTTTTAAGCCTGAGGAGCTTCAGCTGCACAACAACAGTAAGATACATAATTTCTGGTAGTGATGTCTACAAATGTCTTGCTCTTTTGTCACAGCTCAGCTGACTAGCAGACTTTATCTTAGTGCTTTGTAATCTTTCTTTTTTTCCTGGTTTAGAGCTTTATTGTCTCCAAAAGGGGCTTAGATCAGTAGAAGTCAGCAACAGAAATACCTGGTCAATCAGAACTAGGAGAAGAAAATACATGATGCTTGAGGTCGCAGAAATCTAATCCACTATTGCTCAATTAGGTAACACTTTCCTGTTTTCACTAATAATCTGTCTATGAAAGTTTTCTCACTTGCAGTTATACAAGGAATGTCCATAATAACCGTGTTACTCATACCACACTGTCAGTGTCTTGCCAAATCAAAATTCTCCCTAACTCCTTCCCTTATCTCACATTCCAAGTTACTTCAACAGGCATGATAGGACAGTGCTGACAGACTGTCACAGGAGCGGGTCCTGTGGGAGCCCTGCATGGGCAAAGTGCATTGCTTTCTCATGGGCCAACAAATGGAGAAGAAATTACTTGCCCTGTGCCTTCCCTTTCCATCTTGTAATAACTTCAAAACATCTGTCTAGTTGAGAAGCTGTTGATACCATGACTTTTCCACCTATAATGCAGACTGAAGGCCACAGCAAAGTTAAGTAAAGAGTGTTTTCCTGGTGAGGACCTTCCACATAGCACTTACTGACATTTCCCTTTTAGTAGGTTCTTGTGGGAAGGAGGAGTTTTAAAAACTGGATAGTGTGAGGAAAGACTGTCTTCAAGAATTGACTGCATGAATCTTGTAACCTATAAACTCCATTGACCCCAGGGAAAAAGCCTGATTAAGTGAATTGATCAATTTGTGACTGACCATTGAAATCCACTCCTGTGACTGACAACCTGCGTGTCTTTGTGTCTTTATCTTTGTAGGTCATGCATAATTCAAACATATACTGCTTTCACTTTCCTCGCTTGAAATTAGAGTGCTCATTCGGAGTCTGAATCAAGACCTTAAAAAAAGAGACCTCCTGTATTCTTTCCTTCTACATATTTCAATGTCTTATTTGATTTTATTCCACTCACATATAGATAAAGCCTTCAACTTTAAGCATCCAAGCATTTAACAGATCAGGCTTCTGGCCTTTTTGACTGAACAAGGAAACTATTTCATCAAAACTAGGAAGAACTAGCAATAAGGTAAGGTAACAATTTAGAGTCTTCATTGGAAACCAGTTGGCTTACAAAGCATACATATAAATCTTTGAATGAATGATCTGCAATGAATCTTTGCACTCCCCTCCATTTACCCCATCAAATACAAGAGTCTGCAATGTATTCTAACCACCAAAAAAATCCAACCTTTAAAGAGAATGTGCAAAAATACACACCATTTACAGATACTTAAGGAAGTGATATACAGTATGAAACTATTCATTTCAACCTCTGTATACATCCATTAATTTTTATGATGCTAAGAATAGATAGCAGAGACGGAAGCCCCAAATTAAATCACGACACAGGTAATTTAAGAGCCCTTCTTTTTACTTGTTTAATAGAAATAATTCCATCTACCGTATTCTACCATGCTGAAGCACTGGCTTCA
Organism: Athene cunicularia; assembly: GCF_003259725.1. Taxonomy (NCBI): domain Eukaryota; kingdom Metazoa; phylum Chordata; class Aves; order Strigiformes; family Strigidae; genus Athene; species Athene cunicularia. The sequence goes on from NW_020799092.1 coordinate 73,094,057, forward strand.
GGTTTGGTACATTCAGGTGACAAAAAGAATATAACTGCAAGGAAATACACTTTTGTTAACAACTGATCTTATTACTTTTTATTATACTAACTTGAAAATAATCGTCTTTCTGTCAGCACCTTCTTCTTTCTACTTGTCTAGCTTCAGTTCTCTTAATGTTTTAAAAAATGGATCTTACTTTTTGGTAATTAAATAAAATGAGATGTTCACAGGTTTAACTTTACTATCAAGTAGAAAATAGGCCATAACTGCTTTAGAATGCTGAAAATAGAAGGTGGAGAGAAGAGAAAGATCCTATAGCAGCAGTAGTGTTTTGAACACAAAATGCAAGATGTATCTCTACTCAGACAGGTTCAGTGCAACAGACTTGAAGTCAAGTGCTGAGAAATAAGTGATGCCAAGGAAACAGCAGATGAGATCTGTCAACAGAAATAAATATTTTTATCTGAATGGAAACTGTATATGAGAGATATACAGTTCAAAAATGTGAAAAAACTTAGAAGGCATACCAGGGAAATGACTAGTTTCTAAAACTAGTACCTGACCCTACTTTATCAACAAGTACATATTTTGTACTTGAAATTCAAAGTATGACCTTCCTAAAACAGTGACAGTCTACTCACATTCCTCCTCCTTTTTACTGAAGGAGTTGTGTAACTAAGATTCTAATGCACAAGGAGAGAAACCTGTGCAGAGGAAGATGATGTGCCATTGCAAGGACACCTAGATCCCTCCTGTCTTCTATTACAGGCATACAAAGTTCAGCACTGAAAGGAATTAAATGTTTTTCAATGCATTTTTCAATGATTCCTCACAGACAATGAAGCCACTTCTTATACAGTGTATGTAAGCAATAGAAAACTAATTTAAAGGGATATTATTACCCTGCAATACACACAGAATTAATCCAGGTCATGACTACTTATTTTTGAATAGCAAGTTTAGATCAAAAATATAGACTATGTGCTTGTAGAAAATTATTCATTATATATGGACAAGACAGCCAAGCAAGACTATTTAAGAGCATAAAACTCCTCACAAATACTATTAGAGCACAGTGATTAATTGTTTTCACATACATGGAAGTTCAAAAAATAGATCATTACCAAATAAATTTCATTTCTGCATACTTCAAATGTCTGTAAAGTCCAAGGTGTTTTTTTAAGGCCTCATATTTTACAATATGCATATACTGTTTCGAGATGCAACAATACAAGTTCTGAAACTGGAAAAATCAGTGACTAATGAAGTTACCTAACTAAGCCTGAATTTCTTTCTCCTCCACCACCTTGGAGCAAAAACAGCCACTTAAAAAATAAAAATCTTTAACATAAAAGATGACATGAGGAAGGAGTTTCATGGTTAGTAAAAGAAAATAGCATAGATTCAAATATAAACGACTCTTTCATCTTGTATGGGGAGGAGGTTGATTAAGGAGGAGGAGAAAGTGGCATTTAGCTGAAATGGTTTGATTATAAATATTCCAGACATACAGATCAGGTGCAAAATTCAATTCATGGAACATCGTGTGACATTTTAGCTTGGATTCTGTTCTAACCATTCCTTCCCTCCAAAATAGTATCTATACCTTTTACTGTTAAACTTGTTAATATAACTTGGGGAAGTGAATACACACCTGCCATGGACAAGATCTGCTAGGACATCTATTCTGTAGAGTAATTGAAAATCTGGACTTTATACCTTTGGCTACAATCCTTATCAGTGTGAACAGTGATGTACAGTGACTAATAGTCAGTTTAAAGTTAGTACTCCTTGGCGTGGACTGAACAGGGTTTCCTCTGGACCCCATCACCATCAAAACCACAAAACCACTTAGAAGTTAATAGCTGTGTTTACAGCAAAGTGCTTTGCTGTATCCTGCCAGCATGATGCTGTGAGACACAATGAACGTGTGTTCTGTGCCCTTGAGTATGGGGCAAAAGGCATGCTTGAATACTTGCAACATCCTAGGTTGTATTAGTTAGGGGCATAGCTAGCAGGTCTACAGGGGGGGTGATTATTCCCCAGTACTCAGTACTGGTGGGAGAGTGCTGCATCCAGTTCTAGGCTCGCTGGTACAAGAGAGACATGGAAATACCAGAGTGAGTCCATCAAAGGGTCATAAAGATGATTAAGGGACTGGAGCAACACTCATACAAGGCGAATCTGAGAGAGCTGGAACGGGAGACAAGGTGCCTGGAGAAAGGAGTCTTGGAGTTCTTCTCAATGTGTGTAAATAGCTGATGAGAGAGTGAAAAGATGAAGCCAGAGTCTTCTCAGTGGTGTCCCATGAATGGACAAAAAATTCAAATGGACATAAATTCAAATACCAGACATTTCATTTAGCCATAAGAAAATACTTTTTAAAAAAACAAAACCAAACCCAAACAAAACCCAAACGAACAAACAAACAAACAAACAAACAAACAAACAAAAAAACGCCAACCCAAACAAAAACCTCCCAACAATTAAGGTGGACAGAAGTTGCTTAAAGAGATTGTGGAGTCTTGGTCTTTGGAACCTGACTGGCCCTGAGAAATGTGCTCTGACTGACCCTGCTTTGGACAGGGAGTTGGTCTAGATGATCTGTTCTGTTATCCAAAGGTGGAGGGAGCTTCACCCTCCACAGTGCAGATACTAAAGACAGTTTCAATACCAAATGCATCTTCATTTCATCCTGGAAGAACAACCAGAAGCAAAGTCAAATGTGCCCAAGGAAATCACCACGACAAGTGCATCGTGCCTCAGACCAACACCTGGAACAAGCCAATTCACCACATAAATACATGTTAAAGCTGAACCATCCTTGATTCTAGTTACCAATATCATAGAAGAAAGGAGGGGGAGGAAAGAGCATGAATTTCACTGAAGCCTCCAATTATGACTGTAACTAATTATAACACATCATGGATTCAAATAAAAGTTCCTTTAGCTCCACTGTGCATTACGCCCCATGAAAAAGCATTGACCGGATTTGTCCTCTGAAGGATGACAGAGCACTAACACAATCCTTACAGGTTTGGAGGAAAAGCAGCACAGCTAAAAATATTTAAAAGGATGCCAAATCAAATGAGAAATGTTTTCATGAGAAGATCTTTCTGCTGATAGGTGATATAGAAGAAAATGGCAGCGTTCTTTCTCTTTAGAGGTCTGGGATAATAGTGTAATTGAGTCCCAGCTATACTGGGCACACGACTTTAAAAATTCACTATGCAGCACAATACAAGTGTTCCTGACTCAGACATTATTCAGGACAAAACAGAAGCACATTGTAGGTCAGCACAAAGGTGTACACACAGAAGCCTGAGAAAGAGTTCTGTTTTACTTGTTGTAATGAGTAAAATGCCTACATTTTCACTGTCTTACAAATGTCATGCCATGACACCAACCTTGAGCTACTTTAAAGGAGATTCAAAGTTGAACTTAATTTTAAACAAATCTAAACCATAACTTTGTTTTCTTCAGAATTCTTTCAATAGTTAAAATTGCACATTACAAAAATGCAAATACTTTTAGAGATAGTGTTGGAACTTTAATTCAGTGTCCAGTTCTGACTGTAAAAGTGGAAGACAACCCCATTATGAGAGACTAAAAACACTATGCAAAAAGTCAAGCATGTTGAAACTTTACTGGTTTATCCAATTTTCAGTGTAAAATAGACTTTTGATCAAACAAAATATTTAGTGCATATTTCAATGCAAAACCATTTTTAAAATATCAAGTATTTCCAATATTTTTTTTTTCTCCATTATAATTCAAAAGCAAGAAGAGAGCATTTGAAGTTTGGTATGTGCTTAGGTTGGTTTTTATGTAATAAGTCAGAGTTCAGTGCTTCAGTGAAAATTCCAGTTGAATTTCTGTGGGGAAATAAATTTATATAGAAATTTAAGGGTTGGTGTGTTGGCTTGGGGGAGGAGTGGGAAGAGCGGGGAATAGGAACAGATGTATCTGACAGCTTTTCCAGACAGTAAAGGACTTAGCATCATGATCTAAATGTACAAAAAGACAGTTACTAACTGGTATACTGAAGACACCAGTTAAGAGTTTGTTAGCATTCAGAAAGAAAAATATATCTTTGTTTTCTTCTTCTTTAAAAGAAACAAACTTAAGATCAACTACAAACATGACACTTCAAAACAACTCAGAGATTTGTATTGACAACTACTGATGAGGATCAGTTATGTCATCATCTTCAATGCACTCCTGTATTTGCAAACATGTAATTATGAGAATGCCATTGCAAAACAAACCAAACAAAAAAATCCCAATGTGCTCCCTATGGATAGGTCAGGAAAATGTTTGGAAATCTCTTTTTTTTTTTTTTTTTTTTTAGGTAACTGCTAGGACAAAATCTCCTAAAAATTGAGCTGCATTCATTAAAATAATATATTTAAAGATAAGATCTCTTGTGCTTAATTTCTAGTCTCTGTACATGACAACTGGACCATTTCCAACGTGGAGGCTGTTTGCTAAGAAAAAATACCCAACAAAAGATTACTAACCTAGAAATACTAAAAACAGAAGACCACCATATGGTCTTTCAAGTCTTGTCCTTAGAAGCCTAGGTTACCTCGCTGTCTGAGTAATTTCATTAACCTCCAAAACACAGATGGAAAACTAATATACCTCATCATTCTTCTCAGTGAGTGTTCTGGTCTGATACAGCCTAGTGGCTGTTAAGGTTTTTTTTAGTCATTGCAAAAATATATTCATTTTTTTTCTCCCTGACTCAACAGCATTTTGTACAAAATTCAGTCAGAAGAGTTTACAGGCAGCTAATCCCCCTCTTCGGCATCAGTCCATGACCTCCTGCTTCAAATGTTGCCAGACAGGTTCTCAAACATCTTACTGGCATGAATCTAATCTCCTTTCCACAAACATAATGGCTCAGGTTCTCCTTAACCTCCATCCCTACTCTTAGTAACACTGGAGAAATTAATTAAATACATAAATAGTATTAAATCTAAAGCCAGGTTTGTTATTATTTGGGTCCCCTGAACCACATGCATTTCAGAAATATTCAAACTATTTACTGACCACTGTCACTTTAAATGACACATGCTTTCCACTACTCGGGGAGAACTATTGCATAGCATACAAAACAGAAATCAGGAAAGTGCCCCATGTTGCTCATTTCTTCTCTCGCTTAACATCTTAAGGTTTAATTAATTATTTTTACTGCTGGTCATGCTTCAAGCAAGCAGTTAAAATTACTCACAAAATGCCTTTGATTACACTTGTGTAATCCTATTAAGTTTAAAATCACCACAGAGCAGTGGAAAACAAGTGATTTTTAGACCTTCACTGTGCAAAATGTTGACCTTTCTTTACTAACGTATTGTCATGGTGTGGCTAACATTAGCTTTTTGGTCAGCAGAAACATGACATGAAATTTTAAAAATATGCAATAACTGGAACTTATTAGCTGCTGTAAGAACACGAACAGTTTAATTCTGCAAGAAATAAGATCACAAAATGAATGCAAATATTTAAATTTACAGTATAACGTAATTTCAGAATTACATTACTCTAATATCTATCTGTCCTAGTACTCTATTACATTAACAAATACTCAGTGAAAATTTTTTTTGTTTTCAGATATATAAAATTCTCAGAGATATCTAAAAGAATGATATTACAGCATTTGTTCCTAGAAAGAGCACCAGCTTTTCATATTGCAGGAATAGAAAAAAAAAAAAAAAAAAAAAAAAAAACCAAAAACATATAAGGGTTCTGATAAAAAGGCAAATGCTTTATATTTTTATGATTACAGAAGTTTTGATAGTGTCTGTTCACATTGTTAATGTTATCAGATAGTAAATGATGTCTTACTAAGGTATCTCACCTGGGCACCAAAAAAAAAAAAAAATTGAGGCACTAACATCCATTAGATTTAGTCTGTTCACTTAACAAAATCTGTAAGTGGGTCAAAATGTTTTAGACTTGTTGGGTCTTATCCTAACTAAATCTCGCAGCAATATTTAAAGTCTCTAAATTAAGTATTTTTGTTTCTCAATAAAACATAAACAAAAAATGTATTATTCTGTAGTGTAGAAGAAAACCATCTTTATTGCAATAAAATATTTTTGAAATATTATTATAAAGTTCATCAAAAAAAATCAAACTTAGATGCAATTAATGCCACCTTAGCTTTCAGAAGACTTCTTCCTCATTTAATAATGGGACACCAACCAAATTTCTAATGAAATAACGGAGAAGAAAATCACCTGGCACAAGGCCAGGTCAGTAATTTTCTGATTACCTGTTTTAGATTTGTGACTCCACCTTGACCCTCTCTAATACACTAGCCTATAAACTGTGATTTCCTAATGGCACAGGAAAACAAGTAAACCACACAAAAGAATCAACACTGAAAGCTTCAAGTTAATTGTTCACCTAAGCATTTTAGGTTTCAGAGGTGAAAAAACATCTAGAGATAGAACAAATATTCCATATGAATTCCAACTGGATGAGGAGAATAGCCAGCTCAGACAGGAACTGTGTGTGTCATCAGCAGTGCTGCAGTAGACATCCCTTTGGATTTCACACCATCAGTGGCTATTACCAACATTAATAAAAGCCATCTGGCCTTGCATAGCTTTACATCTATATCTCATTGTTTGTTTCAACAGTATTTATCCATCCCTGGAGTTCTGTGCTCTGAGAGGTAATTTAGAAACTTTTAGAGGCCTGAATAAAGAAAAAGAGCAAGCAATTAATCTAATCATAGTAATAGCACTTCCAAAGGTCACACTATTACTTTGAGCAATTACACCAATCTTTTTCACTACTCTACGGGAGGGGAAAAAAAAAAAAAATCCCTAATTTTATGGTCATAACTACTAGAAAGAAAAATTAACAAGAATGAAAACTCAAGGCTCATGCCGTGACTAGTAACCCCGGAGATCTAAACAGCGTTGCTTTCAAATAACGTCCCAAAATCATCACGTTCAGAAGTAACCATCAAAACCTGACTGCCAAAAAATAAAACTGCATTAGTGTATAACTTTATTTGAACCAAGGAGTCCTACTGAAATGTAAGACATCTTGTTCAGAGAAAGTTGTTTCCACTTCCCTCTACAGTAACAGGGAATTCAAACAAAATCATCACAGGACATCTAGCTTCAGTGGATGCACTGGCTTAATCTTGGCTTTATTTAATTGTACTTTACCATGAGCAGGCTTTATTATTATTGTTATTCTTTTAAATAAAGCAACCGTAGCTGGTATGTTTAATGCTATCTGCAAAAGACCACGTCTTCAGGCCTCTGGAGAATCATCAGGCCCAAGCAGGACTTTTGCAACACAGCTTTGGTGGAGGCATCAGAGGACAAAATCTCCTAACACATACTTAAAAGTATTGTGGACAACTCAAGTCTCTGTCTTTAATCATTTAAGTAACTGCAAATACGAGTACCAAAAGCCTAAATGTTGATGAAGCTTAAGCTCTTCAGCCTTATTTCAAAGGTGAATTCAGGCACTAACATTTAAAAAAATATTTCTCTGTGTCCAATTTTGACTAAAACATCAAAGGGTCATTCTATATTAGACTTCCATTCTGTATATACACAATGTATGTGTTTTACAGGAACAATGGAAGAGGTGAATCATTGTACTATTAAAAACATTTCACCTTTAACTAATTCAATATCCGTAATAGAAACAACATTAAACAGGAGAAGTGGGATACCTCATTTAGAGTTAAATTAATTTTATTCTGACAGTCAAGAAATACTGCGTGTTTTTTATCATCTATCAGGCAATCTGTTTTTCAAGGCCATATTTTATCTTTAAAAATAATAATAAGTAGTAGTTTTAACATTTTCTCAATCATAAACTTCTGATTTAATGGACAAAATTTCTATACACTTTAGTTGAATACATTGTGTTAGCCAACTATATTTTGTATTCTTTGGCTACTGGTACCACACAGGAAGAGCATTCACTTTCTTACAATCAAAATTTTTAAAAGAGCTTTAAATATGAAGGGAGAGGGAAGAGGCAGAGAATATAAATTATGCAACTGAAATGAATGGTTGTTTCTCTTTGTCTCTTAAGCAAAATTTCTATTTCACTGTTTCCCAGACATCATCTGTTTCCAAAACAACTCATCACCAAACATACCAGAGGAGATAGAAACTTCTAATAGGAGTTAAACCTACCAACTTGCAGAATGGTCTAAAATTTCTCAAATGGAAAAAACATGATAGTACGGAGTTGCTAATAAATTAGAGACAATGGGTGTCACCTCAGATGATGCAGTACATCATTTCAGGGATTTTCATTAGCATCATAGATGCTCATTATTTTACAATGTTCCTGCACACTTGCTTTAAGAAGTCTAAACTACATTTGGGCATTTAAACAGCACTTAAGATATGGGGGGGGGGGGG
>NW_020799092.1:73102499-73107190 GCF_003259725.1 Athene cunicularia
GGGGGGGGGGGGGGAAACGTTAAATTATTTTTTTAAAGCCTATTATTAAAGCCTGAATAATGGGTCACACCCGTTGAGGGCCTCACTGCATTTTTAATTAGTTATCAGTGAAAGTCTGGAAAAATAGAAACCACCAGAATTATATACCCACCTGTGCCAGTACCTTTTCTCCAGGATTTTAGGAGGTACAAGAACCCAAGATGTATTCACGCATATGACAACATGCCCTAACACGAGAGGTCCATTCATCTCCAGAGAGGCTTGTATTGGTTCCAAAATGGTAACTATTTACTTTGCTTCTAGAAGTTCTCATTGAAAGAGTAAGGTACCATTTTTAACCTGGTAATTCTATTGAGCTTACTCTCAATAGTATAAACACAGTGGTATAACTCACAGTGCTTACTCTTAAGCACTGTACTTACTTAGAAAATGAGTTTGTCTTTTTGATTTTCCCTCTCTCCATAGTGTATGGGGAGATGAAAAAAAAAAAAAATAATATTTAGTTTTCTCTAATGAGTAACAGTGGGAAAGTAAGTTATCAGAAAAGCATCTCAATTCTTTTGGTGACTTATACACCTATTTTAAAAAAAAGATCTATGATATAAGAATATGGATTGGACAGGAACCATCAAGGTCACTGTTTATAGATTCCTGCTTTCATACCCACTCATGTCAAACTATTTCATACAGACAATATTTTCTGCAATAAAAATATTAAGAAACATCATTCTGTATGTTAAATTGTTCATATTATCTATTCTGACCACATCTCTAACAGTTTACATCTTTTTCAAATAAGAAATCACTAGCAAGTCTGGGATATGATGTCTTTTCTGCCCTTCCCCAGTGCTCCCTGTCCTTCTCCTTCATTCAGAGCAATTCTCTCCTTTCTGTAACCCCAATAATTTATTTCACACATGGAACATTTTTTACTTTCAAGTATCTTTCCAAGTAATTTTATAGCTATCAGTAGACTAAAAGGGGCTTCTGTTTTTCCCTTATCATTTCTATTAGATTAAATCCATTAGCACAGTCACATATAAACACATTTCCTTCTGAGCTCTTTCTGTTCATAACATTAAGATGTTATTCTTTCTTGTTGCCTATATAGATTCTACAGTTTCGGACATCTTAGTTTTCCTCAGTCTAGTTTTAAAATCTTTTTTTTTATTTTACTACTGCATTAATTCATCACAGTTTCTATATTCCTGACCCTGCTGCCTTGACACACTTAATTACATTATAGGCAACCATCTCCGCTCCTGTTCAATATTCTGAACAGCTTCACTGAGTTTTAAATGCACAAAATGGTCGTTGCCACACACTTCATTTCTGGCTTCTGCAGTTGCAATCTCGCACTTTGTTACTAAAAATAGAACTTCTTCCAACTACCTGAGCTGGAAAGCTAATTACAGAGCTGGTAAACAGTGCTCCTCCCTATTGAGCGAATGGCAGAATAAGGAGTCTACTAATGCACTGGGGCGCACATGGTCCTCTGAGTCTTTGAGATCTATCAAGTGTCATTTATTTAATCATTCGTGGCCCTTTGCTTCCCGGATAAATTACTATTTAAGTAAATAACTGTTTGACTGTTGGATCAACAAATCAGGGAGAAAAAGAACAATCAGCCCATTTTAGGAAAAAGTATTCTAATTCTCATCTTGCACAAATCAGAATAATTTCACTGAAGTAAATAACATATTGTTGATTTAGACTAGGTAGAAGTCTAGTTCTCTTGTGTCCTGCAGAAGAGAGGTTATTAAAGGACCAACTATTTGCAGTAACTTAAAGAATTTTTTGAAAGCTATTTCTATCACATACAAGCAAGAACAAACAACTGCCACTGTAAGCAAGCACCTTCTTCCCGTAAAAATACTCTCAGCCATGTCTGCACATTGCCTGTAAGATGTTCCCTGCTGTAAGATCTTAAGGTAGAAGCACCCACTGAGTTTAGATGCTCCTCTGTATTTGTCAGTGAAACACTGGTCTACCTGCTCCATTGGAATTATTCTTACCATATAGCCCAATACTAGCTTTGTTGGCAATAAGGTTTCAACCATCTCTCTAGTCAATTCATTTTCAACTCAACTCATTTTCAGCCATTAGTGAGGCAATGACATATAGATAATACATAAGCAACTGTTAGAAGCACTGTGATACAGCTGCAGCCCCAAATCAAAACTGTAAAATACCCAAAACACTATCTGGGACCAAAAGGGAATATAGCCTCCTGGAATTATACTTTTTTCTTTGAATGAAGAATACAGGAATAAAAGAATCAGATAGAAAACCAGCAGAAAGACCAATTTTTAAAAGCATTTCTATTTCTCCTTCCTAGCCTCCCAAAAGATAGAGACAAGTAAATAAAACCTCCAAGATGGTACTCAACATGTTAGAAAAGTTTGGTGGAGGAAAAGAGCATGCTAGTGAGCATAAACTATTTGCTCATCGTCATGTTTCTGTCAGGCAACACGTATATACAGTGCATACAGGGACAGAATTGGTATCTGAGGTTAAATACATTATTTACACAGTTCATTTGGGAGATGAGAGGATGAGCTCCCTCTTCTGTCTCCCATCTCCATGAAAAGGAAAGTCAGTCTGTCCTCAGACAAGCAAACTACCTACTGTTGTCAAGGAAAAGTGGTTTGCCAATTTATAACAAGAATGACTGGAAAAAAGAAGATGGAAAACTGTGGACAGAGATGTAAATGTGTAGTATAATGCAAGAAGAAGTCAAAAAAAGATGCGAATGAAGACATAAGGAAGTCAGACTACAGCAAATCAATAGTATTTCAAGTTCTGCATATTCCAAAGAGTAGAAACAGAGAGAATTCTCTGGCAATAATGGCAATGGGAAAACAGAATACCAGCCTCTTCATCTTAAACAGAAGAAACACAGAGAGTATAAATCTGCACACCACAAGGCAGACCCACACCATCACACCTAAGTCAACTCTGAAGAAGTCAATTTATGCACCAGAATTGCGTGGTTGTCATTTTAGCATAGTGTTTCAGCAGAACTGACACATCTTGTTTCCGTGGTATTCTGTGTATGCGTAATAGAGTGCTCTCAAGAAAGTCATATGCATTTTTCACACTTAAAACCTAAATAAGTGTGTGTGTGTGTGTGTGTGTGTGTGTGTGTGTGCATGTGCGTATGTGTATGGGGCAGAGAGTTGGACAGTGATGAAGGAATGTGTGTATTTGATGAAATTCAGTGCATAAGCAACATTAAAAGGCTTTCAATCAGTGATCAATCTTCCTGTGTTTTTCAGACCTTTCTTTCTGACCTAAGTGACCACAAAACCAGTAAACAACACATTTGTAAGTCAGATAAAATATGCTTATGAAGATAAAATAACCATTTTCCCTGCAACTTGCTATTTCTCCCAACATAAGTTGTCATCTTAAGGCAGTGATAAGCTTTAACCCTGGGAGCCATTTCTAATTTACTCATTCAGATTGCAGAGACAATATTGACAGCCACCTTCCTCATGTGCTACAAAGACCAATTTACACATTTAAATTAGCCACAAGTATTTTTAAGTGGTCTGCTTCTGTCAAATTTAACTTGCCAAATTGATAGGGCAGTAAGGTATGCTCCCACCTTTCTGTTAAGCTAGTATAAAGTCTCCAATCCCGTTACTATAAAGTTATGAGAAAGAAAGGAAGGAGGGTAAAAACATGGAATGTAAGGGAATTGTTGAAATTAAATTCCTCAGTTCTGTTAAAGATAAATTGGCCCTACCAGATCTGATTTGGGCAGTCATGCAAAAGGCACTTTCAAACTCAACACTCCTTAATGAATGAAGTGCCTTTGTGAACCTTAAATTATTCACACCAAAAAATTACGTATTTCACCACACAGGTATCACTCAAACTTCAACCTTCCTAATTAATACATCAGTATGTGCAAAGACTCCAGAGTCAGAATGAGATTAACAGAATAAATTTAGGGATATATTAAACAGGAGGGAAGGGGAATAACTAAGCATTAACATATTCCTTCTTTCAATAATTGTCTGAATCAGGGGCACTGATTAAAGAACCACATGCTAATGTACAATACTGAAGCATATGAAAAAAACTTTATCCCATGACAGACTGAAAATACAGTAGTTTGCTGTATCATAGAAGCACCAATTTCAACAGAACTCATAAACATAAATATTTGCTTATGCCTCAAAAACCAGCTACACCAGACTCCTCTAATCTGCAGAAAATTCATTGGAAGTACTTTCCGACTACTGATCAGGTTTCATACAATACAAATATTTTAAAATGTCTCAGATGATGAAACATTCAAATTTTTCTCAACAATTCAATAGCTAAAAACCAGTCTCAGACTGGTCTCCACAGCACAGGGATCCTGCAGGTAAGAACACAGGGTAAATACAGACTCCATCACCTTACCTCAGCTATGTGTGGCATTGGGTTAAATCCACAGAGATTGCACACAACTTTCTTGCATTCTGTACATGTATTAAAGTTGGGGGGATCCTTAGAACCAATATTTAGTCCAGTTTTGCAAAGGGGACAAGACACTTTAGGCTGGCTGGCTTTCTCCGGTTCCGGCAGCCCAGCAGGTTTCTTAGCTTCAGCAGCCTGAGGCTTGCTATCTTTAGTCAAACCAGGTTTCTTTTCTAAATCAGATCCTTTAGTCGTTAAAACACTATCTGCTTTTGATG
>NW_020799092.1:73107240-73114458 GCF_003259725.1 Athene cunicularia
CTATGTAATGAGAGGTTTTATTGCTGGGCAGTGTAAATTGTTGGGATGATGCTGAGAGGAAGTTCTGTAGTAGTTCTACTGGGAGAAAATAAAAAAATAAAATAAAAAAAAAATTAAAAAAAATTGAAAGGATTATAATTAAGATAAGACAAAGTTAATAAAATCAACATAATAGGCTCTTCTAGTGTATGGCTTGTTGCAATATTTCAGACTTCTGTATAAAAAGGGAGAAATATTACCACTAATGTTGTTTTGTGGTTAACAAGTCCAGCTGACTTTTTCATTCTTTTCCACATCCCTGTGATTCAAGCTACCACTGAACCCATGCTTCTAATGACTTCACATTCAGTTTGCACACAGATGAATACCGGAGGATAAAAACCCAGCAGAATGAAAAAAAAAAATGCATTGGAATTTCACAGAACCCAGCAGTGATTCATTTATAGAAATGATTTGCCAGAATAGAGAAAAAAGACAAATAACGCTGAAATAGTTTGACACATTAAGTCTGCTGACAGAAAACAATAATCAGAATTAAAACACAGTAAATGCATAATTAACTTTAAGCATATATCTGTTAAGCTCTTCATACAGATTGTGGCTTTGGCAATGGTTTAAACTACAGGGCACAAGTGTTGGCAGTACACATGTATCCAATGAATCAGGCACAGAGGTGTGTTAATGGACACCATATACTACAGACTGACACTTTACCACCGATTTGAGGGCAAGCCTTCATCTGGAATCAGTGAGAAGCTTTCCTTAAGCCCTGATGATATTTTAAGAGTCATAATTAGGTTCCCCAAAATTCTTTTGTTATTAAAAGAATTCCCCAGGCTAATTACTGTACACCTGTATACAATGGGCCTCCCTTTTCAACACAGAGGAGAAGGAATACGGCAAATAATGTATTTACCCACATTTCTCATCCATTTTAGTACCTCACAACTTCAAAACATTTTTTTCTCCTTCCTGATAAGTATTACATGAGAGGGAAACTGTATTTCCTAGTAAGACAGAAAAGCCCAGTAATCCAAAGTGGTCATCCCTACCTTTGCTTTTGTAAAGCCTCACAATCTGAGGAAGGATCAAATAAGCTAAAGTAACATGTGGTCAGGAAGCATCACGTGCTATTTTCCACATTTTACATTGCTACCAGAAACCTTATAGGCAGCAAAAATGCCATTCAATATGGCACACAGTCCCATGGGTCTACACCTGCAAGTAGATACTTAGATACTTAAACAGGTTGTCTGCAGTCTACTTTAATGCTTTAGTCTGTGTGTGAAACACAAGGTACCAGCTATGGCATTTGCAAACACCACTGCAACAGAAGGAAACTGAACTTAAGAGGACATAGAATAGAAGACTCAGATCTTTTCCCCTAAGGGTGAAGATTTATGGATCCTGTTTCTCACTCAGGTCTGAAATCTCTACCATACACCATGGGATGAATCTGGAGGTGCCACATGCAAAGACTGAATTTGTCTGCATAATCATCAGAGCTCACTGGAAGGAAAGAACTCTGATGTCATGGGCAGAGGCAATGAATTCATTATTTTGGTGTGCTTTGCCAGCCTTTTGATTTTTGCTGCTGGAAAAATGTAACAGTTGGATGTAGTTCCCTCAAACACAGTTATTCCAGTTATTCTGGTAAATATGGTATATGCACACTGAAGTATGAGCTCACTAAGAGATGCCCAATTTTGACCCCAACTGTAAGTTCATGGTAATCACATTACTGTTCATAATAACTGCTTTTATCTTTTATTTTCAGTGCAATTATTTTACATAGTTTAAACAATTCTCCGATCTACTTGCAACCCATATAGCAAATGACTGTTAAAAAGTGAAACCAACTGAAACAGAATGGGAACACGTATTTAAGCTCCGCTTTGAATTATGAAAGGAATTAAGTTCATAACTGCACAGAGGACCTGAGCAAAGATTACATTTAGCTTAACTCCCATTTTGTTTGATTGGTGACCAGTGTCCCTATAAGACCCCGGTCCAAGGGACAAGTACTTGCAGTAAGTAAATCTTAATTATGACACCTGATTTTAGCTATTAGTAATCTTATTTAATTAGATACATATTAATATAATTTCTGGATTAATTCTTAAGGGTTTTCTAGAAGGTTTAAATTTAATCAAAGACCAGACTTAAACCACATACTCTGAACATCCACCTCAGCTGTCACAGCTGTCTGGCTTTGGCAATGTGACTAAGATTTCCTATGTTAGGGAGGTGGGCTCTCCCCTACAGTGGAAAAAGTTAGGATCCTGTGAGGAGCTTTTTAATGGGCCTGAGGAATGTATTTTCCCACTAACCACAGAACTTTTACAGATATTTGGACAATGTACTTTTCATAGTGATTCACTGCTCCTGCTTATTTTTGAAACATTCATCCACCTTTTTTTTTTTTTTTTTTTTTTAAACGTGCTGTAAACTAAGATGACCAGATGAAACCATGGCAGAAACAGGTGCTTACCTCTCTCACTCAGCTTCCAGGAAGTCTAATTTTAAATCACTATGACATCTTTAAAGCCCCAAACAAAGTAGCTGTAAGGGTGGGTGGGACTACAGAATATGTAGGATTTATTCCAGTCCCCCAGAAAAAGGGACTACAGAATAATTAGTCTGATAATTCTTACGTTTAAGGTGTCCAGATTATAACTGCATTTATAAGCATTCAGGCTTGTCTTCAACATGCAACTGGTCCAGTCTGACTCTACTGCCTAACTGGAGTCCAAAGGAAAGTTAATTCTCTACTACAGTTTTCAACACAATCTTGTGCAGAAGACAAAACCTTAACTCTCCAATGCTATTTTTCCCTTACCTTAAAAATAAATTATATACATATACACACACACACAGTCGCTATTAAACTGAAGCCTTTAAAACTAAAAATGAATTTGCTACTCCTACAGCTGAACTTCAAAATGGAAATGTACGAAGTTTTACTTCACTGTATTATTTTTTAAATCTTTCTGGTCTAGATATAAAATTCCTCCCATGTATTTTAGTGGGAGGAATTAAGTGCCAAAACGGTCAAGTCATTAACCCTTACATGCATCATCTTCAAACAAATACAAAACTGCACAAGCTGTAGTTCTGTGATTAAAACTGCAGGAGTTCAAAATGAAGTGCACTACATGATGCAGTTTTGTATCAAACACTGGCCTGTTGGTTCTACAGCAATTACAAAGATTTTCCATAAACTTTAATGGGAGCAGGCTTCTGTTAAATACAGATGCTCTTACACATTATTACAGAAGTAGTAAAATTTACTGCTGCTGTAGATACCTAAAATACTAATGCTTGTCCATCCGTAAAGGTCTTCCTGGACAGCAGTTCTGGAACTTCCTAGTTTCCTTCTCCATATTTCTCACATTTCTACCTAGATTTAAAATGCAAAAGTTTCCAGGACAACGTGTGAGCTTTTGCAGTTCCTGTCTACTTGTAAAGAAGATTCTTCTTTGACGCTGAGGATTCCAAGCTGCCTATTTTTACACTGGTAGATAGGGTTGGGGGCTGGATCTTATTTCTAGAAAAAAATCCATAAGTGATTTTCTTCATCCTGAGATCCATGCTATTAAGTACCATGACTAGGACTGTAAATTTGACAGATTTCACACAGCATTTTTGTTCATATTTCAACTACTGAACATAGAAAGTGCTACCTTGCTTTCTAACTGATGTAGAAAATATATGCCCTCATAACAACTAACAAGTAGTTAAAATATATTTTACATATTCATCAACCAGAACATCTTAAAAAAGCTTCATAAAGACTCTACTAGTTGGGAGCACCAAACTAATTTATTTAGTGTTTTAGCACCATGTTCTATAGCTCACCTTCATGCATTTATAACAGTTGACTCCAATAACAAATACTAATTACACTTTAGTTCTCCTTATCCCAGACAAAGCCAACAAAGCTGAAGGCAATCTGGAGCCTATTCCTTTCTGCAAAAGTGTTCAGATTTTTTTCTAAGCACACAAACCCATCAAAAGCAATAGGAAAACTGTCAGGGAGTGAGTGCATCAACTGGCATGCTCCATTTCCTTCAGATGATGCAGGGAAGGAAGATAATCCAGCTTGATTCTAAGATTCCAGATGTATGTGAGAGAAATTTTGACTTGCAGAGTGAACATATTTCATACAAATATTACTGGCACATGATATGAATGTAGCTCTCAGAAGCCATTTTAACAGTCCTTTTGCAGAACAGAGCCACATTCTAAGGCAATGGGTGTCATTCTCATTTAGATCAGTCGTTTGGTGCTATAAAAAGGAACTTAAAGATAAGCATAAAATATTAATGTCCCTCTACATCACCACAGAAATGTAAAGATTTATAGAGCCTTTACATTGCCACAGGTATGTAAATAGACTTTCCTGATACTGCTGAGCACTGTTCTAAAGCTTTACTGGCAAAACCAGTTTCTAGTATGAAAACACATCAGTTTATTTGGTTTCTGACAATTTCAGAGAGGAGTGAGGAATTCAGATTTGGGTCTTAGCAAACATTTCTGACAGGATGATGAGAGAAACATGAAAAATAAAGCACTTGAGCCCATGATTTTATGTAGCTTCATGTAGGGTGGTAGAATACCGTAAAAGACAAGAAACCAGATCAGAAAATCCTGTTACAAACAAAAAATAACCACCATCACAGAACAAATTGAATTAGTATGCCAACATATAACTGAAAAGGCCTTCTAAACAAGCCTGGGCAATACCAGAGACAAAAGTTTTCCTTCTACACCGTCCTTCCATGAATAAGATCTCAGCTATTCCAAGTATTTACCCTGAAACAAACATTTAACTATTGTACAGAGTATGTAGTTGATACTTGAGACAAACAGATCATCACTACAAAATAAATATTTACCTTCCTTTCAGATATCTGATATAAAAAGCAATCAGGGAATTTATCAGGGAACACTGACTCAAGATGGTCACAAAGATGATGCTAGGTCCCCATCATGTTAGGTCAGCAGCATGGTCCCCAGGTATCCATTCCACAACCACAGCAGTGGTGACAAGCACTGTAGCTTAGTTCTTGATCAATGTGTGAGCAAACTTTTTAAATAGCTATTTTAAAAGACTATTTCAAAAAGTTACTTAGCTATTTTAAAACTACTAAAAAGCATTACTGGATGAATTGTGTTATGCAGTTATCCCAAAAAACATACACTATTAAGCTATAGTTTGCATATGAACTATGAGTGTTGGGGGAACTATTATTTTACAGCTTTAATTAGAATCATAAAGCAAAATAGCAAACAATCTGTTGATTTTTAATACCAGTATTTCAGAATATCTAAAGGTTAGTTTTTATAGCCAAGTATGTGCATGAGGCAACTTAAACACGGGACAAGGAAAAAACCTTTTAAACACAGCTCAGTGCACTGCATCATGCATCACTACAACAAATCCCAATTGCTTTCATTCACTGCATTGAGATTTAATATACTAGAAACACGTGGATGATTAACAGAAAAAAATATAACTGCAAATCAGGAGAGCAGCAAAGAACGGGTTAACGAAGTTCATCTGTGCTGCACAGAACACATCTAAGTGAGTATCACTGGGATCTGAAAAGGGATTAAGCTGTCTGGTTGGAGCAGGGCTAGGCCATGCTTCCTGCCCAGTGATTACCCAGCAAACAGCATCTCCACATCACATGGCCTAACATAGTAGTAAATTACAGTTGCTGAGCAACAGCAATACTGGCGCAGATGGCTCACTGCAGTTGACATCTTTAGCTATGCAGATTAATTTATTATTTACTTGTGTTAAAAACTGGACAGGACAGTTTTCTGGGCTAATGAGAAAACATATTGTCGAATATTGTCCAACTAAAATATTAAGAAACTATTCACCATGCATAAATGTTTGCTTCTTTCTATGTTCTGCCCCTTTTTATAAAAGAAGATAAAAAGAAAAAATAAAAATTCACAGGGCATCAATACTACTAATACATCTAATCCTAAATGTAAAGCAGAAATGTAGGCACATAGTCTTCCTCAGAGAGAAACAGTGTGGGAGTGTGTTTAAGAATATTCCATAGAGAGAAACAATATTCTGCACTTCCTAACCCTTCTATTTGAGGGTCTTTACAATTTTCCCAAATGCCTATGTGGAAGTTCTAGCTAGGGGCAGAAATAAAGGAACTATACTAACTTCATTTTATCACAAAAATTGTGAATATTGTCCACTTCCATATAAATTGCAGTGTTAGTAACACTGGAATGCCTCGAGTACTCTTTGACCAAAACAAATATTTCACACAGAAATATTTCAAACTTTGATCTTTTTTCAAAAGACAACTAAACAAGACTTGCTTGAATCTGCTTTTATCAGTTTGAACCCAGATTAAACTCCATGCTCTTTTACAGAACACCTCTAGCTTTACTTCAGCACAGTTAGGTTGATATCTAAATTAATACTTTAAGAAAAAAAAAGCTTTGGGTTTTGTTGGGTTTTTTTTAACTCATTTCTTTAAAACTTATGATGATAACAGCTGATTGTCAGATTCAAGTCCTTAATTTTTTTCTACTTTGTTTTGCATTACTTATATAGCCCTGAGTATCCCTCCGAGTATAAGTTTACGTTGGGTGTACAGTTTCAAAGCTATTTTTCCTGCTACTAAAAAGCTTAGACTTTGTGGCATGTCACTATCCACAGTGATAGCAGTTTAATTTTACTTACAGGTCATTTCCAGTCCATGTTGCATTCTAGTTCTTTTGCACTACTACAATACAGCAGGGTCTAGACTGTAAACTGTAGGGAATGTTTCAATTCAATCAGTAGCTTCCTTTACTGTCACATAAACAACAAAGATTTACTAGAGTAATTTCTATTAATTTTATTACAAGCAAAACTTATCTGGATTCACCACAAGAATTATAGTCAGAAAAAAAGAGCAAAAAATGAAGGCTGCAGTATCTAGAGCAACTGATAAGGAAAATTTCCAGCTCTACCAAACAGAAAAAAAAAATTAAGCACACATCCCCACCATCCCGCATCCGCCCCCAAAAAAAATTCCAACAACAACAAAACCAATAAAATATTGTCAAATTGGGTTAAAAAGAAAAAAAAAAAAATCCTGTTGAATTGAAAAATAAAGGTGTAATTCCAGTAAAATGTTCTACTTGTTCCAAAATCCTACTTTGGATGAATCAACGTTTTTCTCCCCCCCCCCCCCC
>NW_020799092.1:73114508-73118511 GCF_003259725.1 Athene cunicularia
CCCCCCCCCTTTTTTTTTTCTTTTTCCATTAGGATTAAGTCAACCTGTGATAGAGACATGTTGTTTCATAAACAGTCAGAACTAATAAAATATTTTTAAGAACTCACTTTGCTTTCATCCAGAAGAGCTTTCGACAAGTAAAAAAATCCTACATCTATATACACAGCTTCCCATTATCTGAATGTGCAATTTTCAGCAACTATCTAAGTAACAAATTATATCTAGCTCTGGGGCTAATTTTAAATGTTCTCTCAAAAGCATACTGAAACAGTCAAAGAAATATGGACTAACATAGATAAAATGCATGAAAAATAATCCCTCCTAAAAAACTACGTAGAAGACAGGCATTCATGTATGCACGTATACCTATCACAGGTAGACTTAGAATCATGGTAGACTCATGGAGCAGAGATCACATACAGCCAAGTTTCCAATATTAACAGCTTTAACACTTCATGATCATCAACTTTACAGATACCCATCATAAAGAATGAAACAAGACATTATTAGACGTTCAACCCTTGCTCGGTCTGTGTTGTATGTATTATATCTTCAAATACATAACTAGTTCACAAGGGATGAAAATTTACTCCAGCTATCAAGCATATGCACTGATCATTTAGATTTAACTACAGTAGTTCATGCCTTTTGCCTAGCTTTATCCAAAACCATACATAAATGTTTAACAAAGTGGATAATCCCTCAGATGTCTTTCCTCATTTTCAATAAGCCTACTTCTATTCAAATGTTCCAGGGGGCTGAATCTTTTTTTGGGAAGTGCTGGTTTCTGTTGGCTCATGAGAGCGGTTTTGGAAAAGTAAAATTTAGAAGAAAAATAAATAAATCAATCACCATGTAATAAAATAAATACACACCTTCTACGAGGTTCTGATGTATATGAAGGGATAATGGAAGAGAGTACCAGTCATCAAACCTGTTTATATAATGTTTTCCATTACTTTATGCAACTGTTGCTAGGCAGTCATGTGCCATGGTGATGAGTGGAGTGTGAATACCTAGACAGATTAGAGAGACATATGTTACTGAACACGATGTGTATGCTGTGTTTTCTCTCCAGACTGCTGTACAAAACCAAGATACCAACTATCTTTTTTCCTCAAGAGGACCACAGTGTCAGATGGTTCAGAGAAATAGTTCAAGGGGTCTGACCTTGGGGCAATACAGGTACTGCTTTCTGCTCTTAGTTACACAGTTCTCTCTAGTGAGTTAGAACAGACAGAGAACATGTACTATTGCATTTTAAATAGAAGTTTAAATGAAAAGAATGAATAAAAACTTTAAAAAATCAGCACTTTTTATAATGGTTTTACAATGCATGCAATCTACTTCCTGGGCCAGATCGTAAAGCCTGCTACATTATTTTTTCCAGAATCAGCTAGAAATAGAGACTATAGAAATTTAGGAAGATCTATATTGGAGAAATAATTAGTTCAGTTATGAAGACTGAACTATCCCATAAGAAACTTGTAAGAACATCTTAAGAGGGTAGTTCAAGCAGCTCTACAGGGAAAATGTTAGAGAACAAAAGTAATATAAATTATTTTCTAAATAAATGCCTTTCACTTTCCCCATATCCAATCTTAAATTATTGCTCTCTGATTGGTAATGTATTTTAACATATCAATAAAAACAGTGGCTATAAAGCGTGTGGGAAATGCACAACACAGGATTATAGAATCATGAACCCTCGCAAAAAAGAACAGCAGGAAAAGTCAAAGTATAACGATAAGAGTTGAAGATAAAGTCAGTAAGTACATGGGTAAGAGACTTTTGGTCAATAACACTTCAGGAGAACTTAAAACAAGAGAAGCCAAAAGAAAAATCTTGCAGTATAATCAGGAAAATGGACAGCTAAGTCACAAACTTTGCTCTTCATCCTAGACAGGAAGAAATGTGTAAACTATTGTAAAGGAGGAAATCGGAAAATTTTGTTAGTAATCTAAATATTATAAGGAAAGACAAACTAGAAGGAAAGTTTGAGAATAACTCAAGTGGGAACCTTTGCAACCGAAATAAGTCAACTTTTTCTATGTGCCAGAGCAGGTTCTGTTACATTACTCCAACTGTTCAGTAATAAAGTCAGATGTGATTTTCGTTGCACTTCACCGCAGACTGGAGCAGGACACCCACAATGAAGTTTCAGCAAGACAGCTGGTGGTGCAAAGCTGAGCAAATGAGAAAAGTCTGAGTGGGAGTCAGGAGAGTGGAACTAATAGCTGAATAAATTAGATGTCCAATACCTTCATTTACTGAAACGATTTCATCATGAAATAAATGCATATCCTGTGTTTATTTCAATGTGTAATATGAAATTCAAATCTGCTTTTACATATGTATGCAATCAGTTAGTCTTAAATGCAGCTGTATTTATTGTCTTAAAAGTCCTGAATTTCACACTTACAGAGCACCAGCTTCAAAAACTGGTATTTATTCACAGAATTTCCAAATACTTTGAGATCTTACAAAAACCTCTCTCTCTCTCTCTCTCAAAATCCATTTCATTTGAACATACCGAAGTTGTTGACCATTTCCATGGGAAATGTGAAGTTTTTAAAGACAGACAAACTCAATGCTCCAAGAGACTCCACAGGAACACACTACGGAAATAAACAACTCAGCATCCACGCAAATAAATGTAAGAAATTTTGGTCTAAAAACATTCTTTCAGAAATTTGAAGGTAAAGATTTCTTACAAAAGTTCCTCTGACTTGAACATCAATGCATCAGATTTCTTGTCTGTTACACATAAATACCTTTTTTTACCCCAAACTATCCAGAACGACATGCTTTATGACCTTTCCTCATGTAGGCCCTGATAATATAAGCTTTGAGCACCTGGTTAGCTGCAGATGCTCTGAAATTTCTGAACACAGATGTTCAAGTCCTTTTCCAGTCCTAAGCATTAATGCCAACCATCTCAATCCTGAATTTCCCTAAATGCAAACAAGAAAGTGCACTCCTAAATGATGCAATGTGCTACCAACAGTACTGCATTAGTCTTTCAGGTTTAAGCTTGCAATTTTAACAATAAATCATTAAATAATATGCTTGCTGGATGCAAAAAGCCTGCTGCTTATTACCAAATGCCCACTAATAAACACACGCATTGGAAAGAAACCTAACTGCTGCTAGTGTTCTTAAATCGTCGTGGTACTGAGTGAACACATTGAGAGGCTGTGAATTCTACATCCTTGGAGATATTCAAAATTGGCTGTGAGCAACCTGGTTTAGGTGACCCTGCTCTGAGCAGAGGGTTGGACTACATGATCTCCAGCAGACCCTTCCAGCCTCAGGAATTCTCTGATTCAGATTTAAAGGTAGGGATATTATCTGTCAGGTTCAAAATACAGTAGCAGTCTGTACTACTTCCTATAGGCATCTCTGATCAGCTAAACTAATACCAAAACAAGGCAAAAATAAGCTTCCCAAATACCCCTTCTGGCTATTTATAACTAGTTAGTCTTTGGTGCCAGGTCTGCTATGCTTGAATTTCTATAAATTGATAAAAGTGCTGGTACTGAAAACAAACACAAACTACACTGCAAATTTAATATTAGCATATCAGGACTTATGAGAAGCTGTTCAAGCAATAAGAAGAGATCAGACATTCATATGAAGCCTTATTCTCATGCCGAGCAAGGAAAGGATATGTATATAAGCACATAAATCAAGGTGCTGCAAACATCAGGTTAAAATATGTTAATTTGAAGTCCTACTATTACTTTCTATGCCATTTCTATGTTATATAATTACAGAAAGAATGGTGATCAAGGTTAGAAATAGTCCACAGAGAATTCTTAGCATCCCACAAGAACAAAATAACCTGAGCATCACCAAGTCAAAACTCACCACTCAGGCTTTCAGCTAATGAACACTCACACAGTTGCAATGCAAATCCACCCCACATCCACTTCCAAAAGACACACTGGGGCTATGAAGAGCCATCTTCTTTTTCTTTTTTTTCTTTTTTTTTTTTTTTTTT
>NW_020799092.1:73118561-73125467 GCF_003259725.1 Athene cunicularia
TGTGTTTTTTTTTTTTTCTTTTTTGTTTTTTTTTTTCTTAGTTAGTTGTCATAGCAGACAATTTTATCTATTTATAAATATACCAGCACATGACTATTGTGGTCAGATTATAAATGTAGACAGTGAGTGCTTAAAAATCAAGCAAAAGACAAAGTCACATTAGGGTTCCTTCTCTTTTTATATGAAGAAACAAGAATACACTTCCAAACACTGTACAAACAGAGAACAATTATATTTTTTCCCCAATTTCACCCTTTTTTACTCATAAGCAGTTTTCCCAAATAGCATGATCTTTTCCACCAAAATTGTTAAGGCCTCTAAAGGATCATGATGACACACTGTACCACACCTGATGTTTCAGTATAACTAAAATAAACAATTTGTTGCTCTGGTAGTGAAGATCCATTTAAAAACTACTCACCTCTGTTATATGAGGATTAGGATTGAATCCACACAGGCTGCAGACTACAGTATGACACTGTGTGCACGTGTTGTAATTGGCCTTTTCTGGAGAGTGCAGCAGCAGTTCAGTGGTTGTGCAAAGAGGACAGAAGGTTTTCTTTGGGGCAGACTCAGCGGGTTGGGTTGCACCGGCTTGCTTTTGCTGCGAGGGTTTTTCAGGCCCTGGTTGCTGGACTGGTGGTTTTGTAAGTCCTGGTTGTTGTACTGGGGGCTTTGTGGCCCCTACAGTCTGAGAAGATGGTTTTGTAGGCCCTGCCGGTGGTGGCACTTGTTTTGCAAGCCCTGTTTGCTGCGGAGGTGGCCTCCCAGCTCCAGGCTGCAGTGGTTGTTTTGCAGGACCTGTTTGCTGAGCAGATGGCTTTTCAGGTCCAGATTGATGAGATGGCTGTTTTGGAGGCCCTGCTTGCTGGGAGGATGGCTTTACAGGTCCTCCTTGCCGTACAGGCTGTTGAGATGGTTGTTTTACAGGTCCTGGCTGCTGTGATGATGGTTTTGTGGAAGGTGGTGCTTGGGATGATGTTCTAGCATTGTCTGGTTGCTGTGGTGATGGTTTTGTCGGGCCTGATGATGGTTTTACAGAAGTTTGTGGTTGAACAGGCTTCGCTGGTTCTGACTGTTGGGGCTGAGATTTTTGTGGTCCTCGTGGCTGGGGTGGCTGTTTCACTTGTTCTACCTTAGAGTCTGCTGGATGACCAGGGCCTGGTTTCTGAACTTGCTTTGGTTCCCCAGGCTGCTGCTGCTGAGGCACTGGTTTGGAAGACTCAGTTTGCTGGGGGGTAGGTCTGACAGGTCCTTGTTGTTGAACAGCTGGCTTTGGAGTCTGTTGCTGAGATGGATGTTTTGCAAGGCCCCTTTGCTCCTCAGGTTTCCCCTGCTCTTTCTGGGCAACTTTTTGTTTCCTACTTGCTTCTTCATGGGCTGCATCCGAATCTGATATCAAATCAAAAGGATTGAATTTGTTCACAACTGAAGTGACTGCACTCAATGGATTGGCTTCTGAGAGAAAACTGGGCATCATACTTGGCTTCTGATCTTCTTTAAAATCAGTCCTGGACTTTGATTCCCTTAGACTAATAGAAGAAGGGCTCCGTCCTGGTGCCCGTTGTTCTGTCTTCAGCACATCTACTGTTCTGCTTTTACTTAAAGTTGGTTGTCCAGGATCTGGAGGCTTACCTGGTTGCCTGGGATGGTGGCTTGTATCAAGTTCAGGATGTCTGCAGACAGAAAATGTAATAAAATTAAAAAAAATGCAGAGTACTAGAAGAATTAGATAAAATATGATGTATCTGTGATCATGGAAATGCTCTGGTAAAGTGTGAAGTTTCTCAAGTGCTTAAGTGTTTGCAAGACCAAGCCTTATTAATGTGCACGTAAAAAGTATTTAAATAAAAAATATTGTTCTGTCAAGGCTTATACAAGTATTCAGTCATAGAATGATTTATTATTTAGAAAATAATATAACAACGTTTAACCAGCTAATTTTCTCCAGAAATCTGAATAACTTAAAGCTACAACTTCTCATTTTATCTAAATACAAATGACTAACTCTCATTCTATCCCTTGGATACAAACATAGCGAGACAGAGAAGACTAAAAGAAACTGAGGTGTCAGAAAATTAGCAGATCAAAGCACAGCCATACAAGAAAAACACTGCAGAATAAAAAAAAAAATGTTTGTACTTGTGCTTTGGCTACTTGTGCATAGTATGTATATATTTACAATTCAATATACAGCAGTGATTTAAACTCCTAAAATCCAGTTAAGGAGTATATGCTTCGTTTTAAAGTATTTATTTTGCCACCCATTCATTCACAAATCAGAAGAATTTTCAATCAGATAAAAGAGATGCCAGGTCATAGAATTAATCTTGGAGCTTTTTTTTTTATTTTATTTTTTTATTTTCCTCCCAGTAGAACTACTACAGAACTTCCTCTCAGCATCATCCCAACAATTTACACTGCCCAGCAATAAACCCTCTCATTACATAGGGATTTTTCCCAATTCTCTAACAATAATATTTTGCTGTGTTTTCATATAGGAGAAAAGAAAACTAAGAATGTAGGAACCAAAACCAAGATTATGTCTTCATATGTGGTGTAGTATTCTACTTCTTGCTGTAGTCAGCTGCAGCCGGAGGAAATAATAGTGTATTCAAAGATGTTGCTAAAGGATATAGTAAAATATTCCATTCAGTGCTATCATTGTGCTTTTGCTGGAAGAGACAGTGTTCTGTTCAGTGCCACAACAGTGTTGCAAATATAAAATTTTCAGTTTTCACTTTGAGAGACCCAGTTAACTGTGATCTTGTTTTTACAGACGTGACATTTCTTCTTAGGCATTCATAAACAAAATAAACAATCACTCATTACATTTAACTGTATGCCTTAACAAAAAAAAAAAATAAAAAAAAATTGCACAATTCTGTTTAAGAGTTGAAAAATATATTTTGCACTGTTAATGTTACCATGGTTTTACTATTATTTATGATTAATATTTACAGTTTTCATTACATACATAACAACGGCAATATAAAAGGGAAAAACTAAGTTGCAGTCATTTCTGTGCTCTTAATTCTCATGACATGGGATTTTCTCATAATGTTGCATCTGATTTTGTTGTAAATTAAAAATTTCCACATTAAATACTTGGAAAGGACAAACTGTTTTTAGGCTTCCATAACTCCATTTATGTTTCTCCATTCTTGTAAAATCATAGGCTTTTAATACTGGGAAGTTTACAACCTTAATGTGCAACCTGCTGAAGTGAGTAGGTGTGTTTCCACTGGCGTCAGTGAACATTGATTAACTCATTATTCATAAAGAGGATAATTCAGAAAATCCCAATGATAATCTAATTCCTTCAAATATCTGGCATTTTTGCTCATTAAAATAACAATTTTATACTCTTTTTAGCAACTAGGTAGGTCTATTTGCAGTTCTGTTTCTTGTTATTTAGATAAGCACTCTAGGTTTATCTGAAGAACTATTGCTTACTAAGTGAAATCATTTCAACTAGTCTATTAGTGGCAGTCTGTTACACTTCCAGCATTCATGTTTGCAAGTGTTCAAAATGTTGAAGAGATCCATTCAACAGTGCTAAGAATGACAAGAGGAAAAAAGAAGATGATCAATAGTACTATTAAAACGCAGATTAGAAAACAGGGTAACATTCCCAAACCTTACAGTGTGAAGATAAAACAAACAAACAAACAAACAAAACAACAACAACAAAAACCCAACTAAGTTGTTCTTAGAGACTGAACTTGGGCATTAACAGGAGTAAGTAACTGTGGATCCGTATTGGAACAGAGTTCTCTTCCAGCTTTCATTTTTTTTCAAAATAATGTGCTCTATAAATTTCCACCTGATCAGATGCAATGAGTAGAAATGAGATTAAAACCCATGAATCTAGGAAATAAACCCAAGTGACTCTGCACGGCTGCTGGTGTATTCTGAAGACCACACTTGTCTTGCCTTTATACACAACAATGTTTCTAAGCAATGAAGACAGAGCATGGTTAACTAGTGGAAGAAAAAGCCCTGAAAAGACAAACTTCTTGAGAAATGTTACCTCTGTCAAAAGCCACAACTTCTCCATTTAGTTTTAGGCAGCTGGAAGTTGAAGCCTTCTTTTCTAGAACTATTTTAAAGCCAGCTACAGACTGACACTAAACAATTTTATTAATCTGGAGAATCAGAAATCCTTGAAAGAAAAATCTTGTCTTTATTTGACAAGAATTTACCTATTTTTAAACTTTCTGAATCGTGGAAAACCCACCATTGTACTAGTCTTCAATACAGACTCAACAAGGAAAATCATTTATTCCTCGCTCACCTTTTCTTTGTGCTGCTATGTTTCTCCTCACTTTGGCCTTGATTCACAGAACTCATCTTTATTCATTTACATGAATATTACAGCCAAATCAAAGCTTACTTTAGAGTCAAGAGGAGATTTAACAAAATGACTATTGGTCTAGTTCTTGAATGCCATAACTATAAAAATTTATTTTAAAAGTCATGTCTTTTTCCCATTTATCAGTATAAAGAGAAATGCAGTAACTACACAACTCTAAGATAGTTAGATCTTTCCATATCTACAGACAAGATACGTATAAACTTACACATACCCCTAGTGGCTATTTTTTTAAAATTTATTTAATTTTTAAAGTCAATAGAGTGATGGCATTAGCAAAAATACTTCTTCTTTTTTTTTTTTTTTTTTCCCCCTGGAAGAAACACCACAAACATACTTTATAAATGTGACACTCAAGACGTTTTAGCATTTCCTCAAAATGTGGCTTTTTTTTTTCTGTTAACATCTATCGTGAACAACTCAATGAACTAAAAACAAACCACACACATAAAAAACCAAAACCAACAAACAAACAAAAAAACCCACCACAACGCAGCTGCATTAAATGGCTTATATATTCAGTTTGGTCATCTAATCCTTTCAGATGATGTGGAACAATTCCTCAGCAAGTGGACACTGACACAGTTACAGAGTGATTCCATGAAGCTAGAGCAACTGGAACTTGCTTACAAATAGACTGTGTATGTTCCAGCTAAACTTCCTAAACATGAGTTTTCACAAGACAGGTAATAGAAATAGGATAGAAAGATTTCCATAGGTGCTAATCATCCCAGCATCCCAAACTCTGACTGGAACCTAGAGAATGAAACATTCAATGGGGAAAAATAAAATAATTTAAAAGTATATTTTATATAGGCAGTTTACTTTAATAGCTCTAGATCTAAATGCTTCAATTAAAATGCATACTAAATATTAATTGCATTTCTTTAGCTATTGCATTTTTGAAGATTTAAAAGCTCAAAGCCTTTAAAATTCCTAGAAGCAACAGCATGTACTTTATGATGGTAAAGGTTCAACTATGTTTCCTGGTACATAAACTACTCACTATTACTTACTAATTACCTACTTATTACTTACTAAGTCTGTAGTTGAAAAAATAAATTACTTCAGGATATCATCAATCATGAGGAATTTCTACATTTTAAAACTTGGGTTACTTTGGGAGGGGAATGAAAGAATTTAGAATAGGAAATAATTATTAGTCTCTAAGTCTAACATCTAATGTTATAATGAAAATCACAGAGGAAAAATCCAGTTAACAACATAAAAAACCCTAACAGACAATGCAATAGGGACAGTGTCATAATGCTATATCATCTAGAAGACAGAATTCCTCTTTTGATCACTATTTCAGCCACCTAACATTTGGACTGGTGTAACCATGCTAGAAAAAAAGTTGTTGGGAACAACAGTTGTAGAGCATCAGTTCCAACAGGTATTTTCCACATCTGATTTCTTTGGCCACACTGACTAAATAAACCACTGTGGAGCTAAGGAATCTGAGTCTCAACAGGCTAGTTCTTTACTTAAATTGAACTCTGGAAGAGGTTGATCCTTAGTCCTTAGAGGAGTCTTAATCCAAGGGTTTAGATCAGATTCTTAAAAATTATTCCCATCATTCTTGGATCTCAATAGCAAAGAGAGGTGTGCAAGAGGAGCAAGTAAAGTAACAAAACAAGAGCAGAGACCAGTAGTAACCTCATCACAGTGTGACAGGCACAAAAATGTTACGATGGGAACCACTACAACCCCACAAGAGAAGCTAGTTGACAAGTTATTGCACTGAATTTTAACATGTCAGCTTTGACTAAAAGTTAAAGGGCCATAATTCACAAATATAGTGTGGCTTTACTTTAAAAGTACTGTACTCTAACAAGATCAAAGTAGTTTTTAATGTCATAAATATGTTTATAGGAAAGCAGCCATTTATAAATGCAGAAATACCCACACTGCAATGAGTTTTGCCGATTCTAAAATCCTCCAAGGACATTTATCTTACTTTTTACTTAAAAATTAGCATGAAACAATAAACTTTTAAAGTCTTTGTGTCTTTGATCATAGACTGTTATACAAAAGGCAATTTTGAGTTTAGTTTCACAGAACTAACCAACACGATTAAAAATGTTCCAGTAACATCTACAGGAGCTGGGTAGAGCCCTGAATTGAATGAAAAATTGTATTTTAAATACAGTGTTAATACCTGTTTAATAATTATGCACGACATAAAATAGGAAGATTTGAAAGATCCAGTTTTAAAAAATGGAGACCATCATCTCAGGTATATTCCCAATGACTTCAGTAGTTTGCCCAAGGATGAATTTGGTCCCACCCTCCTTGCTTCTCTTCTTCTAGAATTCACTTATATAAACCTGATATTATATAAACTCAAAATGCATTTATCTGGGGTGAGGCTAATAGACAAGGACCGTGTTGAAGAGTCAGTTGAGGAAGCTCCTTTCAGCATCCTCCTTCAAGACAAACAACCCACCCAGACCCGGAGACACGCCGGCCCCGGATGGCGGGGTGGTGGGGGCGGCTGGTTCAGCAGCGCGGACAGGGGCACGGGGTGG
>NW_020799092.1:73125517-73173017 GCF_003259725.1 Athene cunicularia
GGCGCGGTGGCTGCCCCCTCCGCGGCTCTTCCCGCTGCAGATAAGGACGCGCTCGCACGCAGGCAAAGCTTGCCGGAGCCCTGCGCGCCCAGAGCGCGAGGTGAGGGGGGCTGGGGAGCACATCTGGAGAACATCCATCCATGGAACCCTGCAGAGCAGGGCCGGCGCCGTCAGGCTGCTCAGGACCGGTACAGCCGAGCTTTGAAAGTCTCTATGGGTGGGGATTTCACAGCCTCCCTGGGGCCCTGTCCCAGCCTTTGACCACGCTCATGATGAGAGCTCCGCGGTATCAGTGTCCTTCCAGGGCTGTTGAGCCCCAAACTGTGCTCCTAATGCAGTGTCACAGCTGGGGAGACGTCATTACCCTCTACAGCTCCCTGACAGGAGGGTGCCGAGAGCTGGGGATGAGCCTCTTTAATGAGGTAACAAGCGATAGGACAAGAGATAATGGCCTCAAGTTGCACCAGGGAAGGTTTAGACTGGATATCAGGAAGCATTTCTTTCCAGAAGGGGTTGTTGGGTGTTGGAATGGGCTGCCCAGGGAGGTGGTGGAGTCCCCATCCCTGGAGGTGTTTAAGAGTCAGGTCGACATAGCGCTGAGGGATACGGTGTAGTTGGGAACTGTCAGTGTTAGGTCAATGGTTGGACTGGATGATCTTCAAGGTCTTTTCCAACCTAGATGATTCTGTGATTCTGTAATTGCTGAATATATTGAGAAGAATCATCTTCTTTCACCTGCTGGCCACACCCGAGGGAGCACAGCCCAGTCTGCCGTTGGCATTCTTCATCACAACTACATACTGCTGAAACATGTTCACCTTCTCACTCACCAGGACTTTTTCTGCAAAGCTGCTTTTGAGCCAGCCTGTCCTGGTGCATAGTTACTCCTTCTCAGAGAGAGGACTCTGCACTTGCCTTTGTTCAACTTCATGAAGTTCCTGGCAGCTCATCCTCCTGCCTGTCAGGGGTCCTGCAAGCAACTGCCCTGCCTTTCAGTGCATTTACCATTCTCCAAGCTGGCATAACTCACAGACTTGCTGAGGTGTACTCCATGCCTTTGCCCACATCATTAACACAGACATTGAACATTACTAGCCAGAAAGGTACAACCAATAATATACCACCAGTTGGACCTGAAACAACTCACCACAATCCCTTTGCACCTAACAGTTCTATTTTTCACCCACTCTACAGGTATCACTATTTTGGCTGTAAGGATATTACATACGATTATGCTGAAAGCCCGATGGAGTGTGATTTGCCTGGGGTAAACACATGCTGCCTGTGTCAAATAACCTTCCTGTCCTTCATCTACTTGGACATGGCTTCCGGGATGATTTTATCTGTAAACCTTCCCATGAAGGGTACGAGCCACATGAGCCTAACTGCCTTTTAGTTCTCCTGTGGATCCCCTTTCTTGAAGACAGGTACAGTGCTTGACCTTCTCTGGTCATTAGGGAACTTTCCCAATGATTTTTTGAAGATGATAGAGTGATTTTGCAATAGCAACAGACAGCTCCCTCAGCACCCTTTGATCTAGTCCTATGAGCTTCTGTATATCCAACTGGTTTAAGTGCTCACTAAGTCTGCCTTAGTCTCTCATAGGTATAGGTCTTGCTTCACTACCACATACTCTGAAGCTCGGCTCAGGGACCTGGGAGAGTAGAGGACAAACCTTGCCCATAAAAGCCATGTCAAAGAGCCACTAAGTACTTCAGCCTTTCTACATCCTTCACCATCAGTTTTCATGCCCTATTGATCAGGGCTCAATTTTTTTCCAAATCCTTCCTAGAGATCTTGCTAAATTGTGGCTGCAGTTTGAATATTCCAACATGTCTGTAAAAGAGCTAGATCTTCACAAACAAAGTTTTTATAGCTACAAGGATGTGACAGCATTTGGTGCTCTTGCTTGTTTCCTTCTGTAGCACCATTACTATTTTTCTCCCGACACAGCTGTATGCAGATCAGTCCCCAAAATTACCTACATAAGGTTGCCATCCAAATATTTATAGTACTTTTGTACTGTAACAATCAGAGACAGTTTTCTCCAGTACTGTTTCACAATAAATGGTGAAACTAGTAGCAGTTGGGGGCTTCCTACTTTTCTCTCAAATGACTAAGTTACACGTGAAAAGATCAGCGCAGCAGAGAACATGATAAACCATAGAGGGAAAATCCCCTAAATGGAGTAGCATGACATGAGCATAAGTGTTCTAGGTGAAGACATCAGACAAGCCTGTGGAAGAGGTGACACACCACACAATCACACCTGAACAAAGGCAGATTCACTTGGTATGTGAAGGAAAGATACAAATTTCAGTTAAGGGTTTTAGAGGGAGGCAAATACACATCTCTATTCATTTAGCAAAAGTGAGTATCATATACTTAGTATGGAGAAATGTGTGAGGTGCTGCTGCACGGAAGAAGGCAAATGCACAATAAAGATGGAGAAAGAGGGATTTAATCAGTGAAAGGATTTTATTTACTAATACATACTAATGTAAGCATTCATATGCACTTAAATATACACATATACAATTCTGTGGAAGGTGGTATTCCTGTCCTTTAGCTGGGTAATCTGGAAGTTTATTAAGCTCCCAAATGCATTTTTTCTAAACAAACCAACCCTCTGTGTTTATTTAAGGCCAAATAAGTAACTAAAGCTTTTGACTCAGACCTAGAAGTCATCTTATATTTAAAAACAGGTGGCATATGTCAAATTTAGATGTAGACAATACAAGTGAGATCAAAACACAATAAACTCACTCAATAAACCAATAAAAGCTGGAAAAATAGCAGTTCTGCTAGTGTTTACTGATCAAAACTATGTATACTGTTCCTATTTCACTGTTATTTAACATGTCCTGAGATAGAAGATAGGAGGAAAGGGACATATAATGCCCAAGGAAGTAAGCTGAGCCCAAATGAAGGTGTAGGATAAGAAATTACCTTCGATGAGAAAGCCACTATTGGCTTCACTGGATCCAAGGATGTCACCTTAAAATGATTATAGTTTCAAATACCTGAGGAATTTTTTGTGGAAATTGGCTCTTTTCACAGTTCTGTGACATTTACCTTTTCTTATGAAACGGCATGAAATCAATAGTTACCTGTCCCAGAACTTCCACTGATGGCCTGTTTTCCCTACATGCCATCATTTCCACATCTTTCTCCCTATATACTTCATAGTCACAGAAACACAGAATTAGCTAGGTTGGGAAGGACCTTGAAGATCATCCAGTGCAACCGTTAACCTCACACTGACAGTTCCCAACTACACCAGATCCCTCAGCGCTAAATCAACCCGACTCTTAAACACCTCCGGGGATGGGGACTCCACCACCTCCCTGGGCAGCCCATTCCAACGCACAACAACCCCTTCTGGAAAGAAATGCTTCCTGATATCCAGTCTAAACCTTCCCTGGTGCAACTTGGGACCATTACCTCTTGTCCTATCGCTTACTACTTGGTTGAAGAGACTCATCCCCAGCTCTCTGCACCCTCCTGTCAGGGAGCTGTAGAGGGCGATGAGGTCTCCCCTCAGCCTCCTCTTCTCCAGACTAAACCCCCCCAGTTCCCTCAGCTGCTCCTCATACGACCTGTGCTCCAGACCCTGCACCAGCTTTGTTGCCCTTCTCTGGACACGCTCGGTCCAAAAGTGGCACCAACTCTCTCATTTTGGTGTTACCTATGAAAATCACAAATTAATGAGTCATAACATTCCATTGTAGCAAGGAAAGAATTATCGAATGAATCAGCCTTTTTTCCCAAAAGTCATGATGTCTAACTTGCAGGAAACAGCTTGGTGGTATCAGGATAAATACCTTTATTTATGAAAAAAAAAATCTTAATCACTAGCAGTGAAAATTATTATTAAACCCCTCCAGAATAAAACAGTCTTTTAAAATTGTGTGCATATTAGAACTCTCTGTGTAAAGTTAGAGGCAGATATAGAAGCAAGTTGCCTTCCCTTAGATACTAATAGGTAGTATAAAAAGGATAATCATGAACAGAGGCAAATCCAACTACCCTTTGAGAGCTTGCTTACTGTTTTTGTAGAATTTTCATTGTATCTATTTGAATCCAAAATAGATCAGCACAACCCACAAACATTTATATATTTTGCAGTGTTAAGTCCACACATGGTATTATTATCCTTGAAAAACAAAGGCACGGTATATGTGAAGTGATGTAACTTCATTCAGACTAAGGACTGCTCTGCATCAGTAATGCAGTACTTTCATCTGGGCCTGACCAGTTTGGTATGCAAACCAGATGCATCAGCTCCTCAAAGGAGCCAGTCCAGGTTAGAGCTGAGTAGGCAGAAGCAGCACAAGGAAGCAAGTTCATCTTTTGCCAGTGCTGAATCTGATCTGGAGCAAGTGAATCTTAGTGAAGTGTGTGTGGTCAGCACTAAAATGAGTGCCTGCAGTTAATTTACTGATTAACAACACTTAAGACATCCAATCTTCTCATCAGTTGGCTACTTAGAATAGATGTACTCTTTGCATGTTAAAGGGAAGGAAAAGCCATTTAGTGCATAGAATTTGGAGAAGTAATGCTAAGATCATCAGAGAAAAGGAATAGGAGGTCAGTAACACCTTGGCATGAGCTGGTAAAATGGGAGGGAAAGGAAAACTCTTATATCTTAATAATAATTCTGGCATTATGCCCAGGTAAAAGTAAAGGAGGAAGAAGGTATGTTAATCATTAGCAATTAACAGAGGCTGTACTGATCAGTACCACAAAGGGAGGTAAAGTTAAAGAGGAGCTAGAATTTGCATAAACATATTTATAACATTTTACACAGAAATTATTTCATACTGTAATTTGTACAAATATCTAGCTAAAAGTTACAGTGCTCCTACCACATTTAACTATCCCATTTCAGAGATACAGAGATTGTGGAGGGTACTTTGAGTTTAGAAGACATGGCTAAAGTGTATCCAACCGTTCAGCCCATCTGCTCTACAGAATGAGCACTGCCTCTTAATGATAGCTCTCTCCAGACAGTTAAAACAATACATGCCATAAATATATTTAAACACATGAAAATAAAAGAAAGTACAGAATACCATAGCACAGCCAGTGGCACAACTGCTGTCCTCTCCTATTCACCATCTCAGAACGCAAGTGAGCGCACTGCACCAGAGGTCAAATAGGGGGGACACGCCAAAATCACGTTAAATCAATATACTGAATGGAATTCATCCAATACAAAAACAAAAACAAACCCCCCCCCAAAAAAAAAAAAAGGATTAAATAAAAGAGTATGTATCTGTTTCTGGAAAAATATTGTGCAACACCTATGAAATAATAATTTCAGCTATGATGTAAGTTATGTCTATATCAGAGCATAAGCCAGAAGCACATAATGCTTTATACTACACATTTGTATGTGCATCTGCCTAGCGTACTAGGCAGCTCACTGGTGAAGGTTATATGAAATACCTATTAAGGAGTAGAAATAAATGCATACACAGTCTGCACTAAATAGATGTATGCTCTAAAACAAGAACACAGGAGAGTAAGGCTTCCTCTCTCACAAGTACTAATTCTGTATCAAGACTACGTACCAGCCAAAGTTTGGCTACGCACTGCACAGCAAATGTTCTTCTAGATCGTAGTGAATCTCCAGTCTCACCTGACTTACTAGTCACCAAAAACCAGGTACCAAAGCGTGGTGTATTGGTCTTTTATTCAAACAGATATAACTCCTCTTTCTCTACACAGAATTTTCTGTTCCATCACTTTGTACATGCAGGTTGAGAAATCATCAAAATAGTGAGTTACCCTGTTCCAAAGATCCTGCAAAAAAACACCTACTTAAGAAAAACAAAACAAAACAAAATAAAACAAAACCAAACCAAAAACCTGAATATAGTATAAAAACTCCTGAGGAAGATAAACCACCATGGGTGGAATTATTTGCAGTATTCCAGAATTCCTGAATGTCTGGTGTTTGGGATACGATGCACTCTGATACAATGCCATTAATGTTACAGTACTGTCTTTGTTATTCAACAAATCACTTTGAACAGCCACCGAATACCTTTTAGTCTCATTATCATCAGTTCAATTGAAACAGGATTAGTTCACGCATTTTATCCCAGTGAATAGACAGTGCATAGGCACCTGTCTGAGTTATCCTAGCAATCTCACACCCAGATTTGCTTGCTTAAACAAAACAAGAATGTCTGCCGACTGCTTTCAGCACAGCTATGCTGATATGCTCACAATATGGACTCCAACTGTACAGAGTAGTCACAAGGTTAAAAATCTTATGTTTATTTGCAGTCAGTGCTACTAATACACAAATAATGATTTACATCTTAAACTGAAGAATGGGACATAAAAGCCCTTAATCTCAAAACCTGTATCCTGAACCACCTGCCACAACAGCAGTGTGTAGTTTTGTTGTGTCACTCTCCATATTTTTCTCTAATTTGAGTTTATACACCTGCAGCAGTTAAGTACAACTAATAGTGGTACAGACATTATCACAAAGAGATCAATTTT
Source organism: Athene cunicularia (assembly GCF_003259725.1). Taxonomy (NCBI): domain Eukaryota; kingdom Metazoa; phylum Chordata; class Aves; order Strigiformes; family Strigidae; genus Athene; species Athene cunicularia. The sequence continues at coordinate 73,132,037 of NW_020799092.1, forward strand.
TATTTGCTTGTATGGTGAAACAGTCATAGCTGGGACTATTATAATTCAAGAGCAAAAGTAGTTCAATTAGGAAGAACCAGGGGAAACATTTGAACCATCACTAGCATCAAATTATGATAAATCACAACAGAAAAAAAGTAACTGTTCAGTTTATTTAATTGGGTTTGCATAAGTGAGTGAGATTCTCAGGATTTTTCTCTTAGGATTGTTATTGGTGAAATGAGAGTGATGAAAGTTTTCATTCCCCTAGCAGTTACCTATTTCATGTCCAGAACACGGGAGATATTTAAAATGAAAACTCCATAGCCTAAACAAAAGAAAGCATCGCTACCAAAGCACATATTTAGATTATATGTTCAGGCCCTGACTGTATCATAGAGCACAGACTTTCACTTTGGACACTTTTTTTTTTTTTTTTTTCCTTCTGAATTAGTTAATCCATGGTGGGGACAGGGGAGTGGGTGTTAAGGTTCATTAGGAATATCAAAAATAGTTCACTTGTATTACGTGGACCTTACTTGAAATAGGATTCTTACTCTAAGTATCATATATAACTAAAGATTGTCCAAGGCCACCATTTCCAAGGATAAGAGATTAAAGTTAAGCACCTGAGTCCTTCTTTAGGAGCTCACGTGGAGAATGATAAACAGGGATGCAGAGCAAACAGATCCAGTGGGTATGGCCTGTCGCTTTCCATGTATTGAGTGATGCATGCAGACCATGTTAAATACACTTTAACTAGGTTTTCTGGCATGAGCTACCAACTGGCTCCATGGTAGAATTAAAGACAAAAAAAAGAAAAGGTTTATCTTTGTTTTTTCTTATAATGAGTTCTGGACACTGCTCATTTAATGTGAAATAAACAATACCCCAGAAAGTATATCTATTCAGGACTAAGAAAGTTTACCCTTCTCTTCAGGTATGTGCTTAGAAGTTTTATACTTTTGACACTAGAAATAGCTCCTAGCTCACAAAGGAACATGAAAACAGAGCTACATCCCAAATGCCTTTATTTTCATTTCAGTCCAAAAACTTTCTTAGAATGAGTGGGAGGGAACCTCTGGAGGTCACCTGGTCCAACCCTTCTCTCAAAACAAGGCCAACATAGATTAGGTTGCTCTGAACAACTTTCAGCTGAATTGACTATTTCCAAGGATAGAGATTTCAGTTTCTCTGGGCAACCTTATATCTAACCAGAATTTATTTTGTTGCAACTTGCCTCAATTACCTCTCATCCTTTCACTACGCATCTCAGGGATGAGTAAGGCTCTATTTTCTCGGTCTCCTCCCATTAGAAACTTGAAGACAGCAATAGGATTCACCCTGAGCATTCTCTTCATAAGGCTGAATGAAGAAACCTCTTCCTCTCAGCCTCTGCTCATAGGTCAGGTGCTCCAGTCTCCTCACAGCCTGGACAACGCTCCACTGGACTTGCTCCAGTTTGTCAATTTCTCTCTTATGCCGAGGAGTCCAACCTTGGCCACAGCACTCCAGATGCAATATAACAAATGCTGAGTGGAAAGGAATAATTAGTTCCCTCAATCTCTTGATTATAGAGGCCAATACACTGTTGATCATCTGAAATGCAGGACTTTTTGCACAAATCCTGCCTGAATTTTGTGATATTCATGTCAGCCCATTCCTCCAGCCTGAATAGGTCTTCTTAAATGCCAGCCCTGCCTGCCATAGAGCACATTGATTTCATCTGCCAGTTTGGTGTCACGCGCAAACCTGATGAGGGTCTATTCCTTCTACTCCTCCAGATCACTGATAAACATATTAAACAGGGTGAGTCCCAGGACAGACCCCAGAAGAACTTCACCTGAGCTGATAGTCAAAACTGCTAACTCACAGATACCTCCACTAAGTCCTAGTGATTTAATGTAGACATGCCTTCATTCTGGGATGCAAAATCTTGCTTTCCACATAGTGCTATATCTTATATCCCAATGTCTAAACTGATTGAATTACACATTAAAATTAATCTGATGAAGAGAAAGATATAGTTTGTTTCTTTCTTAATGATTTTTTTTTTTTTTTCTGAATTTCTCTGCTATAATGGTAAGTGTGTACTTCTAAGCTTAAAAGACAGTTAATATTTTTCAAGTAGATCTTTTCCTAGGGGGGTTATAAGGACACCTGAAAGGCAAGGACATCTGGTTTATAAGGATTTATGGTTAACACTATTCAGCATAAAAGACAATGACATGGAGTAGGAACAGTCATAAACTGAACATGCCGATACACAAATTCTAATGAGCAGTAGGCAATGGAGAGATTAAGGCAAGCCCTGAACTCTTAGGTCACTGATGGATGGGCAATTGAAGGAACCACTCAAACATAATCTTTAAGAGGTTCAACCAGAACTTTGTAATTTATAATAATGAAGACAAGATTATCATGAGTGTGATGAGAAAAACAAAACAAAACAAAACAAAACAAAACAACCAACACAATTTAGTATGGATTATTTGAGGTGGACTGTGGCAACATGCAAAATATTATGGGATGTTTAAGGAAAGGAAAGGATCAAGTTTGAAGGGGAACAAAAAGGAGGGGGAATAAAAATGTGGCCAGTTGCTGGAAACAGGCTCTCAGTCAGTACTTCTGTCTGACCAAACCTTGTGCCTCATCACCACAGTCTGAGATATCATCTTACTAGACTGTATTTATGACTATTTTCCTTTGTGAGTGCACTATTTTGTGTGTGAAACAATAGCTAACATCATGATGAGCTGTCAAGTAAAACAGAATGTCCCACAGTTGGATACTGGACTGTCTATAGATCTGGACCAGCTATGAGAGACTTGTTTAGGTGCATATGTGTGAGGGTGTTTGTGTGACATGCTAGAAATATTTAAACCTCATTATCTGGCAAGTAAGAACAGGATCAAGCCCTTTCTTCATGTTTATATAAGCACTGGTTATATGTATGCAGCACATATAAAATAACTATCTTTCTGTATGTGTTCATGTGTTGACCATGTCTGTACTAAGGGAGTAATTGAGTATGCATGTGTGTGTACTGATGACACATGCTTGACCCACTACTGGGTGCACTTCAAACGGGGAACCACAGCAGTTTTAGCTCTAGTGAACTGGGAGGAATACTCCCTTGGGTCCTGAAGTCCACTTCTGTTAACATTTTTTGCTCTTGGTAAGTAAAGATTCAGATTATCAGAGTCCTTAGCATTTTTCCACTAAGCATTTAGATTCTGGATGTAGGATTTAACTAAATTAGGATGCCTACATTTAAGTACCTACAGGCAGACTTTACATGTGAGCTAAATGTTCAGACTCCCATTGTAGTTGGAGAAGAGCCAGTCCATAAAACATAAAGGGGGAGTCAGGTGAACAACAGATGGGATTCAGTTGCATAAAGATGTTATATGATACTTAGACTTCAGCTGCCAATGCAGAGAGTCAGAGATCTTTTCTAAGTTATATAATTTCTTTTATAAATTCTCAGTCATATCTGCCAGCCCTACTGCAAGACATATTAAATGGCATTACATACCTACCCGTGGGCACATGACTCAAGGAGCAGTGTATACCTTAGGAAGTTAACCAGCTTGGTGTAAACTTCCACTAACTAAATGGGAAGCCAGACAGTCAGCTTGCTTAAAATAGATGATGTCCCTATGGCTTCAGCTGATTCTCAGTCTAAATCTCTTCTTGAAAGGTAAAGTTACAAGCTTTTCTTATAAGTGCTCTCTTCCCTTACAATACAAGCCCCTGCCTGATCCATCTAGTGAAAATAACACCTGCAGTTAAGATCAAGAACACATTCTAAGCTTCACAGAATAGTCTTTGTAACAGCTTAAACCATTGGAGGAAAAAGACTATGTGAACTGTTTCAAATACTACTTCTGAAAAATTATCAAGCCTCTCATGGGCCAGTTGGCAGAAGCTTATTTTTACAGATTTGTCTCAGTGTATGCAGAATCACAGAACAATAGTCTGAGTGAGATTGAAAGAGACCTCTGAACCATCTGCCCAACTCGCCTGCTCAAGCAGGACCACCTAGTACCAGTTGCCCAGGACCATGTCCAGATGGCCTTTGAACACCTCCAAAGATGGAGACTCCACTATGTTCCAGTAGTTCAGTGCAATACCATTAAAAAACTTGTTGTTTCACAATAATATAGCACCAAAGTCACAAGCATGGCTATGATCTAATTCAGCTACAGTGGTTCCCAAAAGCAATAACAGCAAAAAGATACAGTCATTTCACAGATTAGACTGTAGAGCAGCAGCAAACACACTATGAATAATAATATCCAGCTCATTTCTCTTACCAAACTGTTACATAAATAAAAGTATCTACCTAAAAGCATAATTAACTCATAAAGAGTTTTAAATTACTATTATAAACAAATCCTGCTTAAAATAGAACTCATTTGGGCTTAACTAGTTTTTCTGGTGCATCCATTGTTTTTAACCTCTCAGATCAGCTCTCACCAGCAGAAACAGAATTTCCACTTTAACAGACCACACTCATACAGCACAGAGATGCTTAGAGTTGTAGCAGATTTAGTGAAGTTTTTGAAGAGGTCCTAAAGTCTTTTGGACTAATTTACACAAAGAAGTTCTGAGGATATGAAGACAGATGAATCTGCAATTTCAGCTATAACAAACAAATATTCCCTCCCACGCAGACCCTCTCCCCCCTTTCATCTCATCCCTCCTCCTCCCTTGCCCTGGAGTATCTACAAGTTATCATTCCATCTATCTATAATTCCCTTAACACCCGTACTACATTTACAAAAATGCAAGTAAAAATAACCAGCTATAACTCAGAAGCCACAGAAAGAAGAGAATTAAAGACTAGCAGAGCAGTCCCCACCCAGGTTCTGGTGGGAGAGGTGGGATATGACCTTACTGAGTTCGCAACTTTGCCCGTTATCACAGTGACCTTGACAGTCATGACTGTAGAGAAGGCTAAAATATTTTAGCACAATATTAATGGATTTATGCAAAGATTTAGAGAAAATATGCATCTACAGGGTCTATGCTAAATAAAATTGTTCTCTCCTTCACATTCCCCCGTTGACCTAGAACAGTGATTTTTATATCTAAGATTCATCTTTGTAAAATATGATCTAGATGGGGTTTAGGCCTTCCAGTATGATACTTTCTCAGTTTGCCTGAAGCAAAAACCTAATGGAAGAAGGCCCCTATAAATTTAAATGTTTTCCTTTGTGTTAAGGAGGTAACTCCCAGTTTCATTTACATACAAAGATTTCATAGAGAAATACTAGGACAGCCATGCTTGCTATTAAGTATGCACCCCAGACATAAAAATTTATAAAATAAAATAACATTAAAAAAATCTACAACATAGCCAAGATTCCACATTCGTGAAAGATATCTCTTTCCAGAAACAACTCCAGACAGCAAATCAAAACTCATAATATGCCAAGTTTTAACACGTCAGGTTTGAGCTTACAGCTATTTCTGTATCTTCTTAGCATTCCATGATCTTGACTCAGTGCTTCCCTAAGGATGAGCTACATTTTTAAAATTTTATCTTATTTTTCCAAATCCTCTCCCAACTAATTCCCTCCCTAAATCCTCAGCAGAAGTTCCTGACTCTCTCACTTGCCTTTGGTAAAGCTATGGATGTGTTGAATTATTCTGCTGATAGAAATGTTTTCTCTGCTACCATGGGGATCACAAAAATACAAGAAGACTAACACCTTGCCTTATTTGTTGAATTATTGCCCTAACCTGCCTAGGACATCAACTGAAGATTTATCTATTCTAATTCTCAAATTTCCTATAGTCACCAAGGAAAACCATAGGAAGCTTGAGTAAAGAATAAGGAGGAAAATAAAAAGAAAACTGATTTGTATACAAAACCCCTATAACTAAAAATTAGTAATTTTGGCCAAAACACTGTAGGCACAAGCATAAAATTTCCCTTACAGGGCCAACAGGCTTGTAGATAACATAAAACTAAGATTTTCAAAGGCCAGTTCAATTCCAAATGACTTCTCTTGTCACTCAGCTTCTATTGATTTCTATTTAAGAACTCTAATCCTATATTTACATTCAAGAATATTTACTGTCGATTAATTGTAAGTAGTCTTGGTGCTTTAAGAAAATTTGATCAAAACTGAATTTGTGGTACAAACTTACTACTTAATGGATGCAATAAACTAAATACTGCTTCAACAAACAAAATACTTCTTCACCAGATGTTTTCAAGATCCTAGAAATTTCTAGAATTACTACATATCTTCAGCAATGAGGGTCACAATACTTCCCAAAAGATCAAATACCTTATTTGATATTATTTTTAAGACCATCTTTCCTAAGTACATGAAACTTCAGCAATGCCAAACAGTAGCTTTTAGCGATATGGCTCAGTCCTAGCACCCCTCTATGTATGCTTACAGAGAGTATTACACAACAGTTAAGACTTCAATAATTTATTTGAAGTAGTTATTTTTCTTGTTTTTATTCCCACCCTTGTTTGTCCTGATAATTGTTCTGTCTTTCTCTTTCCCCTTTCTCAAGTAAAAATTTGAAAGACAAATATTACACTGTTCGTGAACACCTCCAAGAAACATCTCTCTCTGCATAGTGTCATGTTACATTTTAACTCTTTGTGTACAGTTAGTATTCATGATGCTCTAACACCCCTCACAGAACTGATGATCCCACTGTTAGAGAACACAGACAGAAAAAATTCACAAAAGAAATATAAATTTTAGCATAACCTTAAAAATTTAGTATGCATTTTGAAAATGCTAAGAAAGTAATCTAGCTGATATCTCCCATTGAGTCAAGCAAAAAAGCCATACAAGCTGTTTAATTATTATTTATTATGTACTTTTAACCTATTTATAAAACAATGAATTATAATGAGAGATTATATAAGACTACAATGCCTTTTATATGCTGCTCTGAAGATAAAAAGTATTTGTGTACATTATCTGATTCTAGCATGTGATTTTTATGTACCCATACAAACTTTTGAAATTTTTTGAACTAATAAGAAAATCCTAATAATACATTAATTTTTACCTCTTTGCTAGAAGTATCTTTCTACCCTAATTTAAATAAAGTTTGGATCAAATGTAATATCCGTTAGGAATTCCACTAAGGAAATTTAAAATGAAAGGTGAATTAGTTGCTACTAGTAACTCTTCAGGTGTTGAGATTGTTTTTTTTTGTTTTAAATTATGAACAGTACATTTACAATTCAATATGGAAAAGGTGCTCAACATGAAAAAAAAATATAACTAATAAAAGAATTGCTTACCTTAAACTTCAGCTTTCCTTGCAATCTTGATATTTTTTTGTCTTCATATCTAGTGGCTCCAGGTAGCAGTAGAATGAGAATTGCCTGTGTCCCTGTGAATGTCCAGAGCAAAGAGGTTAGTCTGTGATATATTGGTCTCTCTAATCTCTTCATATCCTCCCTGGCACAACTGAGTATTTTGCCTGGCTCTTAATACTGAACACAGATTGCAAAGTCAGTGATTTCAACTCAATGTAACAGGAGAGTAATTTGATTCCACATACTGTTTTATAACATAGCCATCTTATATAAGGTTTAGCCTATTCAAGATATATTTTACAAGGAAACCATAATTTTCAGGGCAGAAATATACCAGCGTTATACTTTTGATTGTGTCCTTGACTCTTTTATTATGTAATGTTTCAAAGCATCCATTTTAATTCAGAAAAGTATCAGTAATATACTTAATGTGGTTACAGGCAGCATGTGAACAACAAAGATTTAGAACATCGCTGGCCCTGATCCAAAAACCTTTTGACACATGTCCTACTCCCACGCACAGAAACCCAACTCCGGGCAGCTGTTGGTGCACACTTACCTTTCCTGTCTGAGTTGTTCTCTAATGCTAGTTTATAACTGATAACGACCATTCCTCTGGAAAGGTAAGAGAATGAGTTGGGGAGGAGGGTGGAGGTGGGATTTCTCAATTAGCAACGTATTTGTGTGGACTGTTTTTATCAGTGTCATATATAGAAAAAAGCTTTAAAAACTCCACAGTTAGTAAAATATGTTTGTTTTCTTCACAGTAACTTCCCAAAATTATTTGACAACTTCTGCAGACTCTTACATTCATTGAAGGGAGAAAGCTTTTTAATATTCATGATCTAATATTTTTTTAACCACTTTGGATTTTTTTCCCCCTCCATTCTAGTTAGTAGAATTGAAAAGAACAAACCCAAACCATAGGTGGAATGAGCTGACCTGGCATGATTGCTTCGGATAGACCAAAGCAGATTACATCACATGAGGATTATAGATTAAGATTACTGTGCTGATTGTGCAAATGCCTACAAGGAGTGCAGATTTTTTTGATTTTTTTTTTTTTCTTTTCTGTAACTTTAACATTTGGGTAGGGTTATTCAGTGTGTTTTCACATGTATAGTTTGGTCTGTGCATTTGATATGTTACATTTCAAGTGAAATGAAATTTAGTGTGACAATTGTGGGTTTTTTGTTTTTTTTTTTTTTATTTCTACCAACTGCCCTCATACACATCCGTAGTAGGTGTTAAACGTTCTAGATGGGTCGTAAGAAGCTCCTATAAACAGAAAAACAGACAGTGCAGGAATGACCGTCCTGAAGCTGAGATTTAAATGTGGTGGTTTCTGTTTCACTGTGACACAAAACTGCCTGTATGCCCACTACCTAATCCTTTAGGGACAGATATTCTATTGCTGAAATACCTTTGAAGTCAGACCCTGCTTTAGATTATGCTCATATATATGTAGACCTATAGAAAACAAAAACTTGCTCTACACACATGCAATAAAATTATCCCTTATTATATAGAAAGCATTTAAATATTGTGAAAAGTCCTATTAAAATTTACAGTATTTTCCATGATCACATAACCACATGGTTGAGGCTTCTCTTAGACTACTACAATGTAAAGATACTTTTGTTTAACTCTGATAGTGACATTTCAATGTACTCCACAGCCACATGAGAAATAAATAATGCCAAAATTTATGTACATTAGGCAAGGGAGATGTCCTTGCTCTCCCAAGCAACAGCTTTCCCAAATCATTCACACTGCATTCATTAACAATGTCTTGTTTTAACACATTTCAGCAGCTGACTAATAGAACCATAGAATGGTTTGGGTTGGAAGGGACCTTCAAAGATCATCTAGTTGCAACCCCCCTGACATGGGCAGGGACACCTCCCATTAGCCCAGGTTGCTCACAGCCCCGTCCAACCTGGCCTTGAACACTGCCAGGGAGGGGGCAGCCACAGCTTCTCTGGGCAACCTCTGCCAGTGCCTCACCACCCTCATACTGAAGAATTTCTTCCGTATACCTAATCTAAATCTACCCTCTTTCAGTTTAAAACTTTTACTTCTCACACTATCACTATGCTCCCTGATAAAGACTCCTCCCCACCTTTCCTGTAGCCCCCATTAAGTACTTAGAAGACCTTTATAATGTCTCCCCAGAGCCTTATTTTTTCTAGGCTTAACCCCAACTCTCTCTGCCTGTCCTCATAAGGAAGGTACTCCAGCACCTCGATCATCTTCGTGTCCCTCCCCTGGATCCACTCAAGTATTTCCATGTCCTTCCTATGTGGGGCCTCAGAGTTGAACACAGCACTGCAGGTAGCTTCTCATGAGAACAGAGTAGAGGGGGAGAATCACCTCCCTTGCCCTGCTGGCCACACTGTTCTTGATGCACCCCAGGATGTGGTTGGATTTCTGAGCTGCAAGTGCACATTGCTGGCTCATATTCAGATTTCCATCCACTTCTCCTCAGGACTCTCAATTCACTCATCATCCAACCTGTATTTGTGCTTGGGATTTCTCTGACCAATGTGCAGGACCTTGCACTTGGCCTTGTTGAATTCCATGAGGTTTGCACAGACCCACCTCTCCAGCCTGTCTAGGCTGGATGGCACATCCCTTCCATCCGGCATGTTGACCACACCACACAGCTTGGTGTCATCAGCAAACTTGCTGAGGCTGCACTCAGTCCCACTGTCCAAAGATCACACTACAACAAAGTAGCACTGGTCCCAACGCTGACCCCTGAGGAATGCCACTCATCACTGCTCTACCCTTGGACATCAAATTGTTGACTGCAGCTCTCAGAGTGCAAACATCCAGCCAATTCATTATTCGTTGATTCTATCCATCAAATCCATGTCTCTCCAATTTAGACACAAGAATGTCATGTGAGATAGTGTCTAATGTTTTGCATAAATCCAGGTAGATGACATTAGTTGTTTTTTTCTTATCCATTAATACTGTAACCCTGTTGTAAAAAGCCACCAAATGTGTCAGATGTGTTCCTCTTAATGAAGTCATGTTGCTGTCACCAGTCACCTCCTTATTTTCCATGTGCCTTAGCATAGTTTCCAGAAGGATCTGCTCCATGATCTTGCCAGGCAGAGAGGTGAAACTGGCGGGCTTGTAGTTACCTGGGTCTTCCCTTTTGCCCTTTTAAAGATGGGGGCTATGTTTCCCTGTTTCCAGTCAGTGCAAACTTCACCATACTGCCACAGCTTCTTAAGTATGATGGATAGTGGCTTCACCACTTCATTCAACATTTCCCTTAGGACCCTCAGATGCATCTTATCAGGTCCCATGGACTTGTTCACCTTCAGGTTCCTTAGATGGTCTTGAACCTGATATTCTCTTACAATGGGCAGTTCTTCACTCTCCCAGTCCCTGATGCCTTCTGCAACTTGGGCAGTGTGGATTGAGCACCTGCTGGTGAAGACTGAGGCAAAAAAGTCATTGAGTACCTCAGCCTTCTCCATGTCCCAAGTAAACAGATCTCCTGTTTCCTTCCAGAGAGGGCCTATATTCTCCCTAATCCTCCTCTTATCACTGATGTAACTATAGAAACTTTTCTTGTTGCCATTGAATCCCTGGACAGATTTAGTTCTGTCAGGGCTTTGGCTTTCCTAACCTGACCCTTGGCTGCTTGAACAATTTCTCTGCATTCCTCCCAGACTACCTGTCCTTGCTTTCACCCTCTCCAGGCTTTCTTTTTGTGTTTGAGTTTGTCCAGGAGCTACTTGTTCATCCATGCAGGCCTCCCGGTGTTTTTGCTTGTCTTCCTCTTTCTTGGGATGCATCACTCCTGAGCTTGGAGGGGGTGATCCTTGAGTATTAACCAGCTTTCTTGGGTCCTTCTTCCCTCCAGAGCTTTATTCTATGTTACTCTGCCAAGCAAATCCCTGAAGAGGCTAAAGTCTGCTCTCCTGAAATCCAGGGTAATAAGCTTGCTGTGTGCCCTCCTCACTGCCCTAAGGATCTGAAGCTTCATCAGCCAAGGCTTCAGACTCTCCACCAGCCCCTCCTTGTTGGTGAGAACAAGGTTCATAGCACCTCTCCTCATTGGATCCTCTATCACTAGGAGAAATAAGTTATCATCAGTGCATTCCAGGAATCTCATGGTTTGCTTATGTTTTTGTCCCTCCAACAGATACCGGTGTGGTTGACACCCCCCATAAGGACCAGGGCTTGTGAACAAGAGGCTGTTCCTATCTGTCTATAGAGGGACTCATCTTCTTGGGTGGCCTGTAGTAGACCCCCAGTAAAATGTCACCTGTTCTTGCCCTCCCTTTAATTCTGATCCATAATCTTTCAGTCTGCTCCCCATCCATCCTCAGGCAGAGCTCTATGCACTCCAGCTGGTCATTGACAATAGAGGGCACCTCATCTCCTCTGCCTGTCCTTCCTAAAAAGTCTGTTTCCTTCCATTCCAACACTCCAATCATAGGAGTCATCCCACCACATCTCTGTGATGCCAGTAAGATCATAGTCCTGCAGACATATACATGTCTCTAACTCCTCTTGTTTATTCCCTGTGCTATGTGTGTTTGCATAGAGCCATTTAAGTTGGGCCCTTGTTGAAGTTGACTGACTGGAGTGTCTGGAATTCCTTTGTACTGCTCTTCAGGTGCTCTCCTGCTGACCTGTGATCCTTCTCCAGGCATCTATTGCTGGCACTGGCACTGGCATCCAGCTGGTAGGAGTGGGATGGATTGAAGTTCCCCTCCTCTGGCAACTTTGGTTTAAAGCCTTCTTCACCAGTATGGCAAGCCTATGACCAAAGATGCTCTTCAAAAGATGCTACTTCAAAGCAAGTTTCTGATAGTCCATCATTATACAAGACAGGTAATTGATTAACTGTCTCCATTGACTGAAGCTATCAACTTTGGATTGAAAAGCTGAAAATATAGGTGATGCGGTTTTGCCTCAACAGTCTCCTGGTCAGTTTCTTAAGTTTATGTTGAAACTAGTGACTTCAAATTGATTTTCAGGATCTGCTGATTTCCTGTCTCTGGAGTTTGTTAAAGGGTTTTAATGCATTTTCCTGGACTCAAGTCTGGAGCAATACTACAACTGGTACAAGGAAATGGCTGCCACCTTGGCACATTGGGATTTGTTGTGACTGGCTATCAAGTCTGCCACACTTTGCAGAGTCAAAGCAATTTTCTTCAGATCTGTATCTTCACTGCAGTGGCTGTAACAGACCACTAAGACAAGTAGGGAAAAAAACAAAACAAACAAAAAAAAGAAAACAACCAACCAAACAAAAAAAAACACCAAAACCCAACAACTATGAAATCAAGAAGAGAAAAATTAAGTTGCTGTCTTCAGATCAGATCTTTTGTTTAAAGATTTCACTTCTGTTTCTGTTGTATATGCACAGTAGAAATGTGCCATTCAGAAATCATGCTAAGTTTGCAAATACAACATATCTTTTATCTTCCAAGCCCTTAGAGTTTGTGTTAGCAAGAGTGGACCAGAATCTCCATACATTCTGTGTAACTCAGGGAAAATATGCTTAACAAAGGGCAATAAACACCACACAGGCAGAAGAGGAGTGAACAGAGGAAGTGAGAGATGGCAGTGGGAACACCAGGATCAGAAGGAGGAAGGGAAGGAGGCACTCCAGGCACCAGAGCAGGTATTCTCTGCAGCCCATGGAGAGAACCATGCCAGAACATATATCCACACCGCAGCTCATGAAGGAACCAACCCTGGAGCAGGTGAAGATTCCCTGAAGGGACAGTGCCCCGTGAGAAGGACCTACACCAGAGCAGGCTCCTGACAGGACCTGCAGCTGGTGCTGTCACATCTGCTCCCACAATGGAGCAAGTTTTTGCTGAAGGACAGCAGCCTGTGGAGAGGACCCGTGCTGGAGCAGAGGAAAAGTGTGTGGAGGAAGGAGCAGCAGAGAGGAGCTCTTACAGATTGGCCACAACTCCCCATTCCCCACCCTCCTGCACCACTTGGGGTGGAGGGAGGTAGAAAAGTCAGAATGAAGGAAGGAAGTTTGGGAAAAAAGGGTGGGGATTGTTTTCTTCATCTTTGTTTCTCACTATCCAACTTGACTTTAATTTGCAATAAAGTAAATTAATTGTTTTTACTGTGATGGCAATTGGTAAGTGACCTCTCTGTCTTTATCTTGACACACAAGACTTTTTATTTTCTCTTGTTTATTTTGTCTTGTTGAGGAGGGGGAAGAGAATTGCTGCATGGGTGTCTGGCAGCCAGATCAGATCAACCCACAACACTTCAGTGATATCTCCTTGTTAGTTACAGGATAAAAAACTTAATGAAACCAGTCAGTTTTCACCAGTTTGGTGTGGTGTACCACTTGTAGCCTAGCAAAAATGTTATTAATTTATAGCACATTTTGTTTAGGTAAATGGTAACACTAGCAGTCCTACTTACTTCAAAACATCAGTATTTTACTACTTTTCACAGCTCGTAAGGACATGTTTCAGCTTCATTGTGTGATAATTAATGTTTATCTATAAATTTATTATGGAAGCTAAACTATAAGCAGCCAAGACAAGACTTGCCTCAGTTGTATTAAAAACAGGTCTCCATGCTCACACAATTATATTAGCCTGCCGGAGTCATGGAAGGATATTTTGCACTGCTTACAATTAACTTGTGGAATGCACAATAGATATTACTGAATAAAATGTTTCCTGGACCTGGTGTGTTTTGGCACAGTAGGGCTCATGTCTGCACACATAAACATTTGTATTCCAAAACTAGTTAGCCATCCCATATCATTTACTGTGAGCAGTCCATGGCTGCGAGGCTAGGGGGTTACCAGACTATTTATTTTATAATTATGCAAATAATATCTTCTAGCTGTAATATCTATGATGAAGGCAAATAGGAAGATCTTTCAAGTATCTGGCACCTGAATACAAGATTTCTGTTATTGGTAGAAATATGAGGAGAAATTTTGTGTATGCAAATATTGTTCCACGTTATCTACAGCATTTGTCCTAACCTTCCCGCAAAGTAATCTGTCTGGATACAGATGGAGAGAGAATATAAGGTTAGAGGCAACTGCTACATTTCTGCCTCTACATTTTAAAAAACATCCTTTCCAATCAAAGATAACTATTGCTTCACCTCACAAGAAAGAGTGATTAATTTGCTTTCTCCTTGCACTTCAGCTAAAGAAAATCTCAGTAGCTTAAACTTCATTTCATCTTCTTTCAACTTCATTTCCATCTTTTATATGTCTTGTGAGGAAGTGGTTTTTCAGAAAAAGTAGGGGATCACTTGGCAGAAATAATGATCTAGAATCAGCCTACTGTTATAACATTAAATCTGATAAAGCTGTTGGATTACTTCTTCAGAAAACTGCATAAAACATAAAAAGTTTGTTTTGCAGGCCTCTAAGTAAGAGACTATTGTTTCTTTCAGTTATATACATAAAACCAAAACAAATACCCCTGTTTGTTCAGCAAATTTGTTTTTTAAGCATGTCTCCTGAACAATGTACCTTTTTCAAGATGTTCCAAATATCTTACTTTAAAATAAATAAATAAATAAATAAATAAATAAATAAATAAATAAATAAATATTCATTGATAATCTCTCCCAAAGATATCTTAGCTAAGAATGTAGCTGTAACATTTAAAGTGTGGTATCTCCTTGCCAACATATAAAGTGATAAAGCTAGTTGAAATATTTCAGATTTTTGATGATCAGAACATGTGAAATAAAATTTCACACTTCAACCACTTTAATATTTTAAGTGTTATATATTTTTAATCTAAATACCAATTTTCCATTTTTATTCTTTGTTCAGTAAGACTTAATCACAAACATCCATTGAAGCTATAAAGCATAGTGAATGAAATTGTTATCCTACTGAAGTTAGTCTTTTTTTGGCATTAACTTGTGTGCATCCAGGATTTTTTCCATTGCATCCTCAAATTAATTTATTCTTCCTTCTTCTTATTGAAAGTAGGAAGTATGTAATCTGCATAACCATGGTATAAGCATAGTGATTAGTCTAAATTTTGAAGAACTTTGGAGAAAAAAAAATACATTGTATCATACTTTTTAAAATTGTTGTTTCCATATCTCAAGCACCTATAAGCATGACTATGGTAAATAATTCAGAATTATAAAGAGATTAATATTTCTTTAAATACATCCATCTGTAGTTTTATTCTTCTGTCACAATACTTGAACTTAAAAACCAGAAAAATGCCAACCAACATTGCTGCTTATTTGAATGGTGTGCTTGCTTGCATACCCTCTACCACCAAACGGTTCCTAATTAAATGTAAAAATAGAAAACACAGATTTTACATGTACTAGCAAAATAAGGCTGATTAAACAAATTCCTATCTCGAGCGCTGAACCTCTTACCAGTTAATTGGATTGACATCTTCCCAAAAGAGATGCACCGGCAGGTGGCTTTTGAGTGTAATAAAGTCTACAACTGCAAATCACTGATCAGTGGCAAGATCCCACTGACTCTCTTTAGTCCTGGATCAAGAGTTAATCTGTATGAACATGACCATGACTTGTGAGCCCTGGTATACAGCCCAGCGCCCATGGACTTTCCCCATGTACTCCATTTATGGAAAGAGTTATAATTTATACAGTGATAAACCATCAGATAATTGGTACAGGAGAAACTATTATATTTTCCTCAGAGACACACACCTATAATGCCGTTGAGCAGCCTTATAACCTCAGCTCTAAAGGAAATCACACAATTTGCAGGAAGCGGTTACAAGGTAACTTCCATCATAGATTGCACATCGATGCCAGTGGGACTGCACCAGAAGAAACGAAGCACGAATTGCCAAGTACATTTATGCTCAGCCACAATCCTATTTCCTCCCCTCAAGCTTCAAGGTGGAACTTTGCTTTTTATATCTATTATAAATCATGTTTCTTTCCATTGCCTGCAAGCTTGCTAGACATTTCTAGAGGCATAAACAGAATCAAACCAAGACAACTGCTTGTGTTGTTAATACAAACGCTTTTCCTTTCTCCAAACAGTTTAACTCTTTGTTAACAAACTCTTAAAAATATATCCCTTTCTCTCTTTCCAAAAGGAAGAACATATTTATGCATTATTGTAATATAGCTTTGATTGAAGTTTTCCTGTAATAGAAAAATTTTCTGTAAATGCAATTTATTTACTTTCTTCTAATACTTTAGGCAAGTTCTATTGGTACTGGCTATCAAATTCAGTTATTCCTTCTGCAAAAGTACACAGTGGATTAACCTCAGTCTGGATTTGCTCCATTTCTTGCATAACTCTCCAATTTTACTATACGATCAGAAGCAAGAGATCAAAGGTTTTGTTTCCCTCAAAGTGACATAAAATACACTGAATATTCCTAGACATGATTCAGAGATTAATCTGACAAGTTTTTCAGAAAACAAGTTACTTACCCCTGCTGTGGAGATAGAGTGTTTCCAAACTCAGTATTGTTAATTGTCTTGTAGTTATACATGACAAGAAAAGTAATTACATTTCTAGGGCTCTGTGGTCATTTGTGAGAACAGTATGTTCAGTTGCTTAACAATAATTAAAGAACTTAAAAAATTATGAACTTATTTAAAAAAAAATAATAATTCCTTAGAGCTCTATCCTTAAGAAAAAAAGCATAGGTTTGATCAAGTCTGAAAAGTTCACTGCCTTCAGAAGACTTTTTTGTTTGCTTGTTTGTTTTTAAGTCCCCTTTCATATGCGCTTTGTCATGTTTTTCAACCTTTCATCCAACTGAACTGTAATTACTGGAAATATATTTATTGCATTACAGCTTTCTAAAAAGACATCTAATGTACTCCTGTTTTTATAAGGTCATCAATCTACTCCCAAATCAACACACTTACAGTGCAAAAGAGAGAAAATTAAGTCTGAAAGGAGCATCAGGAGGAGAAAGGAAAATTTAAAAGCAGATTTAATATGTCTATTCCAAACTCCGTTTAAAGATCATAAGTATTTAGCTTCTATAATCTAATGATGCAAATGTAAAATGCAGACAGAAGGAAAATTTCATAAAGAACAGGACACTTTTTTTTTTTTACCTTAATAAAGAATTTCTTCTTGTAGCTACTTTCCAGCTGCAATTAATTATTTACCTTGTCCTTTACAGTGCAGGAAAAACGACTCCTTGCAATTTTCATTATCTAAAGAAATTACTGAGATGTCACAGTTACCTTGTACCAGGGCTTCTCTTTCCCCAAGGAAGCCAATATTGCTATACATTTTCCCCTGAGCTATGTTCTATAGCAGAGCACAGAAATGCTAACACAGACAGAGGTCATGACAGCTGCATTAGATAAAGGCTAATGCAGAAGTTTTCAGTGAAAGAATTTCTTTATGAAAGTTTACAGAGGTAAGGTATACAGTAAATGGACAGTTACGCTAAATTTCTTCAGAAAAATTTCTAACTGGTCCTGTTGCTTATTCATATGCAGCCAAATAACTACTGAGAAAATTCCATAAGCATACAGGTGTCAACTTCAGTGAAAAAATGGTTTTAGTACAGTGCATAAAGTAATTTTTACACCATGTAAACAGCCCAAATAACAACTAATACAATCTAAAAAAATCTAATGTAGGAGTTGATTTCTTCCTAGAAGTGTTCCTATTCTTCATGGTAATCCACAGAAAAAGAACGATGGAGCATTAGCTTGTTTACCTAGAAATAGCCTCTTCTCTCTGAAAACTCTCCAGGGAATAGGTTAATCTATTGTACTGTGCCCTGGAGCCCTTGGAAAAAAAAAGAAATACAAGTGGAGGCTCAGTAAGTCATATATACTATGATTTCTGTATTTCCTCAGGAACCTTCTTTTCTATTTGAAGTGCAGGACTATCTGTGCTCTGCTGATGAAATTAATCTGAATAAGGTTCTTGATATTTGAAAAATTACTTGATAAATTTGTTGACTAGCCAGTTGCTGGCTGATACCAGGTCAGGCAGTGTCCCCAGGCAGCTGCTAGAGAAACACCTGGAATTAAACCCAACAGCACATTGAGAGAAGAAAGAAAGGATTTTTCTGTTGAAGTCTACCTTAACAAATACTTTTCTGCTTCTGTTTTACCATCCACATGATTGTCCACTATTTTGTAAACCTCTTTAGTTTATTTCAGTAATACAGTTCAGCTGTGCATCATTTGAACAGTTAGCTCATACGGAATCTCACATTTATGCATTGCTAAATCTATCATATTGTTTGATGATGGTTTACAGAAAACATCAACTATAATAATTTTTATTTCACAGAAAAAAAATCCATATTCAACAACATCCAATACTGTTCTTAGGCTTTAGATATTAATTAAAAGAAAAAAAAAAAAAAAAAAAAAAAAAAAAAAAGGCCAGGTCTTCAGAAAAAGAAATAAAGTATATTTTGAGATTTTGAGCAGAGAAAGTGATGTGGTATGCAAAGAGCAGAAATCAAAAATACCAAATTATGTGACTGCTTGAAATGGCTTGGCTTTAGGTTGAAAGCACTGCCTTTGCTTTTTGGGCTGCAATGTGCCTTTCAAGGGTAGTTTGCATATATGTGATATTACAGAGTAAAAGGTTGCACTGGCAATGATTTAATGCTGCTAGTATGAAGCAGTCAGAAGCTCATAAAAGGCCAGAACTAAGCTAAAGTTAATGGTGACGCCTAAGCAAAAGCTTAATTTTTGAGAAATGCTTTAGGATCTTGCCTCTTGCTTGTTTTTTTTCTCTTATTTTTCTTTCCCAGTCATACACAGGAGATAATAGTGTAGTGAACAAGAGAATCAAAGGACATTTCCCTTCATAGGTGTTCACCTGGCTAGTTTTAAAGGAAAATTAGTAGGTATTCCTTTTATCCATAAATTACCAGGGGCCATATCTTCTACAGCATATGGGCACCTGCATATGTCAATAGTCCTGAATTACATTTTCTAAGACATAGCAAGTTAGATGGCTGACTACTCATTATTTCAGCCCGCTAATCAGGCTAGTCCCTAGAGAGTAGGGAAAAAAAAAAAAAAAAAAAGGATATATCTAAGACTTTTCTTTAAACCTAGAATTAAGAAGAGAAGATGACCACCAGTGTAAAGCACACAGAAAGATATTCTGGTTGTCTCATTTTAGGCTACTGGCATGACACCTTTCCTGCAGGTCATTAGTTTCTACTTCTCTGTACACAAATAAAACACTACAGGCATTCCCTTTTACATTTCTTGCACACAGTTCACTGTCAAGAGGAAAGAAAGCAAGTTTACACTCTAAGTTTGCCTTTCATCTATCAAATTGCTCTGCCATTCCAGTACTTTTGGCACCTTTAAATGCTTATACTGGAAAAAATGGGGTTTATTATGATACACTGCTGTAAAAGTAAATGAGAAAGAATGAGTAAATGAGTCTAGATTAACCTAAACTTTCCACTGATAAGAAACTGCATATTTGCTTTTCATGAAAGTTGGGTGCATATTACCTGTCTGGATATCAGTTAAATATCTGAGATAGTGCCACACTGCTGAAAACTGTATAAGGTTGAGATATTCGGTTTTGTGGAGAATTGGAAAGCAAGAAGTATGAAAAACTACATTGAAGAGCAAAAGAACAAATTTGGGGAGGGTTTACAAGTAGATCTTTTCTAGGACTGGTCATGAGGTTAATAATTTTAATGTGCATTCTGATGTCCTTGGCACAAAGTGGAGGAGTCGGTTAATGAGATTCCCTGATTGAAAAGATTTGGAGTCGTCCTCTGTAGAGAAAAGAATTGAAAATTCTCTTCCATATAGGAAAAATTGGATGATCTTGAGGATGATAATAATATAAATGAAGTGAAATTCAACAGTTTGTGAACTTAAGGCTAAACAACAATTGTGATGACACAGTCCAGAGGGTGAGTTTGAAACAGCAGAAGAAAAGAACATGGGCAAATGTGTCTGTTACAGGATGACTAGAAACCACCGATGTGAGAAATTTCTGAAAAACAGCTAAGACCATCTAAAAATGTTTAAGGCTTTATATTTTTAGGAAAGAAAAATTTTATTGTTGCTATAAAAGACGTTAAGGTCTTAGTCTCATCCACAATACTGTTTATATCACATATGGTCATTCTGGTTCAAGAGACATTAACTCTAAATAAAACAGTTAAGAAATTAAACCAGGAGTACTACAAAGCCTGTTTTAGGAGTTAGAATTAAATGAGCCTAGGCTTTTTTACCCCAGTAAAATGAAGGCTTAGAAAGGGATATGATTGTGTTCTCTAAGTACATGAGAAAAATAAACTTGCAGAAAATGAGAAGCTACAGGACTATGTCAACACAGGAACAAAGGGATATATTTGTCATTAATAAATTTAGCTTGGAAGTTAGAAGGCTGTTTCTAGCCAGAGAACAGTGAATTTATGGGAAAAACAATCTAGGCATTAGTTTAATGAAAAGGATTATAGTATGATATAGCTTCCATGATAGGAAAGGGCTGGATTTAAACGCTCAGAGTATCCTTTTTAGTAAACTCTAGTCTACTAGACAACTTTATTCATGAGCTGATAATGGTTCTTCTTTTGAAAAAAACTGATTTGCTACTACAGTCTTTTGGACCCTTAAAAGAAAAACTAACAGCAGTCAAAACATATATTCAAAAGAATCCTAAAAACGACACAAAGGAATTTGCTAATGCAGACAGAATGCCACCCTACTCAGGGAGGGTATGAGAGTACAAAATGGTGGGACATTGTGATGGGTTAATCTTGGCTGGGTGCCAGGTGCCCACCAAGCTGCTCCATTGCTCCTCTTTGTCAGCTGGACAGGGGGAGAAAAAAATATGACAAAAGGCTTGTGAGTTCAGATAAGGACAGGGAGTTCACTCAGCAATGACCATCATGGGCAAAATGGACTCAGCTTGGGGAAATCAATATAATTTATAGCAAATCAAACCAGAGTAGGATAATGAGAAATAAGAACAGATTATAAAACACCTTCCACCCACTCCTCCCTTCTTCCTGGGCTCAACTTCACTCCCAAATTCTTTACCTACTCCAAACCAGTTGTGCAGAAGGACAGGGAATGGAGATTGCACTCAGTTCGTCCCACATTGTATCTGCTACTTTTTCCTCCTCAAGGGGAGGACTCCTCATGGTCTTCCCCTGCTTCAGCATAGAGACCTTCCCATGGGAGACAGTCCTCCATGAACTTCTCCAACGTGAGTCCTTCCCGGGGGGCACAGCTCTTCACGCACTGCCCCAGCGTGGGTCCCTCCCAGGGGTGCAAGCCCTTCGGGCACAGGCTGCTCCAGCGTGGGTCCCCCGCGGGGTCACAAGTCCTGCCAGGAGCCTGCTCCAGCGTGGGCTCCTCTCCCCACGGGGCCACAGGTGCTGCCAGGAGCCTGCTCCAGCGTGGGCTTCCCACAGCCACAGCCTCCTTGGGGCACCCCCTGCTCCAGCGTGGGGTCCTCCCCGGGCTGCAGGTGGAGATCTGCTCCTCCGTTCCCCTCCCTGGGCGCAGGGCACAGCTGCCTCACCATGGTCTTCTCTGCACTGGCACTTGGAGCACCTTCTCCTCCTCCTCTGTCTTCACAGATCTTAGTGTCTCACATATTCTCACTACTCCCTTCCAGCTGCTGTTACACAGCAGTTTTTCCCCCTTCTTAAACATGTTATCCCAGAGGCACTTCCAGTGTTGCTGATGGGCTCAGCCTTGGCCAGCAGTGGGTCTGTCTTGGAGCCATCTGGCATTGGTTGTGATGGACATGGGTAACCTTCAGTCATCTTCACAGAGAAGCCACACCTGTAGGTCTCCTGCTACCAAAACATTGTCATGCAAACCCAATACAAACATATTAATATTTGTATATTTAAAATCTGGGATCTAAGTCTTATGAAACATAAACATGCACATTTTTTTAACACAGATATACAGCAATTAAAGATAGATACATTGCAATGGAAACATCCATAGCATGAATTTCTGCTTTAACAGAAACTGTTTATGTCATGGCACTTAATGTAGATAATGCTATATACTAAATGGCATGAGACAGATCAGCAAGCTTCAGATAAAGTCTCCATTGGAGTAGACCAGATATGTAATCAGGACATCAAATAGCAAGATATGCAGCACCTTCCAATTTTCACAGGAATAGCTACAATCTAGGAGGTGTATTTTATCATCGGTGACAAACAGTAAATTTTCCATTAATAATTAAACTGACATTTAAGTGTTCAGAATTAGCTTTTAAGTTAATCTTCTCTGAGACATATCCATGTATTTCTGTTGTAATTATAGCACATTTGCCTCATTTAATTGATGTTTTTAATGTAAAAGGTTATGTTTTAAAACACATTCCCCTAAAACACATACTAGGAATGAATTACTGGCAAGACAGCAAAATAGTTCTGAGGACTGTGAATCAACACAGCATGAAAGATACTGGGCACTGGTACTTATTTTAGGATAAAGTAGCTAAAAGTTAGCTCTGATGGTATGTCTGAGCCCTCTAATAAGTGATTTGTTTTCAAAAGTTATACAAATGTAGGTGTTACAGATGACTAATAAGGAAAACCAACAATTTAAAGGAAAGAAAGAAAGAAAAAAAAAAAAGCCAGATATATACTCAGAATTGGAGCTAACTCTAATCATAATCACCTGTAAAAACCTTTCACTGTTCATTCTTACTTATTTCAGACACTGAGGCACAGGAGAGTGATTTTCATCATGTTTTTTATAAGTCTTGTTCAAATTCAGTGGGATGTAATTCCCAAATGAAGACTCAGTTAAAAATGAAATTTTGGAAATACTGTATCAATAAAACCAGCTGAAAATAGTACTTCACAGAATCACAGTCTGCTAAAGTTATAAGGGATCTCTGGCACGTCTAGTTCAACACCCCTACTCACACAGGTTCAGCTAGAGCTGGTTGCCCAGAAGCATGTCAGCTTTTGAATATCTCCAAGGTGGGAGACTCCACAGCCTCCCAAGGCAACCTGTCCCAGGGCCTGGTCATCCTCCCAGTAAAAAAGGTGTTTCCTGTTGTTCAGATGGAGCTTTCAGTGTTTCAGTTCGTGCCCATTGTCTCTGGTCCTGTCACTGGGCACCATTGAAAAGAGCCTGGCTTCATCTTCTCTGCACCCTCCCTTCAGGTGTTTGCATTGATAAGATCCCCCTAAGCTTTCTCTTCTCTAGGCTGAACAATTCCAGCTCACTCAGCTTTTCCTCACAGAAGAAATGCTCTTAACCATCTTCGTGGCCCTTTGCTGGACTCTCTCCAAAATGTCCATGTGTCCCTTGTACTGGGGAGCCCAGAACTGGACACAGTACTCCAGCTCCAGCCTCCCTAGCAGTGAATAAAGGGGAAGGATCATCCTTGACTTGCTGGCAACACTCCTAATGAAGCCCAGGATACCAGTAGCTGTCTTTGCCGCAATGGCACATGCTGGCTCATGTTCAGCTAGGTGTGCACCAGGACCCTCAGGTCCATTTTCTGCAAAGTTGCTTTCCAACTGATCACCCCTAGCATCCACTAATCCCTAAGGGGATTGTTCCTCGCCATGTGCAGGACTTTGCAGTTCCCCTTGTTGAACTGCATGACTGATTCTACTGATGTGCTTTGCTTGTGTGTTTATATTATATATGAGATCAGTTAAGGGTAAAGGTATGGCTATGTGTCTCTGATCAGAATAAGAGAAAGACACCAATTACAATGATAGATTAAAGAATAAGATACTTATATTACCGTCTTAGAAATGAACAGAATACCAAAATCAAATATTATACTAATAAACACAGAAAGATCATAGAGATTAGAAAGCCCTTTCACATGCAGAGGAAGAGGTAGATGAATCTTACTGCTGACTATGCTAGGCTGAATTTGTAATTTCTATTCATCAATAAGAATTTTTTTTCCCCACTTCCTTGGGTATCCTTAACAATTTACAATTAAGATAAATATTTACTGGATCAGATATCATGGTGTGAGTTAAAAAAAAAAAAAATCAACATTCTGCCTTGTCTGCCTAAACTGTGCTACCCTCTGAGTGATATCAAATGCTACACATTTTCCTCTCTAAAAAGATTTAACAGGGCTCAGGGGTAGCCCCTTCTGCTGCTCACCAGCCTGGCAGATCTATATACTTTCCACTGTTAAACACACCCTAGATATTTCCGTCTTCTTCTCTAGATAGTTTCAGCGATACAGGGATATTGAAGTACAAAATGTCTTAGTAGGTGTTAAGTGAAGATTTTAAGCAGAGCATAAGGCTTGAAGGAAGCAATACAGAAAAAAAAAAAAAAAAGAGTTTTACAAAGAATATTGAACATTATTATAACAAAATAGTACATACCATATTTTTTTTTTAATGTATATTTAAAACAATTTAAATTATAGCATTGTGCTAACTAAAATGTTGATCATCTTTCTGAAAAGAGGTCAGCTAGCTAAATGAAAAGCTGAATGTACTGGCAGAAAAAATTTGACAGATAAGTTTTAGAAACTGAATTGAATAAAATGAATGAACATTCTATATTTAATGGTACTGTCAAAGACAGTTAAAAAATCAGAAGCAAGACAAAATAAATGATGAGATTGGTTAAAAAAAATAATTTATGAATATTAAGATCTAGATTAGATTATTTTTATTTCCCATTTGATTTAAACCTGTAAAAATTATGATCTTGGGTTTTTCTCCACAACTTGAAGGGCAAATGACTAGATAAAATCTTAAAAATTGATAGCATTTTGAATGTCTTTACATGCAATGTTTTATTTAAAACCTTAGTTCCCATGAACAAGATAAGAATTTGATCCAACAAATTTCTTCCAAGAGGTAGAACTTTAAATGAAACACTGAAAACCATGAGACTCAGAATAAAATCATAACAGAGGGTATGACAGCACTAATAAAAAACAAACAAACAAACAAACAAACAAACAAAAAACACTTGACCTTTTTTTTGTGAACCACATCAGTATTATAGTATCCAAGGGTGATCAGGCAAAGAGATTATACGCATTTTTTATTGTCCTCAAGTGGGACTGGGAGAAAAGTTTTCTTCTTTGAAAACTATGAATATTCAAAAAAGATGTGAGAAATATGTGCTGAAAAAAAAAAAAAAAGTAGGCTTTTTTATTATGGTCTTGACATCCTATCTTCTAAATTTTTTCCTGAATAATCTAGTTTATTAAAGGTTCTGAACTACTTTTCCACCATGCCCTACTATTTTTTGGAAATAAAATTCCATGTGCAACAGGACTAGAGTCAATTTATTTTTTCTTCTCTAGGAAAATGAAAGGCCTTTTGTCATTTTTCTATTCCGTCTTTGTGAGGATTTCAATTTATTAATTAGATAAGAATGGAGATAATTAGATAAGAATGGATATAAGATTGTTGAATAGACAAGAATTGAGATTATTTATTGAATAATGTAATTCTTTGGAAACAAGATACATCTGACATTTAAAAAAATAAATAAGCAAAATTCTAGTCTGTGGAAGTCAAATGGCCTTTTCTTGCTAATTGAGATGGTACTTGAAATTTTTTGCTACATGATTGGTCAGAAGAAACCCTGTGTACACAAGTTCCAAAGAAACTGTTTTGCATGCACATCATTGGTCTGGATTTGACAAGTGAAGGAAATTACTGTAAACTCAGAAGGTATTTTTCAAATATCCTAGAGACAACTCTATACCTTGCTGCTCTATACTGAAACTGTAACCAGTAACTTATTATGCTGAAACACAAATGTGCTCTCCTTGAGTCATAGCTTGTCCTTTCACTATCTGTTCCTTGCCAGAGCCACTCATAAATACAGGAGTAGGGTTCACACACGATGGATATCAGACACCAGTCTGACTTCTGCACATGAATGGGGATATACAAAATGGCTGAGATTTTACAGCTGCTTCAATTTTGGCATTGAGATGATATTTTGCTTACACCCTGTTGTATAGATTTATTTTCCTCTGGAGAAGTGAGAACACCATAAAAAATGTGTTATTTACCTGAATCCACTTTAAATACCAGTCAAGCTGAAAATGAAAATGAGACATTTTATTTTAGCAAAGTTGTGTCAACTTGATTGCAAAGCTGGGCAGGGTGCGACAGAAGAAAAGTCTAATAGAGGAAAATACATCCTGTCATTTAATCCTAGCATTCAATATCTTGGTTTAGATGCCATTTATGACTTCTTGAAGTTTAATACAGCCATAGAAGCCAATTATCTAGGTTCACTCTACCCCTAGGCAGTGCCTTTTAGAAACAAACTTCAAGTTTCAAGCTTAGATGACCTTCCCATCTCCTTTGATGAGACTTTTTTCCCAAATAAGTTATCTTCCCTTTCTTTCCCACATTTTCATGCTTAACTTGAAGGGGTATTGCCATGCAACACAAATGTAGACACTTCTATTCCCCTTTCCTAGATCTGAGTTTACAAACCTAACTTCTTCTTTACTCAGCATATCCTCCTAGATTACATGGTTTTCCTGCTAGCCCTGAACTTTTCAAGGCAGCTGCTATATTTTAAATACATACTATTGAAAAGCAGTCACTCTACCTTCCAGTTTTTTAAATTTGCAATCTCTGATGAGCTCACTATAGAGACCACACTGTGTTAATAGTAACAACAGAGTTCAGAGTTAGTCCTCTGAAATACTTCAGACTCAAACATCTGCTAAATTTAAGTGAAATGGACACTAATAAATTATCAGATGCTCCTACACATGTTAAACACACGTTCTAACTTTTCAAGACATAAGGAGAGGGAAAAGTCAGAAGTCATGGAAAGTTAAGAATGGCATAAAAAACCCAACTGTAGTTCCTTTAGGTAGCAGTTATTCATTACTGGGTAGCTGTAGAGATTTTGTTTAGAAGAGGCTGTGTGCTGAAAAAAGCAAAAGAAATGTGACACAGTGAGAAGATAAAAAGGCTACAAAACAAGGCTGATGTAGAGTTTAAATAAAGAGGAAGAGCAAAGTAGAAGTAAACTGTATGTAACAGGAACTATGCAATCAGACCTGCAGGAAGTTTTCAGAATGGTGAAATGGCTTCACTGTTGAGGTTCGGACTGTAACTGTTGTTTTGGGTTTTTTTTCCTCTGGAAGTAACATATAGAGATGACATGAAGGGGAGGAGAAAGTACTTGGTTCCTATAATTCCATGAACTTCAGAAATGCTCTTTCCCTGCCTATTTTCCATATTATGCCATATGAGACTTCATATGTAATCTTTTAAAACTTTAAATTATGTATTCATAATATGAAAAAAGAATCAATACACAGTATTTCAAAATTTCAGATTTAAGTAATATGTGTTAAGTAGGACTGTGTAGTTATTAAGTTTAGTGTGCTTCCACAGTATGAGAAAATTAATTAGCAGTCTGTCCCTTGAAAATATTGAATTAATGCTGCCAGGAAGTATCAACCTTTAAGAAAAAAATGAGAGCATATTTGTAAGTACATAGTGATAATTTGGAACATTTACCAATGAAGCCTCTCAAAGGCTTTACAAGCACTACTAAATTTAGAATCCCTGAAGCCTTCCAGACTACAAGAATATAATTATTCCTGGTTTTAAAACAAATTAAAACAAAGAGATTGATTGACATACCAAAGTCCTGAAGAAGTCTCAGGCTGGCATGGTGAAACTTGGGCCTTTTCCTCCAACTCTTTAATCTTGATTCTTTACTGTCTTAAGAGTATGCAATTCTCAGACTCACATCTCTTATCTGCCTGAATAAATTAAGTGGTTCCCAATTAGTGACAAAAAAGATGATCTAAGAAATTGCCCATCAGTAGAATATAAGAACTTCCCAGAAAATGAGACTTGCATAACGTGAAAGCCAAATGAGCTATACTGTCTTCAGCTCTTTTTCTTACTATGCTTATAAATAGCTGTGTCTTTATTTCAGATTTTATCTTATTTTCAATAATTTCAATCTATGTGACAAAACAGACATTAGCTGTATAGGAGAACAAAGAAAAAATTCTGGTATTGCTACCAATATTAATCTCACTTGTCGTCACAACTATGGGCAATTGTCATAGCTATTCCCATTAAAAATAGCTTTAACGATGATGAATGATTATGTCTGATATGCTATATGTAATACCTTAGCTGATGGCTTAATGTGCAAAACCATGTTCTTACAAGTTCACTCAACTTTGGAATTATTGGAACGAGCCCAGTTGCATAGGCAATTAAGGATTGTTTGGTATCTGATTCAGGAATCAGGAAAAATAATAAATTAATAAAAAGCTAGATTCAGAGCAAATATTATGTTATATAAATTATGACCAGTACTAATAAGGATTAAGATATCTTTTGCAAAGTCACTGTGATTAGATTTCGGTATTACAGTTTCTGAGAATATTAATGTATTTTAGTGACAGTTTTTGCACTCATATTTTGTAAAATAAACAACCTTCATGCACTTACTCAGCGCTTCCTGAGAATGACACACTTGATATTTTGTTTAAAATATTTTCAGAGATTTTTATATTAAAGAAATAGTCTTTTTACTTGAACCAGAAAATCCTGCTATTCCGCATTTATGTAAATATTCACGAGAAGATGTACTTATTCATACCAGTGAATGCTTAATTCACTAGATTTTGTAAATAAGCCAAGATAGTATTGAAAACACAGAACTGGGTGGTTTTTTACTGGCAGGAGCATGTGGACGGTACAATTATTTTATTTTTTTTTTCCCCAACCCATGTTTAATGGAACTGTTTCCTTGTTGATAGCTTTCCACTGGAGGAGAAGAACAGTGGGAACTCAATTACACAAAGGTCTTCAGATCCCTAAGGACTAGACCCTGAATGCAGATGTTAAGACTTGTTGACATAAATCTTCCACTTGTGGACAAGAAGAGGTTAGGAGGGCTTTCTAAAAATTCATCAGTTTTTTTTACATGGGAATTGAAATATTTACATGCCCAGGCATACACACAAGATTTTAACATACAAATAATACACTGAGCTTTCTTTTAAAGAACAAATCCTTGACTGCACAAAGAACGGAGTTATTGTTATATGTTTCAAACCACATTAGTAGAACTAATTAATTTATCCAGATACTATAAATAATGTTTCCCAAACTTTTGATACCTGAGGCAGATGATTTTCTATGTTGAAGATTATGTCATGTGACAGACATGAGCAGTCCTGACTCTGTACGTACAGCTATGACCAGCTGCTGGACCTGTCATGCATGATATTCCACTCCACAGGGTCCCTTACTCTTTCCAGGCCATTTATACTGGTTGCAGAGCAGAATTTACTGGCCATCACACCACACTTGATGCGAATTTTTATCACAAGGCATCAGAAAAATAAGTAGGAAAACAAATTTAGAAGCACTTTTTAAAATTTTTTTCACAAACTCAGAGAGAAAACCTGGCCACACTGAAAATAAAAAAAGGCATATCCTTTGGTCTCCATTCTCAAATTCTGACATGTTTTCTACACACAACGAGAAAAAATATACCCCAAGTCTCTGAAGTTCAAAAAAGTTCACTGTTTTTCACATCTCTGGAATTTCAGGTTTCAGCTAGGAAGACTATCATACGCAATCCTGCCAATATATTACAATCAAAGAACGTCTATGCCTATACACTATACAGACTATCAGGTAAGATTTTTCTATGGTTTTAAAAAAGAGGGTAAACTCCTCGCCACAACTGTACTGATTCACTAGCACTGTCTGCTTCATTATATTAAATGGTTTATGTTGCCGTCTTTTGTTTTGCTCTAAGTCAAACCATAGTGCTTTACTTCTCTTGGTGCTTGGGAAAATATTATCTGAAGCACATTTTTAAATCACAGATAATCAGCTAACCCAGACAACCCAGATAACCCAAACATGGCGTAATATTGTCACTGCACAACAGGCCTCATGGTATGCAGAATTAAATTGCTAAAGCGAACAACAGATGTAATAGTGAGGCAAGTAAGATTGCCTTCTTCCATGTAAAAGCTATAGATGATTTACTGACTACAGCCACTGCAATAAATTACTGTGCACAAGGGTTGTAATGATGGTGACTGGGAACATTTTCAGTACAGCTCCAAGATTAATACAACATTCATAGAAACAGAATTCCTGTATCTCTGACAAATATAATGGCTGAGTTACTAGATATTAGTGAAGAATTGTGTATGCAGGGTAAGAGAAAGAAGCACAGAGCTAAATGAAATATGCTGCATGCCAAAAATGATCAGGACCTTTCGTTGCCCAGGAACATCCCTGAAAAACCAATATGAAAACTTTATATTGTATTTATTATCTTAGGATTTATCAGACAGAGTGACTTGCATTCACTTCAGCAGAAAATCAAATGTCCATTTTCATTGACAGGCAGTCTTCTGGAATAGCTGCTTAAATAGAAAATAAGAAAAAGTAGCCCATCATTTTAATAACTCTTTCCTTATTTTGCCATTTATGTAGCAATGAAGCTGAAGAAATACTGCCACGAGCCAGTCCTTTCCCAAATCAT
This sequence comes from Athene cunicularia, assembly GCF_003259725.1. Classification (NCBI taxonomy): domain Eukaryota; kingdom Metazoa; phylum Chordata; class Aves; order Strigiformes; family Strigidae; genus Athene; species Athene cunicularia. The sequence goes on from NW_020799092.1 coordinate 73,162,785, forward strand.
CCTGCAACTTATTTCTTAGACCTACAAAGCAGGCCTTGCAAACTGCTGTAATAAGTGAGTATAACAAGGTAAGCTCCAGGGCCACAGCCTAAGCCTTAAGGCTGTTCATTGTGAGTGTGCATTTGTACAGTACTCTGCTGGGCAATGTTAAACAAAACAACTGATTCCAGACTTAAGATACAGGTGAACAAATCTGAAGCTGTCTTAGCCTGCAGAGACATATCCCATCCATTTCCAAGAAGCATTAACTATTAATAATTTCTAATAATAATTTCTAGTGCAAAAATGTAAGCTGCTTTTGGTCTGACTGTAAAAATAAAAATAAGTGATGACAGAGAATGAAATAAAGTAAAAAAAAATATAGCAAAGGATAGGTAGAAAAGAGTAGAAATAGAAGAGATCCTGAGAAAATAAGACCAAGATAATAAAAACAATAATTTAATTTAAATCAAAACCACAAAACCCACAGAAAAACTCCCTCCCACACCCCCACTCCCCCAAAAAAGCAACCAAATAACACCATATTTCCCAACTGGGATGCTCTAGGATCAGAAGAAATTTATCAGGAACTCTTCAATGTGATAATTACAATTCTTTTTACTGAGCAATTTAAAAAAAACAAAACAAACAAAAAACCACAAAACAACCAACAACAAACAAACCTCCCATCTGCCAGCTATAACAAGGACACCTGTTTTACACTGAGCTAAATATAGAGTGCTAAATCAGGTACTTTGGCCCATGAAGCCATTAGAAACTGAATTGGTACTGTTGGCCCGTTCAGAGAGCGCAAGGCAACATTTCAGGCTTTTGGAGTGACCAAAACACAAATGCATAATAATATGATAATACAGACCCATTCACTTTGCTTACAAATACTGATTAGGAGTGTTAAAGGAGTAAAACCACAACAAACCCAGTTCTTTTACGTCCTTTCCAAACAATACTATTTAAGAAAACAAATCCTGTTGTTCTCTTTGGAGCCAGGATCCTTTCTTTTTGTGATATAAACTGAAGATTAAAGGTGAACATCTACTAGCAGCAAAAATAAAGCAGGATTTAATCTTAGGTACATTTTAGAACTTCTGTTCAGCTATGGGACCTGACTTTAGATTTTAAACATTGGTTTGCTACTCTGCAAAATCCTCTAACGTAATGTTTACACTTGAAGTATAATATAAAACAATTGTGAGAATATTTGTTTCTGTATCATTTAAACCAAGAATATAACTGGTTTTAAATATTATTATAATATGAATATATTGTACTATATAGAGATGGTAAAGGATATGAAGAAACTGAATGGAGAACTTTTTGCTATCTCATTCTGCTTCAGATAATTCTTTGGCAATGAGTTTGCTTTACTGTTTCTTGTCAAAGCACTGACAAAGGGACTCTGAACTTAAATTGGTGTAAGTAGTTTAGTTAAATTATACTGAACATATCGATTTATGCTTCTGTCTGAAATCCTTGGAACCCTCTGAACCTGCTTTTGAAAGCTCAGCTGTACAGAATGGTTTTTTTGCCAAAGAAAAGTCAAATATAGTTGCTTAGACACCTAAGTGGAGTCCGAAAATAAAAAAGATAGTATTTTTTTCTTTTAAAACCAATATAATTTATGGAGAAATTGGATTTTCCCTACAGATGCCTGAAGTCAGGTGTACATTCTAAGAAATTACCTGACATAAATCTGCATAGTTATGAAAAGTGACTACTGTTCATTTCAAAATCAATTTCTCTTGAGTTAGAGTCTACTTATAAGCTGACTTCTAAATACCACAGATATTATCTTTGTATAAGGATTCCTTGACTGTAGCTGTGGAGGTGAACCTCAACATTAATTCCAAAGTTCGGTTGAGACTGAAGCTATTCTTGGAGCAAAATCAAATAAAAAATATCATTGCCAGGATTAGTCTTCTGGCTCCCTGAGGTCAATTCTATATGTTAAAGCCTGACCCTTTTCCCTCCTTTGTCCTCCACGGTGCCTCCATCCATTCAGGAAGCATGGCGCCTTTGCTCGAGCAATGAAGAGGAGTGGGGAAAGGCCTTACCTTCCTCCAACCTCTTGTCAAGGTAGTGCCTCAGAAGTGTCCGTGTCCACATTAAAATCAGTGAAGGCCCCACATGGGTAGCTATGCTGCAACATACGGGAGAAGGTTGTTTTTTTTCCTCCAGAACTCCAGTATCACCTTGTCTAAGATTTAATAGCATTATAATAATAGGTAATCTGTAATGGTTTGGGGTTACAAGCATAATAAAAAATTACAATTCCGGTGCCAATAACCATCTGCTAATTTACATGGGCATTTACGGAACATCTGAAGCAGCACAGAAAAGTGGGCAGTTCCTGCCTGTGTAAGTCTATAGGTAAATTTCCATCTAGGCCCACTGTAACAGGATGAGACCCCTTGGTAAATAAAATCACTGGTACACAATTTCTAATCTTTCTTCCTGTGCTGTGTTTCATCAGTTTTGCACAATTCTGTTTCATAACTCTGTTTTGGCGTTTGACTTCCATATTGCCTTTGTTCTCTCTTCTCACAAGACTTTATATGGTCAATTTCAGGTGCTTATTTTTTCTATACCTACGGTTTAATTTGCATGCCTCTTTGATTTAAAGATTAGCCTAAGCAATCCAGTCAAAATACCACTGAAAATGTTCTTTTTTATTACACTGATACCTCAGAGATAACTCAGTAGTAAAACTAAAAAAAAAATTTCAGTGTTTTAGTGGGGATCACGTAACCATATTATTTTTTATCAATGTAATGTTTCCTGTGCAGACTTCTTACTCACTCTGCTGTGTAACTTTGACTAGTCTTTCTTTAACTGTATAGGTTCTTTGTTCTACACAAAGTTAGTTTTTAAATGTTATTTTGTTATGATACAAGATCAAGATATTTTAAAATATATTGCCTTTTTAAAAATTATTCTCAACAATTCATTTATTTAGATAAAAACCAGTAATGTATTGTCTTGAATACAAAGTACGGACATAAATCTTGTAATATTTCTGTTTTTGTTTTGCAGCCACCTCATTTTGTGGCCTTGGAAACAATATTTAACCTTTCCATGACTTCACAGCATCATTTGTATAATGAAGATAATGCTCATCAAGCTAGAGAGAGAGAAGCATTAAAAGCTATTTAAGTGCCTGCTCTAAAGACATGTTAAATGAATGGATATATTTCCATCTATTTTAATGACTTTTAGATCAAGCTGTTAATTCAGAGGATTACATTTCCATTACATTTAAAAAGGGAAAAAAAAAATATATATAGAAAAGTTTTGTTTGATGCACAGTTCCTCATAGCTTTTGTGTTCTAAACAATGCATCATCATGATAATTCCTGACAGCTAGGTGACACTGCTTAGAAAGAGGAGTCTCCTCACTTCACTTTCTTCGTTTAGCTTGGGAACTGAATATATTATCTATAGAATCAATGGTTAAATAATTATAAATTCTGAGTGTTCTTTTGTAATTTAAAATGTATAGTAATTTTGGTGGGTATCTACACACTAAAGAGAAAATGTCAGTGTAATTATGACTTTTAGGTTCATCAGCAATTGGAAAGAAAATAACTTCTCAGCTACTTAACAATTTTTACTTCAGTGATCAGTTGCACATGTAGACAAATAGTAGAAATGAAAATGCATTGAAATAAAAGCAATGTACAGCTTATCACCAGTGTTCAAGTAGAAGTCAGACTCAACAATCCAAGTGCCCTAAGGGACACTTAAAATGTTTAATCAGTATATTGGATAATGAAAATAATTTTCAGTGTTATATTCAGTGTTACACCTCAGGACATGATTCCATTTAGTATATGAGTATGTTTCATATATCAGAGGGCAAAGCAGGTAATACTGGGAAATGAACGGTCATTAATTACAGAATATATATTTCTTCTATATTTGCTGAATTAATTTAAATTAGTTAAAATAAGTCACTTTCCCTTTCTGGGAAAGGGGTTAAAAATTACTCAGAAGAGGCAGCAGGTATCAGGCTGAGGCACTAACAAAACCTCAGATAAGACTGAATGATGCTTAAATGTCCTTTGGCTTATAAATTATTTTACAATTTCACATCTATTCCTCTTTCCAAATTACAACAATTTTTGTGTTGATCAAGCTGTGAGGAGCAAAAAAATCACATCTTTTTCATAGTCCAAACAAACAGTGTTTATAGCTGAAAAAAACCCTCAAAAAGTGACATATCAAAACCATATTCTTAAGAAATTTTTTCTTAAAAGCATCTTATTTCAATTACCCTAAGTAATCAGCTGTTATAAAATCACTGTTTTGATGCAGATATTAGAAACAAATTGCTCTGATTTGTAAGCTGCCTGCTCAGCTATTGCTGATTCTGCATACTGAGGAACTGTGATCAACAGTGGCTCTTAACAGAAAAAGGCCTTTGTGAAAAGACATTTCCAGCAGGAAAAATGAATATCTTGTTAAGCTCTCAGATATTTTGCCATTTTGTAATGAGTCATGAAGCATCTGGCATGAATTTAATCACCTTTGAACCATTTATGCACTGATAATGTTGATACACACTTCTTTGTTTATGGAAAAGAGCATGTGAATACATTCATTACTGCCTATGATGAGGAAGAGGGAATGAAGATATCAGAAGTAAATTTTAAAAAGAAAACAAAAAAGTAACACAAGAGCAACAGGCAAAATGAATGCAAATGCTACCTTTGTTTTTGGGAACACAGCACCTGACAGCTTTGCCAAGGTGTTGATACATTATTTTTCAAAAAGGATGAAGTTGAGGCAGACAACAGATGCCTGAAGGAATTACTATAGTAAGACATTTTCACTTAACTGTTAGTTTTCAAACTACACTGTTTTGACAATAATGGCTTAGAGTCAAAGTTGAATGCATTGTTTTTCTCAGGATATCTAAAGCACAGGTAGAGCAATTACATCATTACAAAAAGCTACCTTGGTTTAAGAAGGAAATTAAGTTTTCCACTGAATTTTCAAATGTTACAAGCAACATGAGCATTCTGGAAGACAAGATTATCAGTTACCAACAAAGCAACATTTTGCCTACAACTCCCCCACTCTCACAAGATCTATCACTCCTTCAAAACAAACAGACTGCCATCATCTGTACATGTGAAGGAGAATGTGTACTGAATAAAAATGAAAATTATTTTTAAACAAGTAAAAATCCATTAACATTTAAGAAGAGGAGAGCCACCAATAAACAATTGTAAAACCCCCAGATCTTTCTTACATTATTTTACAGCTATTTGCAATAATAGAATGTTTACAGCTGTACAAGGTTAAAGAGAATTCTGTTGTGTTTCATGATGACAGCATAGACCCCATTTTTCATATGTTTTTTTCTGTTTACTTCAGTAAAGTACTGCTGAAGTATGAATGTAAATAAATCCAGGTTCAAACCCATTATTTTGGCACTAATGACTCTCTGAGGAAAATCTTTTTCATACTCATATGCCTCAAGTTTGACCTGTCTACTTAGAAAATTTAGATTGCTGAACAGAGTTCTTGAGCACTTTTTAATATCTCTACAGTCAAATTTATTCAGTAAGCCTTCTGCAAATCATACCAGTTATTACCTCCTTTCCTATTATTTTAGGGGTTGAATCATTTTGCCAACCAGAAAAACACTAGAGTGATAATCAAAGTATTTTAACCACCTGTGAAATAATTAAATAGGAATATCAGGTAGAATCTGGCAGGTATCAGACCAATGTAATTGTCTGCTGTAACAGCAGTAGGCCTTGCAGATGGGGAGAAGCAGTAGGTGTTCCATCTTGAGTCCATTAAATCTTGTTAGCTAGGGAGGAAAACAACATGAATGAAAATGCAATAGGTTGGATGCAAAACTAGATAGATAGCCATGCTTGTAGAACATTTATCTCTAATTCATTGGCAAATAATGAAAAACATGTCAGGTTATACTGCATAGGGACCTGTCTTGGGGTAATGGAAAAATCTTGTTAGCTTTTATTATTTTGTAGTTATAATTTCAACATTAATCTGGAGAAGACTGTGAATATACTGGAGGACAAGTTGGAGAAATGTCTTGATATCTATGTAATTTTGTATGTAAAAACTGCAGTTTACTTCATTTGAGTAGGCACATTCAGTCAGTTAAACACAGGTTGAAGAGTGACCAGGCGAGCAGCAGACCAAGATCACGGGTTACACATGTCAGTGACGTGGTCTTGTTAAGTCAGGCATGAGACAACCACAAAAATCAGAACAACCAGTAGAGTACTCCTTCCACTTTGCAACTTACCCACTTCTCCTTGAACAGGACATCTTCCAAATGGCCACTGTACCTTCTGCTCGGTAGAGTTCTGAGAAGATCAACAGAAGAGCAGAAACTCAGGAAGTAATACGTTAGACAGTGGGAGTAAACCTTGAAAAAATAGAAGGGCTGAGGAAGGACAAGATAATTTTCACTTATATGAAAGGACAAGATAATTTTCACTTGTGTGAAAGGGATGCAAATAAAACAGGAATTTCCTTTCCATCTTCTGTGACTAGGTCTTAATTATCAAACCATACGTTTCATTAAAACTTTTCCCTTAAATATGCTGCATGAAGAAAATACAAAACAAATAAACAAACAAAAAAAATCAAAGCAGTGTTAAAATATTAACATTGCAAAACCTTCTCGGATATGAGGTTTTGAAATGATTAAAGCAACCAGTCAATAGACCAGAAGCCAAAATGACCCAACAAGTAAACTGCTCATTACTAAGAACATACATATTCTGTTAAAAAAAAAAAAAAAAAAAAAAAAAAAAAAAAAAGATTCACAAATTCAAAAGACTGCATTTTCTTTCCTTTCGGTGCCACAGCACCTCTCTAGAAGAGAAAAAGTAGTGATGTAGTGTTGACTCTTAGTCTGTTTGCTACACAGTATTTTAGTCTTTTGCTCCAAGAGAATGAGCATTGCTCAGAACATGAATCTACTGAACAAAAGAAAATAATCTACCAAATCTTTTACTGTAGAAATACAGAAGCATTTTGTCTGCTGCTTTTATATTCCAATATGGAAGATATATATGTTGTTTAAAAAGGAAAGAAAAATTAATGCCACTGGAATTTTATTGTTGGAATTGAATGCATTAGCTGGGAAACATTAGCTCATGAGTGTTTCTGTGCTAAATCCAGCCTCCCAGGAGGATCCTAAGTAAATGGCTGTGGTTAGCAGTAAATTCTTCAGAAGGGAGTAAATATTTTAGTGGAAGAAAGACAAAAGATTACACAATATGCCAGGTAAACTTGGCACTAGTGTTACTGAGTGAACTACAGGTCAGTTCTGTGGTTCTGAGTCTATGGGACAACCTACCTCAGGAACTTCAAAAGTGTTAAATCATACATATTTTAGTCACTTAAATACTGAATTATGTTAACAAAATCAACATAGCAAGCCAATTGCTTTTTAGATTAAGCAGACTCAAAGAATTAAATTAGGATGTATAAATCAACTTTAGGAGAGGCTTTTACAGTATCAGAGAAAAATAGTACCTCATTAATCAAATCTACCCTCTATAAAAGGAATGGGAATATGTAACTGTGCATTCTTTTTTCACAGAAGTAAACAGCCTCCAAGACTATACCTCTTCCCTTTGTGTTTTAGGAGGGAAGATTGCTCTCTGTTAACACTGCAGGAGAGACTATGCAAGTTCTTTCAACTGCTGTATCTGTAATTATACTGGGAAAAATACAGGATCATTGTACTCAAGAGCTTACATTATTTCTGCAATCGGCAACTTTGTTCAGCTGGCAAGTAGCCATGTAGAACATAATCTGTCAAAAGCCTACTGCTTGCTACCCCTAAGGTTTTTATAGCACATATAGACATATTTGATAGCATTAAAAATTAAGGGATCGTAATACTCATTTCTTTTGGTGGACAAAAAACCCTAAGTATAGTAAGAGGAACTATAACGTGTAGTTTGCATAGTAACTAAGTAAACTTAATGTCACAGCTATAGCACGTAGTTTGTGATCTAAGTATTAATGTTATGTCTTAATAGAACAGTACATATTGGCTTTTGTTCCTTTATGCTTTAATATTAAAAAGAAAAAAAAAAAAAAAAGAAAAATATCAGGCTTTAAGTAGCAGGTTAAATTACAGCCTAAGAAATGTTCATATTGAAGTACTTAATCTTTCAGAGAAATCCTCAGCAATCTGTTTGCCTAAGGTTTAGAGTGCTGGCTGAGAAGAAGTAGAGAATACACCTCAGATTAAATTACACTGCTCTCATAACACTGAAGGTTTGAGACAAATTATAACATAGAGCCCAAACACTAATTCTTGTTTCAGTACCATGGAAAACAGACTCCTAAACAGGAGAATCATGTGACTCCCACTAAAGACAAAACAAACCCACCATGTCTGTTAGAATCAAAAGACTAAATGAGAAGACAATTATCCTGTTAACACAAAGTTTTTATGCAGTACACCCATTTCTCCACAAGCACTTATCTATTTCTTGAGGAATACAGCAGAGTACAAAGTGAAATGTCTAATACCAGACAGTGTCATTACTAACTTCACCTCTACCCAGAGAAACAGAATCCATTACCTATTATTTTCATACACTAGAACCACAGTTTCTGTAACTCAGGCTCCCGTGGAATTTCAGGCTTTACTTTCTTCTCCTTTGAAGGTGAAACCACATAGTTCACTGGAGCACTATGAGAGAAAGCCTAGATTTACCTCAAAATCAGTCAGTAAATCTAAGAGATACAGTGTTGTACATGGACCCAGGTTATCCTGTATGTTCCACTGTAGATTACGTATGCCCCAATTTTGCTGAAATGTTTGTCAAAAATTTTTTTCTCACACTGAAAAATTGTTCAACCTGATAAATTAAAAATTGGAGCCTGTTAAATTTGAACTATGTTTGAGGAACCCACAGTTCTAGTATTAATCCCATCAACACTTAAATCCATAAAAAAAAAAAAGTTAAAAATAAACTTAGGAGGAAATACTAGGTGCTCTTTTACTGCTTTATTTAATATTTTTATTCTAAGACCATTAATGGCCCAAAGATATTTTAATGACAGAGAGGATTTCCAGAAGTGCCTAACTACACTAGACCTCAAACCTGATTTCTCACTTAGAGGAGGCAGCTATCAGCATTATATTTCCCATTATATTGTGCCTGTCACAAGCAGAGTAAACTGATGGCCTCCACTCTGAGGACATTAACTATAATACGTGTGGAAGGCTGAAGGAAAGAGGAGCAAATATTAAGTTTATCTATGATTTGGGTAGGATTATCTGTAAAACCGATTAGTAGTCAGAAGCTTAGCAATTAAAAGATGGCAGTTGTCTGTAAGGTTCATTGAAGGCAGAAGTTTTAAAAAGGGTTTTCAGCATAGATTGTTTATAGATTTACAGATTTGACAGATCTTTCCAAAGCGTGTGGCAGAGAGATCTTCCTGTTAAGGTATATAAAGAAATACTGTGTTTTATTAGATTGATATGGTTAGGAAGAAGAAGCTAATAGAACTGAGTTAGGGTTTGTGCAAAAAGACCTTTCAAATTTTTCAGATCTGAAATCTTACCATCAGCCAGTTCTTTCCTAGTACTAACAATTTCTGTCAGTAATTCCTGACACTAACTTCTAGATAAAGCACCATGAGTACATTAGAAGACAATTAAAAAAAAAAAAAAAAAATAGAAACCACTTGTGATACTAATTTCCTCTCTTTTCCCTGATATTTAAAAATTCTTTTCCTTGATATTTAAAAATTATAATAAACTTAAATTTTCATGATCTTTCAGTGTTCTTCTTATGAAAGTTGTGTTGTGATGGATTTTAACATCTTTTTCTTTAACGACATATGGGGCAAGAGGAAAGATGAAGATCTTTTTTTATCATTCATCGTCTTTGTTGCCTTAAATAATATATTTTTTTAAAACACACTATCACTGATGTGGCATGCAGACTTTTGTCATAATATTAATACAGTATGCTGCTCACTAGAAGCTGATAAATATATTTTTAAAATGGGAAAGGTCAGTATGGTCATCTAGTTTGTTTTTCTGTGCTGCACAAACCAACAAAGCTTCTTCAGTTCTAAATTGACATCAGCAGCACCTGCTTAATGTGCAACAAATGTTTTAGAGAACAAATATTTTTATCTGAAGATAATGATAACCTATGATGGTGATTTCAAATTAATTGTTTTGATATTCAGAAGGTAAATGTTTAACAGATA
>NW_020799092.1:73178017-73187922 GCF_003259725.1 Athene cunicularia
AGATCTCAAAAAAAGTCTAGCAGTATAGTTACATTTATTTATTTTTTTAGCTGTTTGGGGTAGAATGCATCCTGCATACTTTAATGCATACTTATGGTTTTAGGATTAGTTCTAAGTAATAAGTGACATCAAAGACTTTATCAGTTAAAGGAAGTCATGCATCTGGATAATACCTCCTGAGGCCTTGTAAGTCTGACACTAAAGTACTATGCAGATCAGGGCCCTATTCATTAATGGGGCTTTACACTTTATTTTTATTTATTCAAATAGGAGAATGGGAGAAAAAAAATACAGATTTTTTTTTAAATGGAGCAGGGGAGGCGTATCTATGCCACATCTTAGGTGGCAAAGATACAACAATTTATAGTAACCATCTAAGGGCTTACCAAGTCAGAGGTTTTTTGGGGTTTTTTTGATAGAATCTTCCTAGCATCTGCCCCAGATTCAAACCATCTACTCTACACAAGCCAGCTGACCCACCACACCTGACTCAGCCCCCAGAAACTGCCCTGCCTCTATTTCTCTTTTGTATTTTTACAGGTTTGTTTTAAAAAGTATGTTAAAGGTAGAAGTACTGGGAAGAACAGGTCACCTATAGAGGGAACAAAAGGACGGAAAAGATTTACAGCCCTGGGACCACCTACATGATGTTCTCTATGGGAGGCCGAGCAACACCTTATTTACAATCTGTAAATGAGCAACTGGGGGCAACACCAAATACTTCTATAAAAAGAAGGGCTATGGCTCCTGCTGTAGGGCTGAGTTCCAGTCACACCCACTGTATCAGCTCATCATGGGTAACCTCTGCTGGACCCACATGGTTCTATGTGTATGGGGTTACTGACAGAGTGGATGGTCAATTAATTTGGGGGTTCCAAGGTACCTGTCTTCAGAGTCTGAACAGGAATAATAGGATAGTGTAGAGACAGCCTCTTTACTTAAAAAAAAGCAACAAATAATCAGAGGTGTCTGGAGATGATCTGGTTCAACCGCATCAAAGGAAAGCTAACTTTTCTGTTAAAGCAGGCCTCTCAGGGACGTATACCTAGCTAAATTCTGAGTACCACCAATGGTGGAGATTCCATAAACTCGCTAGGAAACTTGCTCCAAAGTTTGACCTTTTCCATTGTAAAGAACCTTTCCTTTCTAGTTCTAATCAGAATTTCAACTGTTTCACCTTGTATCCTCTGTCTCTCATCATTTTGTGGTTTACTCTTGAAAACAGTTTGGTGATCTTCCAGTAGGTAGTTTAAACAGTAATAAGATTCTTCCTGGCCTTTCCAGCCAAAGTGTGAACCAATCTATTTCTCTCACTTGTCATTTTGTTCCTTTTGTGGCTAGTAGATTTTTTTTTTTTTCACAGAACCATCAGCTATGAAATCTTAGATGAAACCTTGTGTTTCAGTGCATCAAGAGCAACTAGAAGACTGTGAGAGATGACTTGTAAAAACAGAGAAATATAGGAGAAACATGGACTGAGAAAAACAGCCTGAGAAAGAGGTAAAAGTTAGTAGGGGGAGTGGAGGCCCTCCGAGCTAAGGCATGCCTCAGACACTCACTCACAAGACAGAACTATAGTCACGGGGCGGATAGTGTGGAGGTCGAAGCTGCTAAGGCTGCCCCAATAACCCAGGGTGCAGCTGGAGGGGGGAGCCCTGTGGGGATAGGACAGTTCTGCTCTGGGGCACATGGCCAGATTTCAGGGGCCGTCTGTCCAGTGAATGACCTTTGCTTCATTATCCATGAATGCACATTAAAGTTAACACCCCTCAATATGCTAATGAAGACTAACAAAATCATGCTAATTACATCATCCCATGGAACACCTTACCCCTCCCCATACATGGGATACGTAGGTCTGTGGGTCGACCCAAGGAAAGTGTGTATAAATTGAAGGGGAGGAAAGAGGGGGTGGGGAGCCCAGACGAAGTGAAGTGAAGTGAAGTGAAGTGAAGTGAAGTGAAGTGAAGTGAAGTGAAGTGAAGACAGCTGCCTCCTGGAACCCTCGCTGGCGGGATCGACGCAGGAACCCAGTGACCAGTGACCTCTATTCCTGACCTCTATCTCCCTCTTTTCCTTTTTCCCCTTTTCCTTCACTACATTAAGAAATGCAAGGCATGCTGTATTGCTTGTCAGAACTCGTCATATACTTAGCTAATTATCATGTGACCAATTAGTACATTGTGGGAAGTTAATAAATATTTGGACTTTGAGACTTGTCTCACCGTTGTCTGCTCCATCTGGGATTTATGAATCTGAATCACTTGTCTCCCTCATCTGAGCGGGATGTGACAAAGACATTCCCCTACTTTCTTCACCCATGTTTCTTATTGCTCTGTGTTCCTTATTACTTCTTGCTGTTTATGGCTAGATGCCTTGCTGAGAAGGTTCCTCTCAAAGTTCAGTTTAAAATCTGTAGCATAGTCTGTTCCTCATGTCATTAGAGTCAGGACATGGCTATTCTTATATATAATAGATGCCGATCCAACCTTAGAAAGTGTTCTTTGACTGACAGCAGGTTTGAGTGATCCCTTCCCTCTGAGAAGCTCATAATGCTAATATCCCTTTCTAAGCATGACAGTTTAATCATGTAGATCTCATTCCACACAAGGAAGGAGATTGTCACAACTCCATAGAGATAACCAAGTACTTTATTCCTACCACTAAATGCATGTGGAGGGGAATTAAATACTATGTGATGCATGGTAGTACTCTCGGCATTCACTTGAATTATACATACCTCTATTTTAATATATCAGTTATATCAGTTAATATAACAGTAAAATATGAGTTTTGCGTTAGCTATTTTTGTACTTCATGTAGGGGTTTTTGCCTTACTGCACATACATTTAACAGCAACCATATTTATCCTGTGTTGTGGTGGGGTTTTTGTATTGTTTGGGAGTTTGTTTGTTTGGTTGGTTGGTTGGTTGTTTTTTTTAAAATCTTCCTATCTAAGTCCAAAGCATAAAATCATGCTTTAGCTGAAAGAAATATAAAGATCCAATACATGTCTGCAAGGTATAAAGCTGCAGAACCAAACTTTCACAGGGTGTAACAATGAGCCAAAGGGTTACAAAAGTAAATGTTAGGATCCCCAGTGGCTGCAGATGAGCACAGCATCATCATCACTGAGGGAATTATACTGATTTCTAGCACAAGATCATTCCCTAGTTGAATACATGCTACATGCCCTTTAATTTTATTAGTTTATTTGTACTAATGTGAGGGAGGCAACTATAGAAACAATATCAATTTACATTTGAAGTGTCAGTTCTATATTTTCCCAAGTACTTATTGCCTTATCACAGACGCAACTGTAGCAGAGAATGAGGGAGTATTTGTGACAAGCTTAATATTCATTAAGCAAAGGAAAAATATCACTGTTACTCAACCCAGAGCAGCACTGCAGTTTGGAAACCGCAGGGGGATACAGACAGAAGCACAGGAAGCTGGTAGGCTCCGTCATCACATATGAAATAAATTCTAAATTATCCAGAAATATGCATGAAGAATGGAAATACCAAAACAGAGTTGTGCAGGAATGCAACCTCAGTGTATAGAGGGACTGTATAACATCAGTTGTGCTTGGAAACAACCACCCTCTGGTTCCCTGTGCCAAATCCTGTGATCATTGTATACCTGCCTGTCCCCACAAGAGCACCTTCAAGAAGGAGTAAACTTGTCCTGTGACCCAGAGACTTACGGACCTGTTGAAGTACAGAGTATTAACAGAGTTGTGTGTTATCCTGCAGCAAGTAGCTGTATTACTGTTTTAATTAAAAGACAGAAATACAGATCTATTTAAAGACACACCTGGTTTTGTGTATTTTGTAAAGTAAAACCTAACATTTGCACTAAATTTTATAGAGGCTCATCAGGGTTAGTGTGAGGTGCTGGCTCTGACAGATGACATGGCATTTCTTTTAGGTGTTACTTACATTCATGCTGTTCAAATGTAGGTCTGTCTATCTCCAAAAGTTCAGTCAAAAGAAAGTCATGTGGGGGGCTGATGCACTGGTGCTGTGGGAGGCCCTGCGGGTGGACGGGGCACTGGCGCTGCCGGTGACACCAGCCAGAAGCTGCAGGGTAGGGGTGATGGGGCTGCAGGGTGGGAGCCCAGCACCACTCTGGGCTGGTCACAGGGGGTTCCAGGCAGCTCCAAAACCACAGTGTAACAGGCTGTAAACATTGGTGGGTCGGAGACCATGTGGAGACTTGCTTGGGGACAGTCAGAGGGATGGTGGATGGCCCACCCTGAGGCAAGGACTGCCTGATGGACCACAGTGATGTTGGTGTGGAAGACTTCAGCTTCCCTGGCCCCCGGCATGGTGCAGTCTGCAGCTCGGCACAGATCGGTTCTGTGCGTGGCTCAGCAGCAGACATCGGTGGGGTGGAAGTAAGGAACCAGAGATATGGTCCATGAGGAAAGCTGGCAGGGTGAAAACTACACACAGGAACCAAAGCTGAGGAAGACAACCTGTTGGCAAGACAATCGATTTGTCACTCAAAGAACTGGGAATAAATAATAATGAAGTAATTAATGGAGAATTGAAGAAAAAATAATCAGAACATCAAAAGGCAGTATTAAATTAATATAGAAAGGAAAATACTGATGCAACTACAACAAGCTACTTATTATCAGATGCAAAAGCTGCTTTTAAATGACGGGAATGATCTGAAAAAGTCACACCACTGCTCCTTTTTCAGATACATATGAGTCACTTTCCCACAGCTCTTTTACCCACCATTTTAATGCCAGCTGCTGTGATGCTGAAAACGCAGAGGTGCTCCTGTGCTTTCTGTAGGACACGGGCCCCCGGTGGGAGATGTGTCTCTCTGGTGCCTGGCTGCCATTATCAGCCTGCACCTGGCATCATCCTGTGAGCCTTAGCCAGCTTCTCTGAGCTGTCAGCTTCTCCTTCTGGATGAAGAAGGTACAATGAGAGCACTAAAAATAATATCTTGTAATCTTCAGCCCACAGAAATATTTTGGGGAGATATGCAGAGTCCTCTGAAGCTTAAATTTATGGGGAAGATTTGTTCCAGAAGACTTCTGAGGATGCAGATCTTCCCTTCTTTTAAACATATGCCTTATCTGGGTTAAGGAGCAGGGCAGGTCTGTGTGTTATGACAACAGTGTGGCTATCGAGATACTCCTTAGGTGTTGTTAAATAATTTGGCTTAACTCCAATAAACTGGTTCGGTGGTTCTCCTTTTATTAATATTATTGGTTAATTGGATTGCTGATTAAATAATAGTTTATTATTATTATAACATGATTTTTTTTTTTTTTTTACTTCTTAGAAATTAATGTATGTGATTTTTAATCAAGATGAAAACCAGTTTATAAGATACTTAAACTAATGAGCAGTTCCATGGGAAATATGAATTTTTTGCTTTTTATACAGTTGTTGCAAAGAGCAGAATCATAAAATACTATATTATTATAGTAAAAATTATCAGTACATCTTCACCCTACAGTACTTTATGAAGTTAGGCACATATGAGCTGCATTTCACTGGGATACAAACTGACTTAGAGAAAAGCTTTATTATTAGTCAACTTCAGACCAGAAAACAACTTTCAGGTCTTTCAGTTCTTCATTCTAGGTTTCTAATAAACTTTGAATACTAAAATTCAGAGTCAAGAAATGGAAAGGTAACATTCAGCAGGTAGATGCAAAGACAGAATGCAATATTTATTTCATGACATCTGTTAACTGGAGGATAATCAGAGAAAGATTACTGTTGTTAATGAGGTTTTACCTGTCTGTGTTGCTTTCTGATAATAAACTTGATATATTTCCATCTCCTTCTGTCTTCCATTCCCTCCTGTCTTTTTTTAAAACTTTATACATTCAGTGGGAAGTGTGGAGATATTAGGGACATATGAAGTTTTCCATTCGTCTTTAAGAATTAAGTGAAAAATTAAAAAATAAGCAAAGCAATCCAATATCTATTTCTGCACACGTTCACACTGACGCAATAAATCCTGCATGAAAATTCTTTACAGTACGCCTTCGAACAGGATCTCTGAAGAGTGCCCTACCAAAGTCCTTAGAGGTGTTTTATATTAGGCCACCTCAGGTATTTGAACAGAATTTTTATGCATTTTCAGCTTAAAAGGAAAAGAAAAAAAAAGATACCTGAGCTTATATTCTGCTTCTAAAACAAGAAAGAGTTAACAATTTTCATATTGTTCACGTATTTGTATTTTAGAATAATTGATGCTTCCTTGACAAAGGAGGAACTGTTTTAGAAAAACATGTTTTAGAAATGGCATTTAATCTCAAGTCTTAACCTTGTACCAGTTTGTGTACTTTAAGAAGCAGTTTGAAAAGGAATATAGTATAGTAATAAAATAGAAATGGCTCAATAAAACAATATTTCAAAGGCTCATGTCAGATTTCACATTTGCGTTTTCAAGAAATAAAGTGGCTGGAGTGATCCTCATGAGGCACTTTTTAGATATTTGAGTACAATGAGTTTGATTCTAATGAAAGCAGGAGACTCAGTGCTATCAAATCCACAGAACATGGACCCTGAATACTCTTCCTCAGTGAGCTTGTCTTTCCTGTCTCTGTCAGTGATTGAAGAAAAACTCCTACACCCTCCTGTTGGCAATTTCATTTGTGTTTATATTTTGGTACATTCAAAACCGATTTTTCTCTCTTCACATTCATTCTTATGAGCAATATCAATTCATAAGAATGGCTACTGAACAGGCATTTTCAGAATGTAACAGCGATTCTTTTCATTAAGGAAAATAAACTCATTTTGTGTTGACATTAGTTTCAGGTTGAAACAATTAGTCGTCCTCTACCTGGGTTTATGTACTGTGATCACACTGTCAATCTGTCTTTAGTGCTTTTATTCAGAGAGGCAGTGGTGTTACAAAATAAAAATAAAAAGCTCAAGGAACAAATCCAGGTTTGCAGATGTTTGTAGTAGTATTTGGTACTAAAAGACCGGTAATAATCTATATATAAATTTTATGGTTTGTGGGTAAATGAGTATAAATTATTTTATATTAATGTTTTTAACTGTTTGTTAAGAGAAAATAAGGCTAATTTCAAGGAGTATCTCTCTTTGAGATAAATACCCCCGTCACTGTATTTATGGATGTCTCACTCATTAATTGCTTAACATAGACTGACTACACAAATTTAGGTGAAAAAAAATTAAATAGAAAACCTGTCCCTGAGGAAATCAACTGAAGTATGCAATGGACTTCAGGGAAGACAGGATTTAATTTAAAAGCTACCAGACGTAATTTTATGTAAGTGATACATAGAATGTTAACTCTCTCTTTCATTCAGGCACCGTTTTCCCTTGTGAATTCCTGTGTGTACCCTGAAGGAAACCGCCTATGTCTGCCATCAGGTCTGTCCCTCATGCCATTTTCTCCACAAAAAAAATATAGCTAAGTAAATTGGGTATCAATACAATTCAGCTCTGCCTAACAGGAATGTTTCTTCCAGTTAAGAACCAATTGCCTGCTAAGACCCTTGAGGCTATCTGGAATTGTAACAGATTCAGGAGCTGAATCATAATTTTTCTTTCTAGTTTTCTACCAGGGATTTTTTATTTTCTTCAGTTTGTGGTGGACGCTTAAGGATTTTTATTTTATTTTTTTTTTTTAACTGGAATTGCAGACCACATATTAAGCAAGATTAAGTCATTGAAAGTATTGAAAACCAGGGTACTTCTGAATGCCACTTTAGGCAACTAGCCTTGAGTAAAAACTGTTTAACTAGCCGAGAAGAAGAATTTCCACATGCTGGAGGGTTTTTTTGTTTGCTTTTTTTCCAATATATTTTCAATTCAGAAGAACCTATTTCCCCCTCCCAGAGACAAAGGAATTTGAAAAAATACTGCATCCTACATTTCCAAGAGTATGCTTACTTTTTACAGGCTTCCATCATTCTTTTACAAGAGTAGAGCTGCTGAGAATTCATGATCCCTATGAATCTTACCAACAAGACAGAGAATTTCAAACGGTGTTGAACCAAACTGCAACTAAACTTTGAAGTTAGTTTGATTTATAACTTTGAGTTAAATATCTAATGTTCCTTAATCAGTACCTGCAGGAAATTAAGTACAACAAAATGGAATTCACTATAATTTCCTTAGTAGGTAACATGAAACCTAAAATAGCTAATAGGAAGATCTGGGAAGTTTGAACTGAGTCCCTTTGTTGTGGTGTCGCAACTAATTGAGGTTTATAGGGGGATTCTTGTGTTAGATCAGAATCACAGCTAAAGCTACTCTTTGATTCCCAGGAGCCAATATCATAACTTTTAAAAAAATGAAGCAGGATTTTTTATTTGAAGTGTAAGGAATTTAAAGCTTAATACCTAGAAGGTAGCATAATTAATCCACTAGGTCAGTATTTTAAGCATTCAAGAACAATTTTTTCAGTTACATTTTGTGTATATATTATAATTGACTATTGGAGAAGAGAATAGGGGTTTTTCAGTCCCCTGCACGACCTAAGAGGCTGCATGAAAAAGCAGATTTTTTTTTTTTTTTTTTTTTCCTGAACTAAGAGGTATTAGAATAGGATGCTTTCCTGAGGATGGGAATTGCTGACAGGAGAAAGAACTTGGTTTTGTCCCTTTAACTCTGGAGATTTTGAATTAAAAGATGGATAGCAAACATTATCCATATGATCATCATTTGTATAGAAGTGGTTCTGTGTTGAAATGAATACAATCACCACACTAAGTGAACCTTGAGAACTTCTAATGTATTGATTGGCTTAGTAGACAGGTAAACATCCAGTTTAAAGACCTTGAAGAGGATGAAACAAGAGTCAAGTGGCTCAGGCCTACCAAAAGGACACAACTTTTTAACCACACACAGAAGCAACGCTGTGGATATCTTTATAAATGTAGTAGAGAAATCTAGGTTAAATTCACAGAATTTAGCTTGTAAATATTGAAAAATTCCCTCCTGTGTGGATGGAAAGTTTAGTATGTTAAGTCCTTACAAGGATCCATATTCATATCTGGCATGACATCTGACTGTTAGATTGTGCAAAATGTTAACACTCCCTGGTCTCTGTTGTATAATTTAAGCAGTTGTATGATTGTCTCCATGACAATAATGATTTCTGAAAGTAGACCTTTATCTTGAAGAATAAAATAAATGCTTAGGGCTTCCAAGAGTTGGACTTATAAAAGGACAAGAAAACATCTAGCTAGAGTAAATATGGCAGGGAAATATAGTTGCTGTATTACAACATAAGTCCTGCAAAATAAAGACAGATGGGTAAATGGTCTAACCCACTCAGTCATCCCACCCTATTTCCCATCCTGAGTATGAATAAAAGGGCAAGTCCTACCAAATCACTTCCTCATTCCTCATGACATTGTACTTATCAAGTGTATTTTAAATGCAGATGTGGGTGTGCAGAAAACTGACTAATAGGCCAACCTAGCAGAAATATGTTAGTTATGAGCATTGCTATTTAAAACTATATTTATGAGAGCTGAAATTCAGTATCATATAAACAAATACAGCTATGTTCTACAGCCATATCTCAGCTTGGTTCTGAGGCTGGATTTCAAGGTATGGTTTGTGTTATATAAAATATTGTTATTGGCAAGAGAGATACACTACATATATAGAACTAAAGCATTTGAGCTGAATTCGTGTTTTAATGTTTTAATCATCCAAGTTATCTAATTGAAACAAAAATTCATATTAATGATAGAGTTAAAATCTTTACATGGAACACCTCTTCCTATAGTCCTTCCTTTTCTGTGACATCATGATCATCCTTCCAGTGTTCCTCTTGTGCTTAAGATTGACAGTTGCAATCTTCTTCAAGCAGGAGTTAAGGTGGTGATTGGGATGAGTTGTCAGAGAGGAGAGGGGAGGGGAAAGGAAGGGAAGGGA
>NW_020799092.1:73187972-73256429 GCF_003259725.1 Athene cunicularia
CTAGGAAGCCTGTTCCAATGTTTGACCACCCTCTCTGTAAAGAAATGCTTCCTAATGTCATCTGAACCTCACCTCCTATCCCTTTATCAGGATGATGTTCACAATGGGTGAGAATTTCTTCCTCTTCTCTCCTGCTGTCCACTTGGAGTTATATTTACATATTTTCTTATTGTAGTTTGACTCCTTATCACTTGTTCTATGCTGAAGTCTGAAAGCTGTCTCCCCCCAGCCTCAGCTAATATCAAGGGTTGTTTCTTCCAAGGCAGTGCCTCCCCAGGTTTGCCAGACCTTTACCATTCTTGGTGTTCACAAAGCTTCAGCTCAGACAAATATGAAGTCACTTTGCTCCTGGACAACTGTTATAATCAGTTGAAACCATGCGAAGACAAATCCAGACACGTTCTGACACCTTGTAAAGTCAGGTCAGTCCAAGCCTCTTACTGGTTATAGCAAAAACTATATTTCCTGGGTTATGTAGCATTCTCATTTATTGGTTTGTATGCATACACTTCTGACAATTTTTATGATCAGCATTTTATTTATTCATAAACATAAAATACCTGATAAGGAGTTTCACATGGTAGACAGTCTCCAAGTTGAGAAAACAGTTCCTCTTTCTCAGTAGGCATATCCATGCCAGACTGAGCCACTATTTTATCTCCAGCCCACAGCTGAAGGACCCTGTGTGTAATAAACTGGACATGCAAAAAAAAAAGTGAGTGCAGATATTGAGTGTCAACAAATACACAAGACTGAAAATCAAAAGTAAATATTATGGAAACATACACAATTGCTGTTTGCAAACTGAAAATTCTTTTCAGTTTTTAAGATCTCTTTGTGAGGAGTTTCTAATCAAGAGCAAGGAAGCAGATGTACGTTCACCTTAGGATTAAACCAAATTCTCCTACCATATATGAAAGCCTAAGGACAGCTTAGGTCTTTCTGTGCCTGACAGAGATGATATAGTAAGTTAGCAGAGAAAGGGCTATATGTATTGCATTAGATCTTATTCATCAGGCAGGAAGATGGATATGTTCATATATATTGATTTCCCAATCACTACACTCATCCTGAATAATGGATATCAAATCTGGAAACAAATGAGCTGTGTGTGTTATTTCCACAAATTTCTATTTCTGCTGTATCCATAAGGAAGTTATTAAGAAGTGAACATTTGTACTTATCAGTGAGCTGTCTCTTACCTTCTTGAATTTAAAAAGTGCATTTTTATTCCATTTGAGTATTAAGATCACAATTCTTAGTGCTTTAAAGGTAAAGCCAAGATTTCCAACAAATCTGGCAGGGGACTGGGAGAGCTGGCAGCTCCGTGGCCTGGGGACCAGGTATGGGTGTGTATGCCGGGTCGTGAACCTTCTGCATCACTGACAATGTAGAAGTATCATCAGCATTCGCGTTAGTAGATTAACGACGTCTAAATTAATGACAGCTAAAAGCAAAAGAATTTGAGCTTGTTAGGGAAGAAACAGATAAGAAGGTATTATTTAAAATAACAAAGCAGAAACTTATCCACCGGCTGTGCGCGATTAGTAGTCCTTGTTAAAAATGCTGAGAGGAATTAGTTTTTGAAATGAGCATGCGCAGGAGCAAGAAAGAAGACAGTAAAACTCCCAGATGTTTGAAACATCTGTCAGAGTGTCCCTGGCAGTGCTTCACAGCTGAGGTGAACTCCCCTAGCAGAGCTTCACAGAGACAGCATTTGGTCACTGATGTTTGCAGCTCACGTAAACACACTCCAAGGCTGCAGAGTTCTGAACAGCTTCCTTCACTTACATCAGTAAACGGCCCAAATGAACTCAGAATAACTAATCTGTCCATATGCATCTGAATTAGCATTGTCAGGACTCTGGCCAGAGCATGGCCATAATTCTCGTCCTGTAAGTGGAAATGTTACAAGGAACTGCTCATAAATAATACGCTTCAGTTTTCAAGCTGTGTCAATTGGACACAGATCACAAAGCTCATCTTTCTTTTGCCCATTTAGCTGCTAAATGGAGTGTGACTAGTTGCAGATATAGAGTACACTTTTCACACATCCAATACCACGCAGTAAAAGTAGGATAATTGTACAAACTTACCTGCTAACAAAATCAGAATGTAAATACAGTGAGGAGGAGAATTAATCTGAGGGAATAATTTAAAAGTGGCATTGAAAGATTATTTGCACTAGCCATCATACTTTGCCTCTCCATTTCTAGGAATGCATTAATAAGTTTTTGTTTTGTTTTGTTAATGCTCAAACCCTGTACATTCAGTATCTAATAAAATGAACAAGGCAGTTATCTGGCAAGAAAAGGTAACTCAATAGTTTATTAATTAAGAGTACTCTAATAAATAGTCACATCTTGGACTTAGTTCAACATAAACTCAAACTGTATATTTTTTAAAGACAATCTGGAAACCCAAAAAGAAAATTCCTTGAAGAAATTAAAACCAAATGTAACCCCCACCACAAAATTCAAACAGAGCTTCAGAGATAAATCTTTGAAATTGGACTTCAAATATGTAACTGTGAAGTGATCTAATTTTCTATGAGCACATTTAGAAGATGGTATGGAAAATATGGAATTGTGACAGGATTAGTCAAAAGCTTTGGAAAAGAGTAGCATGCAGTGATAAGCTAAAAAGTGGAAGATTAAGGTATTTGAAAAAAAGACTCTACTGTAAAATCTGTTTGGGACTTTTAATGTCCTCCACTATACTGGCAGTCAGTTCTACAGCTCTGGTGTAAACATTACACTGTGTGCTTGCCCAGAGAGGTTGTTGAGTTTTCATCTTTGGAGAAGGAGACAACATTCTCCACTGGACACAGCTCTGAGTAGCCTCTTCTAGGTGACCCTTCTCTTTGTAGGGCAATTGGACCAGATGATCTCCAGAGGTCCCTGGCAACCTCAAGCTGTTCTAGGATTGCAAAATATGTCAAAACAGGTAAGTCTGAAAAACCCAGGTTTCTTTACAAATCCAAGTGAACCCTTAGGGAGCACAGAATTGTATTCTTAATTCATGGATGAAACCAGTGAGAGAGACAATGAAGAAACTTAAGTCTTAAACAGCAGGGCATTACAACCATTAATTTATTTTATCGTTATTTTCACAATATTTATTTATTCCTGTCTGTTATTTTTCCTGGCCAACAGATCTAAATCTTTAACATCTCTCCAAAATACATAGTGGACTCCAGATGGGAGTGGATACTTATGCTAGGATTCTTGAGCTTGGAGAATCTATGAATGAGTGGTATATGATAGACAAGCATAGAACAATGAGTAGCCTATTAAAGATAGGCAGATATTTTCTGTCTCTTTCAGAAAAAAAAACACCCAAAGACTATCAGTTGAAGTTAGCAGTATGTGTTGGTTTTGGCTAGGATAGAGTTAATTTTCTTCATAGTATCTAGCGTGGAGCTACATTTTGGATTTGTGCTGAAAACAATGTTGATAATTCAGAGATGCTTTAGTTATGGCTGAGCAGTGTTTACACAGTGTCAAGGTCTTTTTTGCTTTTCACACTGCCCTACCAACGAGCAGGCTCGGGGTGCACAAAAAGTTAGGAGGGAACACAGCTGGGACAGCTGACCCCAACTGACCAAACGGATATCTTATACCATATGATATCATCTCCAGCAATAAAACTAGCGGCGGAGGTTGATAGGGGGCCACCATTTGGGGACTGGATGGGCATCAGTTGGTTGGCAGTGAGCTATTGTTTTTGTTTGCATAATTTGTCATTCTCGGGTTTTATTTCTCTCTCTTTGTTATTTTCCTTTTCATTCAAATTTATTAGTAGTGTTAGTATTAGTTTTATTTTATTTCAATTATTAAACTTTTTTTTTTTTTTTATCTCAACCCATGAGTTTTCTCACTTTTACCCTCCTAATTCTCTCCTGCCATCCTCCTGCAGAGGAGTCAGTGAGTAGCTGTGTGGTGCTTAGTTGCTCTCTAGGGTTAAACCGTAACATGGCAGAAAGGTTTAAAATGAGCAGAAAGAAGTGAATTTTAATAGAACAGGTAGTGTATTTGTAGAACT
Source organism: Athene cunicularia (assembly GCF_003259725.1). Lineage (NCBI taxonomy): Eukaryota > Metazoa > Chordata > Aves > Strigiformes > Strigidae > Athene > Athene cunicularia. The sequence goes on from NW_020799092.1 coordinate 73,192,017, forward strand.
CATTACCAAAGGTTGTTTACATGGATTCAACTTGAGACTGAACAGGCTCATCCACTAAGGACTGCAAAATACAGAGCAGCCACATATGTCTTGGGCAGTCTAAGAGCTGAAAACATATGGGACTTCCAATACTGTTAAGAGGAGGAAATAACATATGCTTCCTCTGTTCTTACACTCTTTCCTAGACATCTACTTTTGGCCCTCAGAGGAAAGAGCATATCAGAACATTCATTGTTATGAAAATCCTATGAAAGACATTCTAAAATATTTACTATCTTAACATTCTGATATTGAATATTAGAAGTCTGAGTGCAAGGGAACATGTTTTTATATAGCAGAAACTGAGACAAAATTCAGACGTGTATGCGCTCCAGTCCACAGTAGACTTTTCCATCAGTATTCATGAGCTAGCACAGTCCACCCAACCAAAATTTCCTATGTATTTGTTTCAAGGTAAGAAACAGATCTTTAGATACTGACCTCCAGCTTTAAACAATTGTGAGGCAGCTGAAATTAATATAAACTATGTTTTACCTGTCCCCTCACTCTACACAATTTACTTCTTACTACTTTTCTTAAATTTCTTTAGTATTTGTGGAATAAAATTTGTCCTTTACATATCCATCGTCTTCTAACTGTATTCAGTGAAAATAAGGAAGCCCAGCTGGTTGCACTGATTTCCCATCTTAATCAAATACCTCCTCCTCACCAAGTGTAGGTCACAATTACAAAAAATGCAAAGAAAATTACTAAATCATCCCCGTGGCTGGCTGTCAGTCTATGTTTTTCATAGGCACTAATACATTTAACTATTAAGTACCAACTAAAGTTTTAAGAATTTTTTTTTTTTTTTTTTTTTTTTTAAAGCGAAGTGGTATAAAATACACACAATAAGTCTGGGTACCTTAGCTTACAGTGAACGCTGCAAGAGACCAAGGAAGTTAATTCAGGCTGAAAATTCTGTCCTTAAGTCACCTGGCTTTTTTTTTTTTTTTTTTTTTTCTATGACTTCAGAACAGATGGCCAGCCTAGATCCAAAATTTCTTTCTTTTCTGAATTTGATTCAGCCCCACAGTACAATTTGTAAGTCATTTTTCCTGATTAATTTTAAACATTCTGCAATGGAATGAGCTTTGATCTGCTTTCAGGACATTTACAACTTTTCTATGGTTGCTCTTACACAAAATTTAAATTGATGTTATGCAAGATGGGCTATGGTAATTATGATTATTGTAATTGGTTGCAAAATGTGAAAAGAGGAATGTAGAAGTGGGAATTAGAAACTAGAGCAAGATGGAGAATCTCAGCTTCTAATGTTATAGGATACAGAATGTTCACTTGGCTTGCAAAAACCTCCAGATGCTTGTCAATGAGAAGTGAAAATAGGAAACAGAAAATCTGGAAGATTTTAAAGACAGATGTAAAGGGATTGAATTTTGAAGACAGAAGGGATCAAAACCAAGTCCTTCTGAAAATTTTGGCCAGCATGTTGTCCAATGTTCCTGAACAGAGCGTGAGATATATATCCTATAAATAAAAGTAAGAATGCTTTCAGGACCTTTAAGGAAAGCAAATTGTACTCAGTTCTGGAAATCCAATCAAAATTCAAGGAATAGCTTCTCCTTCCACAAAACACCTTTCATGCCGACAGATTTCAAGATTAGAGAAGATCATTAAATCATGCTGCCTTACACCCCCTCATAAAGCAAGTCATAAACTTTCAAGTAGACTTGTTTCTACCCCAGACTTAAACCAGTATGCTTTAAAAGCAATCTTAAGTATTTTATACTTGAAGCAAAAATGTAGTTTATTAATGAAGCAACTTTGGGGTTTAAATTGCAAGCTTTATCATCTTACATCCTCTATGTAACCTCTGCAGAGAAAAGACTTCACCGTTGCATATGCTGGAGCTCAAGGAAATAAGCTGCCAGTCAAGGGGTGAATGAACGCCTTCCCGTTGACAACATTTTTGTAACTAACCTAATTGTTAACAACTTAATGCTAATTAGAGAAACTGCCAACGGGCATACTTCGCAGTGTCTCTTGTCTTTTCCAATCTTCCTAATGTGGATTCACTATGAAAATGGAAATATCAGAAAATCTAGAATGACTACTTATTTGTTTATTTAGACAGCTTTTGGTCCCAGAGTTTGATTCTTGGTCAGGTGATGAATCTGTGGGGAGTAGAAGAGTTGCATGCTCAGCTCAAGTCATAAACATCGTGAAAGCAATGAAAATCCTTCAAAGTTAGATTGAATACTGCAGTTCAGAAGACATAGTGAATGTAAATCACATTCACTGCCATTCCAAATGTTTTCTCAGTTAGCTAGGCTTACAGGGAATTTTATTCCTTTTAACAAAAACTGTTACTTAACTAAACTTCCAATATGAGAATAAGAAGTAGTAAACTACAATATATAAATAGAAAGATCCACACTAGGATTTCTCAGCAAGAATATTAAGGAGCAGGTTTGCTAAATTGTCCTGAATCCACCTTTTTGGTTCAAAGAACTCTGTTAATTTATATCTGGTGTGTAGGATTTACTTGATCTGCACCTCACAGAAATTCATGGAGTGGAATCAACTATTTAGAACATTGCTGGAGGCTCAACATGAACCAGTTTCTGTCACTGCTGACATTGCAGCCTCTCAAGCAATCCAAAACATACAGAATAGCTGTCATCATGAGTTCCTTGAGTGACCTACAACCATGTCACTTTTGCCATATATATTGTTAATTCTTACTATTACTACATGACTAATTATATTTCAAAAACATCATCGAAAAATCGGAATGATGAAGATGTAAAAGGTTTTTTTTTAAATGCACTATGAAGTAGATGCTAATCTTAGTAAGAGATCACAAGGTCAAATTAACACTACATATTTAAGAAATTATTCAAGTACATCGACAACTGTGTCAATTAGAAGGTGTAGGCTAGTGGAACTTAATATTTAGTTGCTTTTGCTGTCTTTTGTTACATTTTTTTTCCATGCCACATAGAGAGTTTTCCAGGCAACTTTTCATCTGTTCCCGGCCATCACCTGATACAGAAGTGTCCATCAAAGATATTTTGAGTCCTGATTCATTACTAGGCAGTTGATGACATTTTGTCATCCCGAATTCCTCCATCTTCAGGAGGATACAAGTGTGAATTTACATGATTTTTCTGAATCAGGTTGTTTTCAGGTATTAGGATCTTTAAGCATAATTTAACTTGGATTTCTCAATGTGGATTTAATAGCGGTTATGGGGGAGGAAGCAAAATAGTCATGTGCTTCTTTGAAAATGGAGTCTGTTAGAGAAGACTCTAAATCAAAGTGTCTGACACATCCTGCCATACATGTGAAATAATCATCTGCCAGAATGCATTAGCGGAGTGATGAATTATGTACCAGTGCCTTCACTGCAGCTAACATTAAAGTCTGATTCTAACTCTAGTTTCATATATTTTTTGTTACTTCAAGAAAAGAAACAAAACCTCTGCTTTTCCCTCCCCCACAAAATCCCACAAAGCCAAACAAATAAGGTGATTTTACAGCTGAATCTGGTTTGGTTGTTTTTTTTTTGTTTGTTTGTTTGTTTGTTTTTTGGGTTTTTTTTTAACATTTCTTTTAGGAGTTCTCATTTCAATCCCAGTTTGGTGTTTTGGTTTTAGATACTAAACTTTTAATTGTAGCTGTTATCTATACTGAGAGCATTAATTAGTGGGAACAGTGTAGGAAAATGTGTGAAGGCAGTCAAAGTGCCTTTATTTTTAAAATAAATATGGATGAACACATTTGTATGTGTACATCAGCTTGTTTCCTTCTCTAAAAGCCCTGGGTTTTATTGTGAAGTAACTGTGAAACAATTCTAGCAAATGGATTTCACAAAAGGCATCTTAATGGAGAGGCTAGTAAATATGTTATTACAGGTCTTTGTTCTATGGCAGAACTTAAAGGCTGAAACAGAGGGCACGGCCCCACTTACACTACCCACTGTATAAACAAGTAGAAGGGAAGGTGCTCTCCTGAAGAGCTAATAAAACTTGTTATGAAAGGTGATTGTGAGAGATGCCCAAAGCCACATGGAAAACTGGTAGTGGACTAACAGATTAGAAACACATTTTCCTCTCTATCCCTCTAAGACTTTTTCTAGTCTCATGACCAGAAGATTAAATGGTCATAAAGATGACCTCAGTGTTCTGACTTTGGCACTGGCAGTGTCTGTGCTTTCCGTACTGGAAACAGATCCCAGCAGCCACACAGCCACATACACCTTCCACACACTGCCCCCACCTCCCCACACCCCACACCCCTCACCCCCATACACTGTGGCAGCCTGAACATACAGTTGTTTTGTCACATTAAAACATAAAAATCAGATGCAAATGTGTACAGAAACACTTTAAATTGGAGTTCTAGCTCCCATTGTCTTAGTAACACAAATAATGTATCTTTCTCTCTGCTGCTATCCCACAGACACCTAACTTGTAGATATGCAAAAAAGGGCATAATCTCACTATTGCTGCGGAGTCACTGTCAGTGTAACACTTGCCTACGTATTTAATGAATCACGACAATGTGGCATGATGGCAATGCTAGTGGGAGAGCAGAATGTGCTGGGGATAACTGGAGGTTTATGTGTGGAAATAATGCTCCTGGGCATAGTCTTGAAGGGAATAATTCAACTCTGACACAGCTAGGCAAGGACAGTTTATCAGACCAAGAAAAAAAAAAAAAAGTCATTGATCTAGTCATGTGGGGAAGGCTGCGGACAGAAATGCAGAAGCAAATTAGGGCTAAATATTTATGTCTGATCCAAACCACAGGACACATGTTTTTTTGCAGCATGGAAAGGGAAAGAGTAAGAGGGAAAACATCAAAGACATTCTACTGAATTAGGCATCACTGGAGACTATGCCCCAGGAGAGAGTGCTGTGTTTATCAAACCTGCTGTGTTTATCAAACCTGACTATTATTTGCAGTTTCTAATTTTTGCTAAAAATATATTATATAGACTTCTGTGAAGGAACAAGAAAAGGACATTCTTGGATGATCATCTTGCCATCCGAATACACGGGGCATATTGCAGTGAACGGGATGCTTCTGTCGGTGGGTATCAGGCCTGTGTGAGAGGGTTTTCATTGGCTTCTTGGGCAAGAAGGTCCTGTCACTATCATGCACTGTGACTTACTTGTTTTGTCCTGCAAAGAGACTGTTTTCTTTGAACTTTTAAGATATCTTTGAAATGCAGAAGAGATGATTAAAGAAGCTCTTAACAGAAAAAGTATCTTTATATTCTGCTTTTCCTACCCTCACTGAGAATAACAATGTCTTTTTAAAATCACCTGGCCAGTTTTCACTAGTTTCCCACAATTAATGATATTTGATATCCCTCTTTATTTCCAAAAATCGAGGGGAAAAGTTTCTTGAAGGAAAAGCCAAACTCAAATTATCTAGAATAATTTTATAATCTCAAAATTACATTAATTTTCAAATCTCCTAATATCTTTGTTTTCAGATAACTGGGTATAATAATAGTCCAGTGCTCAAACAGGGACACTTTGCAATATTTTTTTGCTCAAAAGAAAAAGCTGCAAACATGACTGTGTTCTACTGGGAGCTTACTAAGGTGATCCTGGATTCTGGACAGAACTCACAACTCTGTCCTGTAATTGACATTAACACAGTCATTTTAAGATGATTTAAAACAGAAATGAGAAAAATACTCAGCTTAACCGTGGTTTTCCAATGTTTCAGTGACCACCTATCTAGTGGAAATTTTTCCAGGCGATCTTGTAAACTTTATTGGCTAAGCTGCATTAACATGTACATTGGGAAATACTTAGTGGTAGTAAATAAAATGTGCAGAGATATAAATGTATATATTTTTTCTTTTGTGAAGCAAACTATTTGTTATTGCAGGTATAAAGTCTGAAAATGCTAAAATAGTCCATATATTTTCCTCTGGCAGTCTTGAATTAGTAGAATGATATCCACAATAAGGACATTTTTACTGCTGAACATAAATTTTGTGGGTTTGATTGTTTGCAGTACAGCTTTTGTTAACAAAACAAAATGGCAAACAAGGCTGTAACCTGGATGCTGTATCAATCAGAGAGTATACTAGATATGATAAAACCAGCAGCCAGATGGAATGTAGAGTTAACCTGTTAAGGGAGTTAACCTGTAAGGAGAGTTAACCTGTATTTATGGAGCTTGCTTAGAATTAGCACTAATGAGATGGGGGAACATACCTCTTCACTTAACCAATATTCATATCCAATATATTGTTTCATATTGGTACTACTACATCAACAGTTTATTATCATTGAAGGACAGTGCCTTGCTCATTCTATTTTCAGACAACAGATGTTGCAAAGCTGAGACTCCTAGTGGGCTGCCAGTATAGTCAGACAGGGACTGACAACAGGAAAATACATAATAGGTGCACCACAGGGTTTATAAATGAACATTAACAGCAGTTCCAACCAGAGGTGACAAGTGTCCCAAGTCTACCTATACACATTACATACTTAACATTTACTTTTGAAGATAAGACAGGCAAAGTTTTGCCTAACTGCAAGATCTAAGTATTCCACATTAGTTTGGCATCTGCTCATCGGGTTTTGATACACAATAGGATTGTCACAACAAACTGATCTTATATGCCTTGTCTTTCTGACAGCAATCTTCCACAAACACTTCTGTACAATTCAGTATAAGCAGACATGTGAAGTCTCACACTTGGGGATCGAGGCTCACGTGCCAAGTTTGTGCATCGTTTGATAATCACTGCAGCACCACCAGCTTCCTGCTCAGCCTGTGGGGTGGGTTAACCCCAGCCGGCAACTAAGCACCACACAGCTGCTCACTCCCTGCACTGCCCCTGCCCACCGCTGGTGACGTGAGGGAAGAATTGGAAGCATGAAAGTGAGAAAGAAATTCATGTGTTGAGATAAAAACAGTTTAATAATTGAAAAGAAATAATAAAGAAAAAAAATAAGGAAAAGAAGGGGAGGGGGGGAAGGAAAATAATACCCAAGAAAAACAAGTGATGCAGATGAAAACAATCCTCACCATCAACTGACCATTGCTCAGCCAGTACCCAAGCAGTGTCTTCTCTGCCAACTGCCCCCCCAGTTTCATTGCTGAACACGATATGGAATGTCCCTTTGGTCAGTTGGGGCCAGCTGTCTCAGCTGTGTCGCCTCCAGTTTTATGTGCACCTCCAGCTTACTCACTGGTAGGGTGGTGTGAGGAACCGAAAAGGCCTTGACTGTGTAAGAACTGCTCAGCAGTAACTAAAACATCTCTGCATTACCAACACATTTTCCAGCACAAATCCAAACCATAGCCCCATACGAGCTACTATGAAGAAAATTAACTCTATCCCAGCCAAAGGCAGTACAGTCTGTGACCCCACACTGCAGTTATAACCAGATCTGTGCTCTGCTAAGCAGCTCTATCTGCCATATGACATCGCTCCCAGGGAGGAAGCTGGTCAGCAGCTGGGAAGGAGGAGTGTGGGTTTTGAGATCCTTCGGACAGCAGAGCCCATTGGGAGACACGTGCCCTACTCACTACCATGTCATGTGGCTTCTTCCCCTTTTCACATAGTTTAACATATCAATATCAGATATTGAGAGGAACTTGAAGAGGAGAGGAGTGTGTTTATCAATTAAAGCTAGTATATAACTTGCTCTGTGCTCTGTAAGTCTGCTGGCTGCCAAATCGACAGGCATTTTGGCCTAATTAAATCCAGTCCAGCCCATTATTAAGAAGAGAGGGCCATCTTGCTCTGCCCCAGTTATTGATTATGAGTTTTTCTTGTTCTCTAGGAGTACAGACCACTTATATGATTTATTTTCTTTTGCAGAGAACAGTGTAATTCCTAGGAATAATTTAGCAGGAATATAGAGTTTTGGAGGAAAACTGAGGTCTTTGCCTTTAAACTGCTGAGAGCTGTCAAACAGGAGTGCAATAAAGTTAGAATATTAGAATTTTATTAGATTTGATATAAAACTTGGCCTATCTTGATGAAGAAATTTGGCAGAATAGGCAGCAGTTGAAATATTTCAACTGAAAATTGTACCTTTACTGTATTTGACAAAAAATATCTGTCTTTTCATTTTAAAGTCTTAGAACTGTTTCTGGAGGTTAAGCTGTACAAGAAGAATTTGTTCCCTTTTATTAAAAAAAAAATAATTATATATATTGAGGACATAAAACCATGTTTCTTCTTAAGTGGCTTTCATGTGTAAATATACAAAATTCAGGTCAAAAAAGTCTTTAAATGAAAAAAAAAAAAACAAAAAAAAAACAAAAACAAAAAGAAAACAACTCACATCTAGCTCTAATGTAAAGTAATAAAAGTAAGCTAATTGATAATTAATAGGAGAACCTGGAAACACAGCTATTTCAAATGGGCAGTAGTTCATAATGTTTCCTCTGTGATACATTTTATGATTATTGTGTGTTTGCTATTGCTTTTTTACGTTTTACCTAATCAAGTAATACTGAGTAGTTTGGTACAGTTGCAGTACCTGAAGGATTCAACAGGGAACTCTGCTTCAAATTCTAGGTAAGCAGTGAAATTAATATGGACTATTTAACAGTTAGAAATTTGGGACTGACCTCCTACTGTCAGAAGAAAGGTAGATAATTTACAAAATTATATAACAAGTGCCTGCAGTGGGTTTATCCAAGCGTGTTGCTAACTGCTTGTATAGGTGCTAGAAAGAAAATCTGCCATAATCCTGGCACATAGACATAGACTAAACATCATATACTGGATCCTAATATCTCATCTAAGTTTGGAAGTCTCAACCATAACTCATGTACCAATGTAGGAGGTGAAACTCACAATTATACCCTTGGGGCGTCTTCAAAATTTGCTGAAATTAGTGAAAGAAACCCTACAAGCTTAATGAGATTTGACTTCAAGTGACTGGGTTCAAAGAGCAGATTGGATGGAATAGTCAAAATTATAAATCATCACAATATGATATTTAGTCATTGTATGATTATTTGTCAGTCCTATAATCATTACATGTATACTGTGGTGATCAAGGTTAATCTGTGTCCATTTATCCAATGATGTTTTCCACTTTCAAATTCCAGAGCATTTATGCCTTATAACAGAAAATTCAGTTAAACCAGGAGCGCAGTACAGTAATGTAAAATATAAAAACCTGAAGTTGTGTAAAAATGCACTTGAGTACAACAGCCAGTGCTTGTGTTTGCTCTCATTCTCTGAGTGACACAAAACCCTTTTTGAAATAGTGTTCTAGCCCACAACCAAGGTTAATGTGTACACTCATGCCTCACCAGATTTCTACGTGACTGCCTCTACATACTAAATGAAAGGTCCTTTGCATTTTCCAGGCATTACAATCAATCACTTCCAGCTCTGCATCTGGCCTCTGTTTTGCAAGCCTGGTCATTCTTGACTATTAGCTGTACTGTGTCTTTATTAATCATACCAGCTATCAACTTCTTAGGTCAAAATCACATTGATAACTCTGGAGACAAATTATGATTATTACAGAGACTCAAGAGACAAAAACCCATCTCACAAAGATTGTAAGCTAAACATTAATGATCTTTATATTCAGTTGCCACCATTTAGTTGTTTGGGAACTGATCCTTATTCTTTTGCTCATTCTCATGGTGCCATGCACATACACTTCAACCTTTATGTTTTTCTCCACCTTCCAGGGTGAAAAAGACCCCATCATTTCTGTATTACATGGGTTGGTTGGTTGGTTGGCTTTTCTTTTGACCCATACTAATTGCCTTTGTTGAAGTTGAAAGATTACTGGTTTTAAAGGATCACATTGCAATCACAACAGCTGTTTCCTGAACCCTGGTTAAATCCTTCTTTATCATTTTTTTCTAGTGTCCAAACCAGTTTCTGACTCTGTCATGTTCAGAGAAGCCATGAGTTTTTATCTGTAATGATTTTGATCTGGCACGACTATTTGCATGGATAAAATATTCTTGCCTGTGAACAGAATCATTTAGAAAATGAACATGAAAAAAACACATTCTAAACAAAATAAGATTTTATTTGGGAAGAATATTTTAGGTCACCATAGATATTTTTGAAATTCTGGAATGCAGTTGTTCACTGGTAAGTCACAACTAAGTGAAATTCTCCACTTAAGAAAATCAGGAAAGAATGTAGCTGAATTGTACTAACTCATTAATAAAAATATCACTGACTATATGGAATATCTGTGACCATGGAGAAGGTTGGGACAAAATCATTCTATCAGATTTTTTTTAGCTAAACCTTGTTTAACAAACACAAGCACTCCCAGGGTTTCAATCAGCAGTAGATAGAGGGCCAGCAAACAGAAATTCCCATGTGCCACTCCTGATTCTAACTCTTGGCAGGTAGATTGCTTGTGCTTGAGCCAGTGGCCACTAATTCATAAGAGCTGTTTCCTCACTTCCCTGGGGTAAATCAATTAAGAACTAGGAAGAGTGATTAGTCTGTGATTAGTCTGTATTTTATCTAAGTAGCATTTTGACTACAAAAATATTCTGTAGGTGCTGGGATTGTTTAGTATGAAAGGTATCACAGACAGATTTGGATAAATCACTCTATACGTAACCAAACCTTTGGTGTCTAAGAAATGTAAACCCCTGAAAATATGAAACCCAGTATTTCTGTGCTGTGGCAGTTGCAAGATCTGTAGATGAAGAACTGAGAGAAAAAAAAAATAGTGATAGAATCAGTCAAGAAAAAAGTTAGGAAATAAAATAAAAGGTATGAAAGAGACTGCATTAATTAGATACCATCACAAACCAGAAAATTATTAAAGATATTATAGGATTACTGATATTTTTATTTCAGAACTTATGTGATATAAAAGCTACACAGATGCCTTTGATAGCTCATGTGGGGTCACGACCAAAATCACCCTAACGTCAGTTTACATGCAATTGTAGGTTTTGGTAGTTTTACTTTTCCACTAAGTGTGATTTTTGTGTGTGATATTTAGCTGAAAACAGTCTCATCACTCTTCAGTTAATTTCACTCTCCATTTCTCCTGCTTCATTCACATCAACATAGTTTCTGGTTGGCAAATACTGCAATGAAGTATCAATTTTTAAGCTATTATTGCAGAATATTCACAGAAAGCACATTTTGAATTAATAAGCACTAGGGTTTATGTTAGAAATCTGATTCTGGAAGTTATATTATAATATGCAATCAAGGAAAATAGAACCAGGCTTTCAAATAATATAAAGTACCAGGAAAGCATGAGCTTATCCTTAAAATAATGAGTTGTTTGAAATACATAAATATTTAAATATCGGTTACCTACATTTGCCTCACACTTTCTAAAAAAAGTATTTCCCATATTTTCATAGCATTTCAGAGCCATAAGGACTGTAAAGATGCATTTTTAAAAGAACATTAAAAAGTTACATTCTAAAATAATAACTCGATCCCATGAGCTTACATTTTAAAAATGGCAAATGGTGGTCCTTGCAACACTTATCAGATATCTGTATATAGTTTTTAAGGGTCTCTGAGCTTCTCACAAACAGAACAGATCAAGAATTATTCTGTAGCTAATTTGCTATAATTTATTTGTATTTTTTTTTTTTTTTTTATAAACAGACCAAAAGGTTCTCAGGCCTGTTCTTACTGCTTAACTGAGTATGAGAAACTGCCTTTAATTCCCTTATGACTTATAAATTGTTGGAGGCTTTCTCCCCACAGCAGCATTAATACATCTCAATTTGTGTCACTACCTACCGTCCATGTAACCATGTCTGTAGCTTTTTTTTTTTTTTTTTCAAATTACAGGGCTTATTCCCCACTGTAAAGTAAAGCCTCACAACTCAGCTGTAATAAAAACTGAAGAAACCCAGACGATCACAAAGTATCCCCAATTCACTCTTTTAGATAAAATCTCATATTATTTCTCTTTCACTGCAGTATTTTCTTTGTATCATATTTCAACCAATGTTACCCATATTTTCACTGGGAAAAAAAAAAAAAAAATCTGACAGCCAAAGAATAAAGACAGTTAGAAGGAAAAGGTAACATTGTTATAAAGACACAAAAGAATGTCTTCCAAAGCCTTTTCCAAAGGAAGTAAAAGCAAAGTTAGAAAATTTAGACCCTCACCCCTTTCTTCTCCTGTACCTCATTAAATCTACCAGGTACCCAAATCCTATATCCTCTCCTTCCTAAATGCAAGAGGTGTGCTTCCAACTACCTTGGAAGACAGGTTTCAGATACTAAACTTTTTTGATGCAAGAAGTTTGCAGACACATTTCCATCTTAAATCTAATAAATAGTGCATATGTGAGTCTAACCATAGCTTAAGTAATTAGAACAGTCATGGTAAGTCTGGTAACATGGATTCCAGACTCCTTTCCCAGGACTAAGTAATAGGGCATGGAGATATTTCCCCTGTTACTGTCCCATCCTCCAACTTTTTACATCTCTATGAAATTCCTGACCCATTTGTGTATTTCACAGTACACAACAACTCTCTTTCCTGAACTTGTCCAGTTTACTCTTGAGCTTGTATTCAACTTTTGCATGATGAAATATCTCACTCGGTTTTGAAGCAAGCTCCTACAAGCTTCGTTTGATTCCCACCAGACTCTATGTTGGTAGAGACAGTAACTCATCATTCCCTTCTCCATGCCACTCACAGTTCTGTAGTTCTTCATTATACACCCCTCACTCAGCTCTTTTCCTAGCTGAAGAGGCTTTATTTACTGATAAATTCTTCATGGTGTGAAAGCCATTCCATATCTGTCATCTTTCTATTTGAGGTTACACATTTGTGCCAACCTCATGAAGTTCAACAAAGCCAAGTGCAAGGTTCTGCACATGGGTCAAGGCAATCCCAAGCACAAATACAGGCTGGGCAATGAGTGGATTGAGAGCAGCCCTGTGGAAAAGGACTTGGGGGTGTTGGTTGTCAAGAAGCTCAACATGTTCGAGAAATGTGCTTGCAGCCCAGAAAGCCAACTGTATAGTGGGCTGCATCAACAGAAGCATGACCAACTTTTTGAGGGAGGTGATTCTCCCACTCCACTCCACTCTGGTGAGACCCCACCTGGAGTAGTGTGTGGGGTCAGCTAGGAAGAACTACACTCTGGGACCCCCAACATAAGAAAGACTGTTAGAGTGAGTCCAGACAAGGGTCATGAAGATGCTCAGGGGACTGGAGCACCTGTCCTATGAGAACAGGCTGAGAGAGTTGGGGTTGTTCAGTCTGAAGAGGAGGCTTTGGGAAGACCTTATAGTGGCCTTTCAATACCTAAAGAGGGTTTACAAGAAAGCTGGAAAGTGACATTTTACATGGAAATTGACTTTTTACAAGGGCATGTAAATTTTACAAGGGGTAATGTCTTTAAACTGAAAGAGGGTAAATTTAGATTAGATATAAAGAAGAAATTTTTCAGAGAGAGGAATAAGGCACTAGAACAGATAGTCCAGAGCAGCTGTGGCTGCCCCCTCCCTGGCAGTGTTCAAGGCCAGGCTGGACGGGGCTTTGAGCAACCTGGGCTAGTGGAAGGTGTCCCTGTCCTGGCAGGGGGGCTGGAACAAGATCATCTTTAAGATCCCTTCCAACCTAAACGATTCTATGGTTCTATTATTCTAAGATTTTTTTTGTCCTCCTCATCACTTCACATTGATTTCCAGTGGATTTTTTTTTGTTGTTTTACCAGTCCCTTAGTCTCTTATTGTTTTTATTGTTCTTATTAACCTGAATATCTTACTAATACTGGGAAACTTCTTCATCACATTACTTTTTAAAGTTCTTTTCATGATTTTGTGAATAGCACAGGTCAGAACAGGGATCCCTGTAAGATTTCCTGTCACTATGAAAATTCAGCATTTACTCTTTCCTTTAAATGTCAGTAAAGTAGTTATATATTATTTTAATAATACCAGTTATACTCCATAACCTAGAGCTTAGACAACTGGGTTTGATTCAGATTGTCTATTTAGGACACTTGACTGAATTCTTGTAGTTCTTCCGAGCTGACCACACACACTTCCAGCATCAGGCCGATGGTCTTTCTTTCTTTCATTAGGTTCATTTGTAATTTTATTTCCTTAGGACAACACTGACAGGAAAGTACACATTATATGCCATAGCCAGCAAAAGCCTATGAAATATATTTTGGAATACACTTTCATGTAAGCTAAGTCAGGCAAGGTCTGAAAACATAATGTGAGCTATGTCAGCTGCTTTGTGGCAAGTTTTCTGGCAGTGGTGGGAATAACCGCATGCCAGGCTATCACTGAGGTAAATAAAGTAAGCAGCAGGTAAATGCTACAAAATTATAGTATATTTTTTAGCACTCTTTTGATGAATCTTCTTTCCCCTTGTAGTTGTCCAGTCTTTATTAAGCAGACCATAATTGTAATTGTACTTCTCTTTTCCTGCTCATCTTTATTTTTAACTTTGAAAGAAATAAGCAAAAGTAAAATACATTGTTATCCTGCTAGAATGCAATTTTTTGTTGCTATGGGCAACAAAGCTCTGTTTACCTAATGGGTTGTTTTTCTACAAAGGGGAAAATTATCCCCTGGGGATCAATACAGATTGTGTCCTGTACTCTCACATGTCTTATGACTAAAAGAAGCAGAGAAGCTTCCAGAAGGTTACGAACTTCAGTTACCAGAAAGGGTTAATTAGTTCTCTATCCTCTTCTTCCCATCTTTCATTTCTTCAAAATGAATACATATGTGTTACTTCTTGTACTGCAGCACGTTTTATCACATTGCTGAGCTGTCACAGAAGGTTTTACGGACTGGTATATTTTCCTATTATACTGTTTCTCTAAGAAGGATCATAATGAGAACAGAGAATGGCACAATATTAATCCATTTGCATTATTACAATGGGAACAAGAACAGAAAAGCACATTGTCTTCCCATTGTCTTGACAATGTAATGGGTAGAAGGCGGCCAAAAATAGCCTGAAATGTCCCATGACAATCTGATGAGCAGAATGAGCAACAAGAAATTATGCATAATACTTCATACTGCTCTTGAAAGACAGCAATGACAGAGTTGTGAAGTGGTGTCATACCAACCATTTGCTCTTAGGCTATGGCTATGTGACTGAGTGTGACTTATAGCAGCTTAACAACTTCTCTCTTCACAGCTGTGCTGACTTGCTGGCCCTTTGTACACGCTTTATCTCATTTATGAAGCAGGGTGGGTTTAGACTCTCTGACAGCTGCATAAACTCACCCATTTTGCCCCACAACTAGAAGCAACCAGGAGCAAGCACCGAGTCAGCCATTGCACTGCAGTTGATAAGGGGCAACAGCTTCAACCATTAAGATTTCCTTTGCTCAGCTACCAGCAAAATCACAGCTAATATCAATGACTCTGATTTGTCTTTTACAATTACTGAAACAGCCACAGAAGTGTATCTGCAAAGGGGCTTGCTGCCATTTTAGTTACCCACTAGGTAAATCTAGAACTTCATAGTAACTTGGTTTTGTAGCTATAGCCTGTAGTCTGTAGTTCCAGGAGAAGGCTTTCAGCTATGAAGCCTGAGTAGAGGGCAAGTGTGGAAAGGTACAGAAGAAGTTACCTGTCACATCTGAGGACTTTTTCAAATCAGAGGACTCTAGCTGAGGGCACACTGCCTTAATGCAGAATGTAAAATTCTAATGACTTATTGGATCTATAGTTTATGTAACCAGATAAAATATGCTGTAACATTCTGTAGACTGCTATATAATTCTAGTTTTAATATTCATTTTTTCAGAGTAGAAAAATGTATTTGTGGTGTTGCTGTGCTTTTGATAAATTTTCTGGAAGGACTCTCATTTTTTTACCACTAACAATCTTTGGTCAGGATTCCCTGATGCCTTGTTTTCTAAAGACTATGAAAACTATCATCTGTTTATTTTTCACAGTAACTGTGTGATAGAATTCTCATTATTTTCATTGTATTTATAATTGTTAATACTTCTCTACACAGTTAATGATTAACTAGCTAGTACAGAAAACAGAAATCAATATGAAATCAGAGGACTAAAATAACCCGAGTAGCTCACAAAACCTGCAAAGGAAAGCAAACAAAAACTCAGATGACATGATGATGAATGCAGTGTAATAGCAGAGAATAGAAGAAATGGCTTATAGCTCTCTCCTCCTACACTCCTATTTGCAGTATTAAAATGCTCTGGCATTGCCTCTTAAAAGTAGAGCATGCTGCTGCTACCACGTGTTCTCAGTGCTAGGCTGAAATAGATGCTTAGTAGTGGTTAGTTAGCTGAAAACCAAGCAGCTTCTCTAACCTCTTAAGAGGAATGGTAATTTCTGCCCTGTGTGTGTCCTCGGACTAGACCAGCTCCTAAAATATATATAAGCAGTTCTGATTCTGTTCAAATTATACTTGATCTCAAAAGGTGCAACTCAAGAAACTGAAAGCACAAATAACCCAGGTCTGCACAAGCCAACTGTCTCCTTTTTGTCTTACTCCTCTGTCCCAAAATCAGGGACTGCACGGAGTACAACCACCAGCAGGCTACAAGACTGCCACACCATCTTGGTGTTTTCTCAGTATTGGAAGAATTCACAAAGAAGTATATGGTTCCAGATGCATGTAGGAACAAAGTAGGCTGGAACATGTCATCAATTAAAAATGTCCTCCTTTTCTAGAACCAAAAATACAGTTCACACTTACACACATCTCATTGTCCCACAACTCAGACATGAAAATATTCTGTCATAATATAATTTAAACAATTTAAAAATATTTAACAAGATGACGTATAAGCAATATGAGTGCATGAAAAGTGGCTATTTTTAAAAAGTTTATCAGACTTTCAGGGCAGAAGAAAGCAACCATGGAAGCATAAAAGTTTTCAACAAAATCAATGTGCATAACCAAGCCCTTCCCACAGGGTGATCACCTGTGACAAAATGTTGCATCACAGCTTTCAAGTTACTTTTTAGCAATTTTGTATTTTGTGGCTGTTGATAAAGCAAGAACCATCCTAATTCTTTAGACTTTCAGGAGTCACTGAGATAGGTAGGTACTACTGCTTATGATACAATGCAGTAAACATGGGTGTTCCAATAACCGAAGTGGTTTCCTGTCACAGAAAACTGCGCTCACTGATTTTCACCAAGACTGGGTTGAGAACCAAGGCCTCTTTTGAAAGGAAACAGTATTGTTAAATTGCATAGAACTTTTAAAACTTAGACAGGAGAGTACTTTTTTCTGTTAGACTTAACGTTATGTATAAGCCTCTATGGTGGTAAAAACGGAAGATTGTCCATAAATATTCCAGCAATACGAGCCCATGCTAGACCTTTTGTGCATCTGTTTTGGTTTAATTCCCATTTGTGTCATGATATCAGCAGCACGTAACTATTCTTTCAAACAAATGCTCCCCTTAAACTTTTCAGAGGTCACAGAACAAGAAAAGGTAATCATGCTTATCAAATACTAACCGTCAGAAATGATGTGGTTGTTTATGTTTGTTTGTTTGTTTCCAAAAGATGCATTTTATTATTTCTTACTCTCTCAGAAGTACCGAAATGACTTAACAGCCTAAATCTGTTCACTTCCAGTGAGTTTCTGAAGTGTGTCTAGTCAGGACACTGCTGACTACTGCCAAGTGCATCAGGTACAGAACTAGGTGCTCCAAAAGGCTCATTGCCAGTAGAGACAGTTGCTGGAGTGAGCCCTACGTCACAGCCCTACCAACGCCACATGTTATATGAATGTAGGAACTTTTTATAGGTCTTCACTGTGCAACATGAGTCTTCATTATTTCACGTGTTTATTGTAAGCCTTTTGCGTAAAAAGGAATTCAAAGCTTTTCCACTTCATGCATTAAATATGAGACTTGTGATTCTTGCTTCACAAAAATCCCAGAGACCCACAGAAGTTTTGACAATTCAGCTGTGTAATGTCTGTTCCTCATGCTCCTGTGCATGCTTCTTACACCTTTAGCACTGAGGGTGACTCATCAACTGAACACAGCTGGAGTGAGAAAACCACGTACAGCTGGGGGGGCAAAAATGAGGGTTCCACCCTGCCCATCTGCAGGGCCGTTCTGTACTTACATGGTACGCACAGCTACTTGGCAGGGCTTCTGAGGTGCACGTGGCTGTGCCAGGCAAACAGATCATGACACACTGTCACATTAAAGCCAGTGACCTGTGCAGCAGTCTGTGTCAGCACCTGAGTGCAGTGACCATCTCTGCACCCTCTGCCCCACCAGAAGTTTGGTTGCTGGTGTTGGGTCAGCTCTGATACTGTGTAGCCATGTAACCCTTGCTGATTTGTTTAAGAAAAAGAACCTTTTGCTCTTTGCTTGGGAGCTGCATTTAAGTTGCCTGATCCTTGCCTGAGCTACACTGCAAACATGTCTTGGACTTGCGGAGGTTGACCCTCGTCCACAGGCTTAACTTCCCATCCAGAGCTTGAACCTGCCTCATTGCTATGGACTTGTCTGATCGTCTGAGCCCAGCTGCCATCCCCAGCCTGTGCCACTTCCCTAACTCAGGGGCACTGGGACCGGCCTTGGTTGGTGAGGCCACTGCCCTGCTGGCAAAGGTAGCAAGTCCCCATCCCTTGCTGTTCCCTGACAATCTGGCCTTTTCCATATGCAAGGAAACAAACAAAAAAAGAGAAAGACACAAATAAAATAAGAAACCAACAAACAAAAAAGATAAAACCTTTTAAAATTACACACTGAAGCAGCTGTATTGGAAGTAACAGGAACCTGAAATTAAGACTGAGATCCCACTATGCTATACTATTTTTTTTTTTAAGGTAGCAAATAGTTGCACAAAAAAGAGTATTTAAAATCCTCTTTAGCTTCTGTCTATAATTTTCTGTTCCACGCTGACTTATGTGCTAATACTCAGAGGTCATGGAGTATGTTTGAAATAAAAATGACACCTAGAAAATGTCCCCAAATTATCAGGAACAGCTAAAAAAATACTCACTCTATATTTAAGCTTTTCGTTAACCTTTTTTTTTAAGAAAGGGATAGTGACTTTGACTTTTCCTCTGTATCCTGAAAGTATTAACGACAGATCAGAAGTCTTGCTATGAAGAGATAAAATGAAATTATCAGTTTAAATACTTTGAAGCATTTCCAGAATCAACATTGACTTAGAAGGTGAAAGCTGAATTTCTAGTCTAAATGTGATCCAATAAAATATGACTTCTCCTCTCAGAAAAATTAAAAGGAAGATTATGATGAACAGTATAGCATGAGTGTACACATATGCAAATATGAAATTTTCCTCATTAAGGAATGATCATATATTTTATGTATCCATTTGTGCTACTTTTTAATGTAAAAGCATTTGAATGTAAAAAAAAAAAAAAAAAAAAAGCCTGATTTGTTATAACTATTTGTACCATCATGAACTTGATTCTGATGAGAATATTTTTGCAAAGATCAAAGAGAGGACTTGTTCTTTACAGTGACTATAAAACAAAACTATGGAAACTAAATCTCTGACTGTGAAATGGTTATGTATAGCTTTAGGTTCACTTAGCTTCTCCACAGATACTTCGAATTGTTCTCACAATTTATGTGTTACCATTCATATTCTGTTACTGTTGTTATTATTATATGTATTATTATTATTATTGCAAGCCATCAAATACAACTCACAGTGAAAAAACCTGTCACATCAATCTGAAAAATCAATGGTTTAAAATCTGTTTGGAAATATTCATGCAGAGATAGACAGTTGCACTAGATCACATATTGTACATAAGAAATTAAGAAGTATTAGTAGAAAAAAAATCAGTAAAGTCTGACAAATAATTCATTCAAAAATTAAGAAACATTACAATTATCTCTGTAGCTTTAATTTGATCCATTAATGTATACACGCTCTTTACAATCTGTAACAAAAGGAAAGCATAGCTCTTCCTATAGGATTCATACCCTATTCAGGGCAACAAATGAACAGTAAGAAGTTATTTAATATTTTCCTTTATGCTTGTACTGCTTCATCCTGATGCCTTAAATTATGTACTATTTGAACACACCTCCAACAAGAGAATTTTCCATTTCTTTGATGTTCTTGCCTCTGAGTGCATAATAAATGCTAAATGATTTATTTCACCGTATGTTTCAAGGCACAGAAGAGCCAGGGTACAGACATCTTTTCATTAATTTTTTTCTTAATTTAGTTAGTTTGCATATATAGGTATGTGAGGAACAGACTACACCAGACTGTAACAGACTATAGACATTTTGGCTCACAGGTCTGCGTGTGTGCTGTGGCAACATCTGTACATGATTGGGGCATATGCCAGTCCTATGCAATGCCTTTCAAATAAAACTGGCTGTGGGTCCTAGGTGGGAACTGTGGATGCTCAGAGTATCAGAACGACAGGTCGTGTATTATAGTGTGGTAGCTAAGTCTTAGTCTCTTTGTCAAGAGATCTAAATCCTACAGGGGCCCTGTCACAGCTTTCTGTGAGACTGCCAGGCTCAGTAAATCAAATGTGCAGAGGGTTAGAGCAAAGGAAGCCAGAGACCAACTGAACTACACCTTAAGCAACAAGGCAGAAAGGGATAGTAGAAGAGACTAGCTTAAGACCTGCCCCAAACGATAGGTGCATTGTTACACTGGTCAAGAAGTCTCCATCTATTCCATTTTGATGATCATAAGAAAATGCTGCCAAGACTGGGGACCTGACGAGAAGGCAAGCAGGCCTTGTTCAAGGGTCAGATAAGGGGTCTGTAAAACATAGAATAACTTCCCCTATTTTACTACCTCTCTAGGATGGCAGGCTGCTCTTCCTCTCCATCACTCACCTGGGGAAATTACTAACTCATAGCAAAAAGGACCAAACTGCTCATTAGTATAATAAGGAATGTCAGCAGAGCTTCTTAATATGTCTTTTTTTTCCTTTTTACCTTGACCTGGATGGAGAAGTTTCAGACTTTTTTGGCAAAAATCCTCCAGCCCAGTTAAGCTCAGCCAGGCACAGAGGTAAGTGAACTGAGAAATAAGTTTATTACTATGATCAGTGGTGCAGTGATTTCCAATTCAAGGATTAAGTATGCCTCCCTGTAGTTTGTATGGAGGGAACACAGTCTGTCTATCTGACAAGGAGTTTGGCATTTTCAGGAACCCAGGCTAAGATGGATTCCCTTCTAATTGCTGAGAGAGATGGCAATGAATATTTATGCTTTGTCGCAGCGTGACTGGTGGGTTTGAAAAGGAATTGATGTTAATTCTTTGACCCAAAGATCTGCTAGGACATGAACCCTGAATACAGCATTATACAGCAAAAATGTTCCTCTATGCCTCAGGCAGACTATACTTTCCAACTCTTTATTTTGTTTGTTTTCTCTCTGAAATGGATGAGTTTAAGTTTTTGTCTTCTCATGAGGGTACCTGCATTTGGATATGTGAATTTGGACCACTTTCAGGCCTAAAGTTCAGATGCTCATCCCTATGAATGGTAAATTTAAAGAGGCAAAGGAGAAAAAAGCATGGTAAAGGTAGCATCTTTCCATGATCCACGGTCTCTTTGAGAGATGATCAGGGGGAGGCCAGATGATCTGCAGAACATACATGATGTCATTTCTCTTCCACAAGTTAGGGACATCCACATGGAGTGGAAGAGTTTTCATTCATTTAGGGGTACTATGGTCTTTGTATCTAGTCACAACCTTGCACACAGATCTTAGCATTTCTAAGTAGCCATGCCTCAGCATTGCACACTGTGTATCACTGTATACCTATAGCATCCAGCCAGAGTCAGGAATAGCTATCCTACCTTCCATCTTAATTCTCAGCAAAAGTAACAAAACCATTAAGTCAATTTTCCCTAATTAGTTATCAGACTTCTAGGGTTCTTGCTATATTTCGGTGGTTAATAGCATATGTTTGTGGTTTTTTTTTTTTTTTAATATTTTTGAAAATTTTAGAATGGAGTATAGACAATAAACCAACTCAATATTCTACACGTCATTTGTAACTTTCAGTGCACAGGATATTGGGTTTTTTTAATCTTTTAAAAAAATTTAAAGTGCCATTTATCACAGTCATGTCTTTCAATAAAAGAACTATCCTCAGCACAGAAGATACAACCTAATACATGTTTTTCACATTCAGATTAATTTAAGCTACTGACAGTTCTGTTCATCAGTTTGCTTTTTGTTTAATGGCTGATAAGAATATTACATATTCTGGAGTTATCCATAAAAATGACTGTCTTTCTTTAGATACATTGTGGAGATCTATTACGAACCCTCTCTCTCTCTCTCTCTCTCTCTCTCTCTCTCTATATATATATATACACATATACACACATATGTATTATATAACTATATAAAAACTCTTTATTTATTTGCATATTTTACATATACAAATATAAATCTCTGTATATATAATTTTTTCCTTGAATATTCTTCTTCAAACAGTAATTTGCATATACTGTCTATGTCATATTTGTTTCCATTGAGCTCTGCAACATTTCTTAGGCCAGGTAGAATAAGGAAAATTCTTATGGCATTATTTAATGGCAGCTGTTCTTCATCTCACTTCTGAAAAATTGTTAAGGTGATGATTATAGCATGAATATAAGTCCCTCCACTTCCTCTTTCACAGTTCTAGCTGTTCCAGGTCTAATAACTCAAGAGCATATTTTTTCATATTAAGATTACTAAATAGTTTTAAATCCCCCAATTTAGGTAAAAAATGTAAGAGTACAGACTTCACTTTGTTTACTTCAACTCCCCAACACCCATTTGCTTGGAGTACTGTACTGAAAAGCAAAAGATTCTTCTTTGCTCAGTACATGAAATTTTGACTTCTGGTAGCTTTGCAGTTTAAAGGAGAGGGATAAAGTTTTGTATTTCAGAGTGTTAAAAAAATTTTGACTCATAGAAAATGGGAAAGAAACTGATTTTCTTTTTCGTACCTCCTTTATTTAGCAAGCAATACTTGTTGCTATGGAGCTACTATATTCTTTAATTGATGGACTGGTGCTTTGAGCTTTCATGGCCGTTGCTACTTCCCAAGACAATATTTCATTTGGCATTCCATTTACAACAGTGTTGAATTTAACCAGTGACAGTTTTGAAAACTCAAATTGTGATCTGTAGAGATTAAATCAGATTCTTTCTTTTATATATATATATATATATATATATTTTTTTTTTTTTTTTTCAAATGAAGGATAATAATGTCTGGTACATCTTGTATATTCTTCACTATATAAAATTATTTTCAAATAGACTATGCAGAATTCTAAAGCCCTTCTTAAAAATAAGGTTGGTTTCATAAGCACTAGATTGCTGCTTTGCTTTCCTAAGATACAGATGAAGAGTCAAAGAACAAATTGCACACCACAGGTGGCAGTTCATCACTTTCATATTTGTATCTCTTCAGGATTTTTGGGTGAATGCAATCAATCCTGGAAAACTGGAATTGTTCCTTATACCCATTTCTTCAAAATCTCCAAAAAAAGGAAAGTGTAGAGGGAGGTGCTGAGCTCTTCTCCCTAGTATCCAGTGATAAGATGCATGACAATGGTTCAGAGCTGCGCTAGATGTTTGAACTGGGCATTAGGAAGCATTTCTTTACCAAGAGGGTCGTCAATCACTGGAATAAACTTTCTAGAGAGGTGATTGATGCCCCAGGCCTGTCAGTATTCAAGAGGCCCTTAATATCGTCTTGACTATCTATTCTATTCTATTCTATTCTATTCTATTCTATTCTATTCTATTCTATTCTATTCTATTCTATTCTATTCTATTCTATTCTATTCTATTCTCAACACTTTTATTAGAGACAGATCTTCAGTTCATCCTATGAAGAATATGTATGAAATCTGTTTAGGAAACTCTCTAACCCCTGCTAAGTGAACAGCACACAAAATTAATTTGTTTTCGCTGTTTTCCTTATCCCCCTTGAATGCTTTTTT
The DNA here is from genome assembly GCF_003259725.1 of Athene cunicularia. Lineage (NCBI taxonomy): Eukaryota > Metazoa > Chordata > Aves > Strigiformes > Strigidae > Athene > Athene cunicularia. The sequence goes on from NW_020799092.1 coordinate 73,215,941, forward strand.
TAATGGTTATCATCTACAAGCCATGTGAATTCTCTAGCAGGTATCCTTCTTCTGATGTATTTGAAAATTTTCATTATTACTTTTCATGCCTCTAGCAAGTTTCCTTTTTTTATTTTTTTTCTTGTCTAGTTTATCTTGCAGTTTGAGATTCAGCTTGACATTTTATCCTCTTCTGTGCTTTTGTTTTACAAAGCCTCCCCTTGTGGAAGGATGACTTTTTGTTTCTAATAATTATTTTCTTTGCTGTTTAGCTATGATAGCTGAGTTGGGATTTTTTATGTGTGCCTCATGCATTTTGTTTCTTTCCTTCTGGTTAGTGGTATATTTCTAAATTTAAGACACTTTTAGCCAGTCTTTGCTTAGAAGAATTTTATTATGTCAGCAGGCCTTTTTATTTTGTTCTAACTTTCTTTATCCTGTAAATATGGATTCCCCTATTAAGGAAGGTATATATTCCACACGGATGTTGGCTTTCACTGATGTATGGCTCCCATCACTCAAACATTAAGTTGCTGAATATGTTATTGCCACTTCAGTCTTCTGTCCTGAGCCAGGATGCTATTGATGTCAGTTGTGAATGCACTACTACAACAAAGTTATCAAAGGTGTTTTAAAGTGTAGCTTATACATCATGTTCCATGTGTTTACTTTACTTAGGGAGGGTTAACTGATGATTTACGCCATTCTTGTTTTTTCATAATTTTCATCATTTTCAGAGCATAGGCATCCTTTTATAATTTGGTCCATGTATAACTCTGCTATTACACTCTTTCTCATTCAACAAGGAATTTAAATCTATGAAGATTATGAGACATAATGTGACAGAGATGGGTTACTTGACTCTATTTTTTTTAACATAAACCTCCTTCCTTTCCACAAGTGCAATATGCTCTCATTGTTAGGTAATCGGACTATAATAACAGACAGTATGATGATTATTTTCTATCAAGTTTCCAACAGGCATATTAAATATATATTTAGGTCTTATAAATAAATATTATTTATCATAAATATGTATTATATCAATTTAACTGAAAATTATATGTTTAGCATTTATTTCCCCTCTTGCCTAAATTTTGTTTGTTGCTGTTATATCACTTTTTCTAAGAATCCCATTAAGGAATGAATGACCTTAATTTATTTTTTTTTTCTTTGTTGATGTTCAGTTCTAAAACTTCTTTAAAAATTAAGTGCCCGACAATGTAACATGTTTTTCTTTAGATTCTATATTTCTTGTAGAGCTTTCACTTTTGTTAACCTAAACCATTTCTGTTTATATGAGTGGATTCTGTCTTTCTGCTTGCCTTTCTCTATGTCCCTGTGCTTAGGACTAGAGGTATTTTGGAGAACACTGACCAAGAAGTTCTGGTCCAAAGCCTCCAGCCAAAAATCTGCCATCAGGACCCTCTCTTCCACTGGTACATGCCTTGTTGATGTCCTCATGAACTGCTGACCACTGGCTTCTCTACAGCACTCTTTAAAAAGCTGCTTCACTATCTTATGGCTGCTTTGCTTTCAGTGGTCTCTAGAATCAGAATTAACCTGTGTTTATGTTCTATAGTTTATATACCAGCTCTCCATCTCATCTTTTCTTAATCTCAAGTCTCTAACACACAGATCTGATAGAGGCAGCAGGAACATAGCTGTAGCTTGTTCCTTGGCACCTTTATTTCACATTTCTCCCTCTTCATATGAATGCCAGCTGGGGCCTTGAGTACCTCCTCACAATTCATGCTCACATTTTAAGCACTGCAAAACATATCTACAAGTACGGATTTGGGCTGGTTCTGAGAGTACAGTGTAAACAGTACTTGAAATCACCTCTGGATTCCAGCTGTTTCTGGAGTTTGTCAGCTGCAAGGGCCATTATTCATGCCCTAGCAACAGATTGCAAATAACTGTAAGACAATAAACTATTTCACGGGGGAGGTGAGATGGCTGCAGACCAGTTGTCAGCAGTAAAAAAAAATTTGGAGCAGGCTGTGTAAGAATCAGACCAGAGGATCTTGAGCGTTGGTAGGAGGAGGTGGAAACTGGCACACTAAATGTGCCATTTTGTGGATTTCAGCTGGTGGAGTAAGGGTAGAACTGTACCCTGTTTACTGAGCCTAGATTTGTGGTATATTATATTTTTAATATATCTGTATAAAGTTCTAATTCTGAACATTTCAGTCCTGTGTCTTCCTCTACTTCCAGTTCAAGCTGGAAACACATTCCTTTGTGTTTAATAATTCATAAATATCAGTTATTCCTGGCAAACACAAATACAAGTTTTCATGTTTCACCTTTAGATTTTTAAGTATTTGTAAAACAAAACATAATTTGAAAGCTGTGCAATCTGATTCTTAAACAGGTTTGTTACATCTTAGCTATACAAATAAATTGCAAAGGGGCCACATGGCAGAAGGTTTTCTGAATTCTTAGTTTCTGGACTTACCATTATGTCAGTGTTGGTGTTTCTGAATCTCTTAATGAAGCTATTTGTGGTGCCCAGTTAATGCACCAATGGGATCAGCCAAGCCTGTTCAACCATGTGTTAGATACTTCTACTTATTTAGAGAAGATATAACTTCTTAGGCTTAGATGTACTGGAGGGAATACCATGTAAGTTCTGGTTGTCAGAATCATGACCAGAATGAACAGGTGCCCTGTTTTAACCCCAGCTGGCAAGCAAGCCCCACAAAGTCACTAGCTCACTCCCCCTGGTGGGATGGAGGAGAGAAGCGGTGAGAAAACCTGTGGGTTGAGATAAAAACAGTTTAATAGGTAAAGCAAAAGCTGTGCATGCAAGCAAAGCAAAACAAGGAACTCATTCACCACTTCCCTTTGGCAGGTAGCTGTTCCAGCCATCTCCAGGAAAGCCGGGCTCCATCACACGTAATGGTTACTTGGAAAGACAAACACCACCACTCCAAACATCCCCCCTTTCCTTCTTCTTTCCCCAGCTTTATATGCTGAGCATGATGTCATACAGTACAGGATACCCCTCAGGTCTGTTGAGGTCAGCTGTCCCTGCTGTGTCCCCTCCCAACTTCTTGTGCACCTCCAGCCTCCTTGCTAGTAGGGTGGTGTGAGGAGCAGAAAAAGCCTAGACTCTGTGTGAGCATGGCTCAGGAGTAATGAAAACATCTCTGCATTATCAACACTGTTTTCAGCACAAATACAAAACAAAGCCCCATATGAGCTACTATGAACAAAATTATCCCAGTCAAAACAAGCACAATGGGTTCCCCACTACTTTAGTTTTTATGAAGCATTTACATTTACACAAACCACATAAATATTCTGCAACACTTTGCTAAGAGGTGTATTTTGTATGTACATATTTATGTGACTACAAAGCCTCACATATGTCCCTAACTAATAAACAGAGGGCAACACATGGAAATAATTGAAATAATTCTGGAAAACAAATAGCTCTCAAAGAAATTCAGGATTTTTTAAAAAAAATAAATTGTTTCTGATGCAATTTAATATGTAAAATGGTCATGAATGCTTTTTGCAATAGCAAATCCAGATTATGCATCAGCTGTCCATCCTGGCTTTTTCTGTTTCTAGTGTCCTTTGGCCCACCTGTTCCTCCTGCCCAGTTGTACTAGTTGTGGAATTCCCTGCTCTGGTCGCCCTTACTAACCCCACAAACCCTCGTTTAGATACAGCTGAGAGGGGTACATAGGGGAAGTAATGAGGGGCTAGGGCTAGTGCAGTTGGAAGGCAAAAATTACTCTAGCTAAAAATGTGATTATGGAATGAAATGGGGACAAAATTCAATTCCTAATTAAAATAGCGCACTTGACAAATTGTGTTGTTCATTTGCCCCATCTTTCTGATTTGTGTAGCTGGTGCAAGTGTGTTATGCATTAGAGCTGTCCTGGTCTGCAATGTCAGGTAGCAAAAAGGATATTCTTAGTTCTTTTCAGGAAGTAGGACATATGGTACTTACTTGCTGAACAATCTAATTGCATCTTTACTGGTTATCTCAGGTATATCCAAAGGAATTAAGCTGTGCTTCAGAAATGAGACTCTGGAGAAACTATGCAGTAAACAAATTCTCTCTGAATGTGTTTGTCCATGTTCCTTTTCTGTACAGTTCTATAGTAATTTAACAGTGTGTTGGGGGTTTTTTAACCCTGCAATCTAGTTAAATACCAAATGATGTATGCATGCAGCCTATTAGCATTTGGTACAATTTAATAAAGATGAACACTTAGGTGTATGAGCTAGCTTTCAGAATCCACAATGATTTTTTCCAAAACTGGTCCACATACGTGTCCAGACACATTGTTGTTTAAATCTAACCAACTGCTGATATTTCTCTTTTAAGAATACTAACCATGCCAAGTGTGCTAAAAGACTGATTACAAGTTCCTCAAGCTAAATCCCTGATCTGAAAAATTCACTTTCTGCTAAGAAGAAAGTCTGTAGCTGATTTCTGTGAAGTGCCTAGTATGGTGTTTGCATCTAAATGACATTTTTGAATACTATAATTAAAAAAAAAATCTTTACTGGAGGAATAAGGGGGACTCAGGAGACTGCTGATGCAAGAAAAGCCTTATGGAGATAATAAGAGATTTGAGAAAAGAGTCATAGCAGAAAGAGATTCTAAGCAGAAAACTCTTAGTGTAAAATTCTGATTTTCTGAGAGCAGAATTCAGGCTTTCACTCTGAAAACCTAAATTAAAGATTAGTTTTGCAGATAGCTTTAAAGTGTTTAAAACTGAAAATATAAACAGAAATGGTAGGAGTATGAAAATTTCAAGATACTAATAGAAATAGTAGAAGATGTCTACAGGCAAGGTTATTGTACCATGTGTAGTAAGTATCAGTTAATTCCAGTCCCCTGGAAGTCCATATATATAATAACAACTTTTGACTGTACCTTCATTAGAAATGGATAGGCAACTCTAACTCTAGAAGTGTCAGCTCATACTATCTGAAGAAGATTAATATCATCTTTGTTACAAGCACAACTCATACATGTTGCTTATACATACAGTAGGACTATCAACCATAGAATCAGAAACACAGAATTTTTTAGGTTGGAAGGGACCTTTAGAGATCATCTAGTTCCATCCCCCCTGCCATGGGCAGGGACACCTTCCACTAGACCACATTGCTCAAAGCCCTAAATCTAAATCTACCTTATTTCTGTTTAAAATCATTATCCTTTATCATGTCAGTACAGGCCTTGGTAAAAAGTCTTTCACCATCTTTCTTACAAGCACTCTTTACAGTAAAAGGCCACAATAAGGTCTCCCCAGAGCCTTCTCTTCTCCAGGTTGAACAGAGAATCACAGAATCATCTAGGTTGGAAAGGACCCTGGAGATCATCTAGTCCAACCATTCGCCTAGCACAGTTCCCACCTACAGCATATCCTTAAACTCTAAATCAACCCGACTCTTGAACACCTTCAGGGATGGGGACTCCACCACCTCCCTGGGCAGCCCATTCCAATGCCCATCAACCCCTTCTGGAAAGAAATGCTTCCTAATATCTAGTCTGAACTTTCCCTGGTAGAGCTTGAGGCCATTCCCTCTTGTCCTGTTGCTTTCTACTAGACTAAAGAGGCTCAAATCCAGCTCTCTGAAGCTTCCTTTCAGGGAGCTGTATAGGGTGATAAGCAACCCCAACTCTCTCAGTCTTTCTTCATAAGTGAGGTGTTCCATTCCAGACTTTGAGAATACTAAATGTGGTGCAATTAATTGAACTATGATTTCCACAGAATCACACAGTCACAGACCAGCCTAGGTTGGAGGGGATTTTACAGTAAAGTCTCATATATGTCATACAAAGCACATGAAAAAAAAAAATAATTTTTTTTTTGTTGTTTCTGCAGCACTTGTGTCACACACCAGATCCGTATAAATGTCCCTTCTTGAGTGTCCCCAAACTTCTCATATTAGGAGGTATCCAACTCTTGTTGAAAGAGACAAAATAGTTCATCTACAAAGAAAGTAATATTAAAAGCAACTTCAAGTCTGTTACAAAATATATGCTGATTACAAACTCAGAAGGTTAGTTTTACTTACTTAAGGTTAAAGTCTTGTATACATTAAAGAAAGACACACCTTTGGTGCTGCATAGATCACTGCCTTGATTAATTGCTTAATGAGACCTTGGTCTGTCTGCCTGTCTAGACCTTGTGTGGGGAGCACAGACTTTGCTGGGCTGATGACAGGAAGGTTCAGTTTCAGGTAAGAAGACATTTCCCACAACATGATTTTTGTTTATGGTTACAAAACTAGACTTATTGCTTCATTTGATACACTTTTTAATGTGGCTTTAAAGAAACGATTCTAGCGTAAGAAATGGACCAAATAGGAGACCAGAAAGAGATCATAGTCTGTTTTTCAGCTCTCCCACCTCTGAAAGTCTTTTATAGCCTTATGTCTACTGAGAGGAAAGAAAACACACTTTCTCTATATTCCAGATATAACAGGAGCTAAACACAATTCCTCTGCAGCCTTTGAAAGTGTAGCCTGCATGCATATCCAGGTCCCACCAGGCAAATAGAGTTGTTGGAGGTTTTTTTGAGGGCTTTGTGTAATTGAAATGATGATGGCCCTCTCTGCAGACTACTTTGTCATCAAAAGCTCTGTGGAGCATATGGTATCTGCTGATCAAATGGTGCCATTTGCTTACTTTTAATTCTGCAAAACCAGCTTTCCTAGAAGGCAAATGCAAAATATAGAAGTTACTAACAAATACATTTTTCCCACCTCCTTCTGCATTGTACAATATCAAATACACTGAAGTGCAGGTAGTCATTGTGAATAAGAAATGGTTCACCACATATTCCATCCATTTCCCCACCAGTCGTCCTACAACCAACCCTCTCCCACCAGTGCATCCTCTAATCGGACATCCTTTGGTTTTGCCATATAGCTTTTGCAATGTCCTCCACAAGACTTCTGTGGCAGGAGCCCAATGAGAGCAGAGCTTCTTGGCTGCCGAGGTGTGGCAGCTCGGGGCTGCCTTTGTTCTCAGGGCCTCATGGTAGTTGGGACCTTTGGGCAATGGGAGCCGCTGTTGACCACAGGTCAGGTTGGGCCTGGGCATCAATGGAGTCCCCTGGGGGAGCCATTTGGAGCTCGGCCCCTGGAGCAGCAGCTGCGGTCGAGGACTCTCCCCTTGGGTCAGGACGCTGCCCTGAGCAGGTCCTCGAGGTTAAGAGCCCTCATTTGTCAGGTGAGTGATAAAGCGTTTTGGGTTGTCATTAAACCCTAGGGAGTGGGGCTTTGTTCTGCATTTTGGGTTGCCATTAACCCCTAGAAAGTTGTTCTGTTCTCCTTTCATAGACATTCAAACCCGTAATTTACAGACAGCTAGTTAATTGTGTTAATTATATAATTTTTAAAATTTAATTTTTGGTGATTGATTGTTTATTTGAGAGCCTCCATAACAATTGGCGCAGTCAGCAGGATGTCGATAGAGGAGTTATTACAGAAATATAGTTCTCCCCCAGATACACAATGGGTGAAGGAGAGGTGGTTTGATCCAGTGGCAGTTGTGAGAAAGTTAAAAAAAGCCGGGGAAGTTGGTGGATAAGCATAAGTGAAGGAAAAATGTGTGCCATTTTAGGTGCCTACTTGATTCAGACACAGGATTACTTTGTAGGAGCGGAGAAAGAGGCCTTAGAGGAGCGGTTGGAAATCAATTATTTAAAGGCAGAATTATTACAAGAAAGAGAGAGAAGGTGGTTATTAGAAAGAAAAAATTAAATTATGTTGACACAAGCAAAAAAGCCTCCTAGAGTTGTTCAGATCCGAAAGTTAATTGTAAGTGTAGATCTTGAGGAGTGGGATGGAGGTATTTGGGGAGAGTCTGATGAGAATGGCTCAGAGGAAATAGAGGAATTGAAGGAAAGAAATGTGCGACCTCTCATTAAAACAGAAAGGCGTACGGGTCCACAAGGTGGGAACTCCCGAACCACTGTCTGTACAATCCCCTGGACGGGACCTGAGCTTAGTGAACTTCAAGTTAAATATTGGCATAAGCCGGGTGAAACTGAAACTGGGTACTTGTGGAGAGTTTCTTTAATGGGGGGAGATCAAATTCTGTTGAGTGATGATGAGGTGGGAGGTTTCTGGGGTCCTGGAGTGTTTTTAAGTGATGTACCAGTGGTTAACCAGTCAATAACATCTCGAGTGGCTTACTGGGCTGGGGGTGTGGACCCTAAGGAGAGGGGAGAACCTGTTACCATTAAAGGGACTGTCAGAGCTGGCAGAGGGAATACAAAAGGAGGCTGGCATTCAGGCGGTGGGTGAGAGGGGGCGGTGTGGAATCCCGCCTGAGGCGCCGGTGGATCCCAGCCACCTTAGAGCTCTCATTAGAGGGCTCCTGGATGCCTTAAAGATACATGTCCAGTCCCTCAGAGAAAGGGCACAAAGAGGTATTGAATGCAACCAGCAACCCCCCCCCCACCCTCAGGTACACGTCTTAATGTGGGCAGAAGTGTTACATGATCTGGTTGCTTATGGGTGAGAGATGGGCTGGACTGACCCAGGTCAGGGCAAAGATGGAAGCTGGAGGGTTTGGCAAGTCAATCGGAAACTTCCCCCCAGGCAGCCTCCTCACAGAGACTTTAAACCTCCCCGGGGTAAGTCAGCTCGATTTTACGATTCAGGAAGGCATCATCTTTGGCGGAAGGCGTTGGCACTGGGGGTACCCCGAGCAATATTACATGGGCAGTCTGCTGGCAACATCTCAAAGTTGGTGCAATTGCTGGAGGGTAGAACTCAAGAAAAAAGGAAAAATATTAGGATTTTATGTTTTGGTAGGTAAACAATGGTCCTTGTGGTTAAAAGCCCTCACTTGTTAGGTGAGTGATAAAACTGAGTGACAGCAGCCCAAAATGTTAAACCCTTGTGAGTGGGGCTTTGTTCTGTGTTTTGGGTTGCCGTTAAACCCTAGAAAGTTGTTCTGTTCTCCTCTCACAGACATTTGAACCTGTAATTTATGGAGAACTAGTTAACTGTGTTAATAATTTTATTTTTTTTTTTTAATATTTGGTGGTTGGTTGTTTATTTGAGAGCCTCCATAAGAACTTCACAATCCCAGTGTTGTCTAATCCCCTGGATCAGAGCTGAGCTGCATTTGAACACACCAAAGACATCCAGTGGTGAGAGTCATCTCTACTAGGGCTTGATCCCTGGCCAGAAGCTGTTGAAGTGGCAATCCTTTTGACAGCCTCAGCCCCGCTGATAGCTACAGAAGAGGGTAGGAAGGGTGCTTGCTTGTACTGGTCCTACATTCACCACCAGAGACACAACCGCTCAGGGAGCGCTGAGAAAGCCCCAGTAAGGCTATCCTTGCAACCATTTCTTCTCTGTGGTTTCTTAATTTGAGCATTTTAATGCTTTGAAAAGGACAGATGGAATGGAAAAGGTTTTGAATTATTTTTGGGGGGTTTGGGTTTGTTTTTTGGGTTGTGTTGTGGTTTGTTTTTGGTATTTTTTGTTTGGTTTTTTTTTTTTTTTTTTTAGCAACAAGATTATGTTTCTGCCTTTCTGGAGCTTATTCTCTATGAAATGAAGAATGTCCCCACAATTCATAATCCACCCAGGCACAGAAACTATGATAACAAATCACAATTCAAGGTCTTTTCTAAATGCTTCTGTGGGTGAGCAGTTCTCATATCATTATAGACACTAACCCCACATCAATATAAATAACTTGCAGCCAGATATTAATCTGCCAGCTCACAGTTCTCTGTGCCCAGTGTAACATTTAATGAAATTCAAAAAGCAATGCCACAGAAGTATGGAAAACAGTCAAAAAGCCAGAGTGCAGAACAGAAATGGTAATGTTCTAGGATCAAACATTCATAATTTCAAGAGAATATTTTATATTCTGGAAGTTAAATGAAATTTTATCATGTGCACACACTTAAAAGGTCAGTGTACATAAAAAAGATTGCTATACTTTTTAGATGTTAAAAAAACCCCATCTCTGCTCTTTTTCAAACTGATTAAAAGGCAGAAAGAGAGAAAGGCAGGTATTATTTGGAAATTATTCTTCGCATTTATGAATATATTTTTTCACAAAAATGTGGTATAAAAGTGAGTGAGGACCAAATTCCCCTAGTTTCTAAGCAAATCTAAATAATAATGATTTCTTATTAATATTAGTCTTTGATAAAACATGGTGTCTGAATAAATGGGAGTATATCACATAATGATTTCTGTTGTTTAAAAAAAAAAAAAAGCCTCTGTCCAAAGCCCCAGTATGTATTTTCTTGTTGAATGCTGTCAACTTCATCCTCCCCACAGGCTTTATGTGCTAGCTTTCTAAGACAAGACTGCTCAGAAGTAGTTAGCATATTTTCAGCTATATTGATAGGTCTGGTGTTTTGGAGTATTTACTTTGAGACAAAAAATTGCCTTGAAATGGTCTGATTACCTTAAAGCTTGGAATTAATCCAACAGTCATCTCATCCTAATGAACACATCTAAAAAGGACCTAATAGATTTCCACCTAAAAATTTATATTTTTCTCCAACAATTATAAGGGAAAAAAAAATTAAAAATCCACCCAAACAAATAAAAATCAACATCTTCCCCCTCAAAAGTAACAAAGCAAAGAAACCTGAACAGCCACCACAGGCTCTTGTGATTTAAGTATTAATATGGACTGTATCCTGGACTCAGTCTGACAACACCATGGATGGACATCACCATGAAGAGGCTTTTATATTCCTTCATAGACTCACTAACTTCTGATTTTTCACTTTGAGCCTCTTCCAAAAGTTTCTACCCTATAGCAGGAATGACTGAGCAGGATGTCTTAGCCTATACTACCATAAACTGAAAAAAAAATGGATTAATACAAATGTGCCCTTACACACTGCTTTTGGAGCACAAGCTGGGGTCTGTGCGTGGCATCGCACCATGATGATTTAACTTGCCCGCTCACCAGGCACTACTCTCCATTGCTGCAGCATGACGCTGCAATGCGTGGTGGGGGAGCTTTGTCTGGCCACAGGCCTTTTCTGCTCCTGTAAACAGCGTAAGGGATGCTGAAATGTGTTTTCATCCCTCTGGTGGCCGTTGTGAAAATAAACAAATTTTTGAACATAAAAAGCACTATCAAATAGTTATTATTTTAAATGACTTCAAAATAATACTAATGTAGAAACACATTTAAGCAGAAGAAAATGCAGTAAATTAAATACTAGTTATCTGTATGCCTGAGTTAAAGCTACAGGTGACCTATTTCCATTACCTTGATTTTGACAAGGTCCACAGCACATTCTTCAAATTCTGATTATTAATAGCACATTTTAATGCATCTAGCAAATTAAAATGCAGAAAATGCTCATGGTATATTAACCATGCCCAGTGGTCTGATAATTTCATCTTTTATTATTGGGAAGCAGAGAAGACAGTGAGCTACAGCTGTTGCAGCTGATGATGATGATGATTACTGTCATTATTATGTGCCTTCACAGACATGCTTTAAATCCTCTTCAGAGTGAGGAAAAATCGTCATGGGCTATATGTGTGATTTTGTTTGATACACTGAATTTCAAACTGACTAGAGATATTCTGAGAGTTTGTAATTTATATACGAACGCACCCACATTAAAAGTAATCCTAGACCGTACTTCTTCAAACACAGCATTTCAAAGATGTGCAAAACCACTATCAAAGGCATGAAAACATGCAGCTGAATTAACTGGCATTGCAAGGAAAGAGCTGTTTTGTTTCAATGGATTTTCTGGGCGTTGCAATTGAGCAAGTCTACTGAAACAAGTTATTCACAACGGCTCTTTAGCTCACAGATGTTCTGAAACAGGATCTGTGACTCACCAAACCATACATGGGCCCAGGCTTCTCCTTCTGCAATTAAGTCTGCTCTTTCTACATATGGGTAAGAATCTCAGGAAATCTAGGAACTGGGCAGCTAAGGCTCCTGTGCTCCAGCTACGTTCAACTATGCTCAGTCATGCACCTCTCAGTTCAGCAAATTATAAGCACGTGTGCAAAGGCTTAACAATATATTTCCTGGCTCAAAATTGCATGACAGTCATATCTCAAAGGGGCAAAGTTGTTTTGTGAAATGGGATTACAATGATGGATTAGACTGGTGTTTGGTAAATTTGTTCAGAAACATGTGCGCCACTGTAAAATATTGATTAAATCATAGTGACTAGTAGCTTTACTTAAGACTGCTAGCTCTGCTGGGTTTTTTCTTGTATTCCTAGTCAGGTAACTTATTTCCTCAAAAAATTTAAATTAAAAAAAAATTCACGCATTACTAATGAGAAAGTAATATCACCCAAAGGCAAGATTTGTCAATCATGGCTTCATGTACAATAAATACTCATGTTAACTGGACACAAATTCTCCCTTAGAAGCAGTAATTTGGTGAACTAAACAGGATTCCAGGGCTGATAGGAACTGCAGACATCCTGCTGGGTTACAGATTTAGAAAAGCTCACTTTCAGTGCCTCTTATCTGGACAGCGCAGCTTTCAGAGGCATTCGTGCTTCTGGACCCAGAGACATAAAGTTGCCTAAATAACTCCAGCTTCACTGCCCTAAGATAGACTAAGGAGATTAATGGACTTTTTAAGAAGGGAAACTGACTGCCTTTTTTAAGAGGAAAATTTATTTCCCCGCCCCCCCCCAAAAAAAAAAAAAAAAAAAAAAAAAGAGAGAAATTGTATAACTATGTTTGTTATGTTAATTCAAGCACTTCTTCAAATATGAGTGTTAAATGGTTCATGGATTGGATGAGCACACGCTTTGCTGGGTAAAAAACTGTCTGGCTGGCCGGGCCCAGAGAGTTGTGGTGAATGGAGTTAAATCCAGTTGGGGGCCGGTCACGAGTGGTGTCCCCCAGGGCTCGGTGTTGGGGCCACTCCTGTTTAACATCTTTATTGATGATCTGGACAAGGGGATCGAGTGTCCCCTCAGTCAGTTTGCAGGTGACACCCAGTTGGGTGGGAGTGTTGATCTGCTCGAGGGTGGGGAGGCTCTGCAGAGAGACCTGGACAGGCTGGAGCCATGGGCTGAGCCCAACTGGGGGAGTTTCAATAAGGGCAAATGCCGGGGGCTGCCCTTGGGCCACAACAACCCCCAGCAGCGCTACAGGCTTGGGGAGGAGTGGCTGGAGAGCTGCCAGTCAGAGAGGGACCTGGGGGGGTGATTGACAGCCGGCTGGACAGGAGCCAGCAGTGTGCCCAGGTGGCCAAGAAGGCCAATGGCATCCTGGCTTGTGTCAGCACTAGCGTGGCCAGCAGGGACAGGGAAGGGATCTGAGCCCTGTACTCGGCACTGGTGAGGCCGCCCCTTGATTCCTGTGTTCAGTTTTGGGCCCCTCACTACAAAAAGGACATTGAATGACTCGAGCGTGTCCAGAGAAGGGAACGGAGCTGGTGCAGGGTCTGGAGCACAGGTCGTACGGGGAGCGGCTGAGGGAACTGGGGGGGTTTAGTCTGGAGAAGAGGAGGCTGAGGGGAGACCTCATCGCCCTCTACAGCTCCCTGACAGGAGGGTGCAGAGAGCTGGGGATGAGCCTCTTTAACCAAGTAACAAGTGATAGGACAAGAGGGAATGGCCTCAGGTTGCTCCAAGGAAGGTTTAGACTGGATATTAGGAAGCATTTCTTTCCAGAAGGGCTTGTAGGGTGTTGGAATGGGCTGCCCAGGGAGGTGGTAGAGTCCCCATCCCTGGAGGGGTTTAAGAGTTGGGATGACATAGCGCTGAGGGATCTGGTGTAGTTGGGAACTGTCAGTTAATGGTTGGACTGTGATCTTCAAGATCTTTTTGAACCTAGACAATTCTGTGTTTCTGTAACTCTGCTATTCAAGTAACTGGATGTAGGGCAATTATTTTTCCCTCTTGCCCACTTAAAGGGATCTGTTTCATGCTACAGAAAAGTGGAGTAGATCCTAAAAGCTTATTTTGAGATATACAAACAAGGAATTTCACAGCAGGCTAGCACTTTCCTGACTTGGTGTCCCAACAGAACCTGCGAGCACAGTAGTTTGTACAATGTGACAATAATCTCTTGACAACAAAAGAGTAAGAGCAAAGCAAAGTAAGTGTTTAGTCCAAGCAATCTGGCTCTCATCAGGCAGCAGGGCAGAGTTTAAAGCTTTATCCAATTTGTTGTTTCTCAGTGAAATTCTGTCAGTTAAAATCTGGGTTTAAGTGACCACGTTCCACTCTCAAAATACATTCATGCAGCAGACAATGCTCTAATCATAGCTTTCCCAAATCTACCTGGCGTTAACAGACTAAATCAACTCATTACCCTGTGCCAGTTTCCCAGTTGGCAACTGTATACTAACATCCCCCTGTCCTGATCTGAGATCTCTGCTCAGTGCACGGTGAAAGGCATCTCTAAATAACAATGTGTTGACTAGGGATCTACACATCATCATATTGTCTGGTGAAAATAAATTATGATAAATAATACAGATTATTTCAGTCAAATATGTTTCTTATTTATATTTATAATTTGACCACTTCATGCACATACAAAATACATCAAACTCATAATGAAAAAAAAGCAGACAATGCCCCCAAATATACAAAGAAGCATTTTAAATAACATTGTCTGTGTACGAGCACATTTTTGCGTATCCTTCCAAAATACATCATCACACTTTCTCTTCTTCCATAGATGTCATAGCACTCTTTGAACAAGACCTTGTAATCTGAATTCTCACAGGCATTGCAACCGTGAAAGTAGCAAGGCATGAGCTAGAAATTTAAATTTTAAAAGGTAAATAAAAATTTAATGCAATTCTCCACATGTAACCACTAAAGGGATGGGGAGCTAAAAATACACACTCTCATATCAAATCAGGAATCCTGATATGCACATCACATGATTTCCACCTGAAATCTCTGAGAATGAGACACAAAGTTGTATTTGTTCCATGAGGCTGAGATGCTGTTATCCCTTTCTAATAATCTATTAATTGTACATTTGGCACTGGATACTAGCAAATGAATCAGAAAATGTAAAATATAACTTCCATTACCATTGAAAGTAAGTGGACTCTATAATGCATCAGAAAATTTTTTCAATGGTGTTTTAACAGTTTTCCATCTAGGATGCCAGTGAAGATTGTATAGGGGATTAAATATAAATCAGGAATGCTTGTTCTATGTACGTTCTCTCTGCTATAGCCTTCAGTGCTAGCACTTTCCATATAACTGTAAACAAACAGAGGATCTTAACTGACACTAAGGCCCATTAAACTGTCATGGAAAATTGAATTTATCCAGTCTCCTGTATCAGATCAAAGTTAGCAACTGCATGAATTCATACAAGACTGCGCACAGTGTCCAGTCCCATCTCTTAGACAGTCTTTCTAGCTAAATGAAGTGCAAACCCCCAGATAAATTGATTTGCTTAACACAACCGTCTGACAGAAAGATTTATCTGCTGTTAGAGTGACTCAAGGTGAAACCCAGTTTTCCTCATCTCCAGCTGCTGACAGTGTGCCCGTGGGCTCTTTTCAAACCCTGGGACAGTCTGTTCCTAGAGGAGCAGAGAGAAGCTCGCTGGTCCTGCCAGCAGCTGCCAGATCCTCTCACACACAGCCTGTTTGGCCAACTCTGGGTTAGCTCTGATTGCTGCATTTGTTAACACAGCAAACCTAGCAAATCTCTATCATCCAGGCTGTTAATTCCCGTTAAGTCTAAATTCTGTTTCTTCATTAGAAACTGAAGCTCAACATGAACCCCTTTCTGGCTGGTCAATCTCTTGTATAATTTCTTGGTGGCATCAAAATCTGTATCAGCTTGGATATTTCCCCTACTGGCATCATGTTCTCATTTGAGGAGTTAACTCATTTGTGAGTCACCTGTGTTTATAAATTCCCCCTTTTTTTTTTTTTTTTTTTAACTTCCAATGTAAAAAAAAAGTCCAATTAATACTGTAGTATTGGATTTCTCAAGTAATGAAATGCTAGTTTTCCTGCATTTTCTGAATCTGGTTTCCTGTATTTAAAGAAAGATTTATTTATTTATTTATTTTTAAAGTAAGTCTTTAAAGACCTAGATTGTAAGCAATTCAGTTCTTTGATCTCCTCTCCTGGTATCACTCACACGAGCAGCAAAGCACTCCTTTTGACCAGTGATCACATATGAGGAAAAATTTACCTGGGGCAGACCCTGAAACTGTAGAAACACAGCTGCATAATGCTGTTCTTGTTTTTAATCTACACCCTAACTTTTTATGATTGCATTTTACCCTAAAAGCATGTTAACAACATCAAACATTACTTACTTTAAATGTTGTATTTCCAGTATAAAATGACTTCCAACGCTGCATTCTAAATCTGTGGGATTAGCAGATGGAGACTAGAAGTGTGTGCTGAAAACAAACCAGCTGTGGATCTGGGTAATACCTCTTTGCTATACACATTTCTTCAGAAAACAAATAATATCGGATTTTGCTGTTTTGCCACAAGAGGGCACTCCATTAATTCGTGTCATTACTAAGGCAATGTCCATTACTAGAGACAATATAGACTTGTTTTCTATCTAAACCATTATTCCAACTTTTTTATATAGATAAGTTGAAGAATTTCATTCTGTTTGTGTTCTCAGCATGCATTTGACTTACATCAAGTTACTAGGCAATATGATTTAGCTGTGAGAGCACACTGTGCTTCATAAATGACTGGTAAGACAAAACATGGTGGGAAGAAAATAAGATTTCCATTCATTACCTTTAGAAATAGCAGTACATTGTATTAACACGACTCATTGTTCTCAAGTGATAAACCCAGACAGGTCACAATCGAAAGGAAAGATCTTAAGACGTGCCGCTTTCAGAAACATGAGAAATTTGTGAACCGAAGAAAAGATACGTGTTACATTTTTCATCCACTTGTGAATGCTCAGCTATATGAATTTGTTAAATATGCCATCATGTGCAACAATATACAGCGCAAGCATGGTCCACACAGGAAACTGATTCAAGCACTCAAAGTCTGAAGATTGTCACGTCCTCCCTAATGCAAAACTCTGATTTGCATTGACCTATTTAGAATCAGATAGTTAAGAAGATTTTGTTTAAAATGCTTCTAAACAGTCATCATGAGTGTACAGTATAACTTACCATAGCATTTTCATTTTCAGTCCCAATATTTTATATAGATAAACCTGTGTCATTTACCAAAACCAAGACTGATTTCTCCCTCTTACTTAAGTCCCAATAAAATTTCACCCACAAAGAGTGGATAGATTTTGTCCATCAGGAGTCAGCTATGTTCCTGGGCAACCGGTAATGCTCTGGCCTGATCCTTGCTTTCTTCTCCTGAGGGTTGGCATATTTCCACTTGGATGGAGACATTTTCAGCTTTTTTCTCTTCTTATCTGTACACCACACTTTTTCACAGTATTCTTCCACCCTCTGGAAGTTGCTGTAACCTATTAGTTGAAGAAATTCCTTGTACCAAGGCTTTGATGCCTGAGGTATACTGCTCTGCATTGGGCATGGCATTTTGTGAGGCATATCCTCCTCATAGTCTTTATTGAACATTTCATCTACGCGTTCTTCCTCAACTATTTCCAGGGTGATTTTCCTGACAGTGTGAACAATGCTGTGTTCTACTGTCTGACAAAAATAAGTCCCTGCATCCAGCCGATGCAGTTTCAGGAATAAGAGGCCAAGGTCCATTTTGATTATTCTGTCATCTGTCTTCACCTGAAAAATAAATTGATGCAGTTATAGAGCACAGGCCTTTACTATTGCATTAAATCAGTGTAATTACTTCTGAACTGTACTTCCATGAATATTACATTTTGAGAGGAAAATTAGAGATCCACAATCCTTTAATTCACAGTTTTTAAGTAACAAAAATATTTACTTGAAGTAAGAAGAGATTGAGCTGTGAAAGGAAAGTAGTCCAGAGAATCTGGCAAGCATGGAAGGACAGACAGTGGAACAGATAGTTTCCTGTTTTTGCAGCATGGGTTAGTCACTTGTGGCTAAATCACAAAGGGAAATAAGGTTGAAACATGGAAATAAACTACAGGATAGAAAACAAATGGACATATGCCAGCTGACCCACAGTAGGTGTCCCTGTGAATTCTCTTACACATTTACAAATATTTTTGGGGTGACACTCACATGTATTTGTATATCTAACTGCAGGACCATTGCATTCTTAAAGCCTCAGTTTCAACTTTGGAGTTTTAGTTCCCCCTACAGCTCCTGAGAGCTAGGTTATTAACTACAAGGCATTCACAGATGCTAGCAAGTAGGGAGCACTGAGCTGTCTAATCCAGACAGCAGAAGTGCCCAGGAGAATGGAATCCTGATCTTTTTATTTAACAGTAAGGTACTGAATATTAAACAGAAGAGAAGTACTGGATAATGAATGGACTGAGAGCATCCCTGAAGAGAAGAACTTGGGGATACTGGTGGAAGAAAAATTGGATGAGAGCTGGCCATGTCCACTTGCAGCCCAAAAAGCCAGTCATATCCTGGGCTGCATAACAAGCGTGTCCAGCAGATTGAGGGAGGTGATTCTCCCATGCTACTCTGCTCTCGTGAGACTCCACCTGGACTACCACATGCAGCTGTGGGTCCCCAGTACAAGAAGGAATTGGACCTGTTAAGAGTGGGACTAGAGGAGGGCAATGAAAATGAGCAGAGGGATGGAACACTTCTCTTATAAAGAAAGGCTGAGATGGTTAGGGCTGTTCAGCCTGGAGAAGAGAAGGTTCTGGGGAGACCTTATTGTGGCCTTTCAATGTATAAAGGGGGCTTATAAAAAAGACAGAGGAGACTTTACCAGGACCTGTAGTGATAGGACAGAGGGAAAAGGCTTTAAACTGAAAGATGATAGATTTAGATTGGACAAAAGGAAGAAATTTTTACAATGGGAATGGTAAGACACTGGCACAGGTTGCCCAGAGAGATTGTGGTTGCCCCATCACTGGAAGTGTTCAAGGTCAGGTTCATTCTAGTGGTATAAAGACATACTGGAGGGTTAGAGTTTGTTCAAATTTACACTCCTGGTGTCCAGTATCTGAGCTATTTGGTCTAATGGGATGTGTATATAGTAGGGCATCCTCCCCACCTCACAGTTTACTACCTTATTTGAAACACCTGATTAATAGTTCTGTTGTAAGAATGATTACGCATAGGTAGGGATCTTCCAGCTAAATACGTGAGGAAATACCAAGTGTGAAAAATTATGCAGATATTTGGAACTTGGACAAAACTTCAGGCGAAAATATGCCTGAAGTGGAATGGCATTCATCTTGCTTAATTTTAGATATTTAAAGCAGAGTGTGGCATTCTTGGTTACTTTGTAATCAGTGGTTTACCAGCCATTATTTACCTCACCAAATGATGGTGCAGTTTAGCATGAGGTGATACTACTAGCTATAACTGCAGCACCATCTAGTCTGACTTCAAAGACAGCCTACACTGACTAGCACCTGGGAAGATCTCCCCACATTTTCTATCAGATGAGTCCCACTCCAGAGATCTGCAGATCCCCATTTTTAAAGGGAAGAAAGGAAGAACTTTGAAACAACGGGTCAATTTCAACTTTGTGCCTAGCAAGATCATGGATTGGATCCTCCTGGAAACTATGGAAACCAAGGCAAGTAACGAGGTGACTGGTGACAACTAATACAGCTTCACTAAGGGCAAATTGTGCCTCGCAAGTTCAGTGGCCTTCTAAGACAGTACTATAGCGTTGGTGGATAAGGGAAGAGCAACTGATGGCCTCTACCTGGACTTGGGCAAAGCATTTGACACAGTCCTCCATGACATGCTTATCCCTAAATTGGAGAGACATGGATTTGCTGGGTGGGTGGACCACTCAGTGGATAAAGAATTGGCTGGATGGTCACACTCAAAGTGTTGCAGTCAGCTGCTCAGTGTCCAAGTGGAGAGCAGTGATGAGTGGCATTCCTCAGGGCTCAGTGTTGGGACCAGCGCTGTTTAACATCTTTGTTGGTGTCATGGACAACAGGACTGAGCGCACCCTCAGCAAATTTGCCAATGACACCAAGCTGTGTGATGCAGCCAACACACTGGAGGGAAGAAATGTCATCCAGGGGGACCTTGACAGTCTTAAGTGGTAGGCCCATGAAATCCTCATGAAGTTCAACAAGGCCAAGTGCAGGGTCCTGCACATGGCTCAAGGCAATCCCATGCACAGATACAGTTTCGGCAATGAGTGGATTGAGAGCAGCCCGGTGGAGAAGGACTTGGGGTGTTAGTTGACAGGAAGCTCAACATGACCCAGCAAAGTGCATCTGCAGCCCAGAAAGCCAACTGCATCCTGGTGCCAATGGCACCCATGCCCATGAACCATGCAACAAGAAAAGCATGGCCAGCGGGTCGAGGAGGTGATTCTCCCCCTCTATCTACTCTTGTGAGACCCCACGTGGAGTACTGTGCCCAGCTCTGGGGCCCCCAGTGTAACAAAAATATGAACCTGCTTGAGTGGGTCCAGAGGAGGCCACGAAGATGATCAGGGGGCTGGAGCACCTTCCCTGTGAGGACAGGCTGAGAGAATTGGGGTTGTTCACCCTGAGAAAAGGCTCCAGGGCAACCTCATAGTAGCCTTGAAGCACTTAAAGGAAGCCTAAAGGAAAGATGGGGTGGGACCCTTTATCAGGGAGTGTAGTGACAGGATGAGATGTTTTAAACTGAAAGAGGGAATATTTAGATTAGATGTTAGGAAGAAATTCTTTACTGTGAGGCACTGGAACAGGTTGCCCAGAGAAGTTGTGGATGTCCCCTCCCTGGAAGACCAGGTTGGACAGGGCTTTGAGCAACAGGTCTAGTGGAAGGTGTCCCTGCCTGTGGTAGGGAGGTTGGAACTAAGTGATCTTTAAAGTCCCTTCCAACCCAAACCATTCTGTGATTCTATGTCTGTGGCTTAGCTGGGGTCTCATGTTTGCACTAAAGCCTAGGTTATCCTTTGGTAGTCTGAGGCTTTTCTCCCTATGTCCTTCCACATAGTAAGTGGGGATAGCTACGTTGTTGTGCATCAGAGAGGTATTGAGATATAAATATAATAACACTTATGAAACACTTTCATAACAGTGAAATATATGTAAGGGAGGCAGAGAATCTACCAACACCCATTATCAGGAGGTTCTGTAATGTAATAGGTGAAGCAGCAACAATGTGTAGATGTTAAGCTAGACTAATATTGAGAGTAATATGTACACTTTTCACCTCTCTAATAATATACTAAGAGAAGTGTTGGATTCTCTTTTGTTTTGAGATCTTAAACTAGCTTTAACTACATTTCTAACGTCTGCGTTCAAGATACTGAATGCAAACACCAGATTAAATTCTCAGGTCTGTTAATTGAAGAGAGCAGATGAACATAATTATTTTTTCTCACACTCATGTACAGTTCAGCAACTAATGACAGGCCTTTCACTGAAGATGTAATATTCCTAACAGTGGGCTCTTTTAGTTAAAAGGATAGTATGTAAGAATTTTTACCTCTTCCTTCTTAGTTTCATGTGCTCGTTGGACAAACCAGATTACTTTTGCTTGTAAGGTCCTAGGGGTGCACTCCAGAAGAGTGCTGTTATACTCTATTCCGTAAACAAGTCGCTCTTCAGTCTTCTCCAGGACTTCACCTGGAAGGAAACCAAATGTTTGAAAAATAAGTGTTAACGTCAATACTTGTTACACTCTGTATTCAGGGTGTATTTTAAGAGTGAAGTTTAATTCATATCCAACTAGATAGTGACTGAAGAGTAATGTCTGGTGAAGGTATGACCTGCTAAGTGAATTTTCCCATCATCTCAGATGCTCACATGATCTGGCCATAAGATAAATGGACCAAACAGTGCCATGATTATACAGCGGAGATTATACAGAGAGAAACAGATCTCAGTCTTTCACACTGGTAATTACTTGTGCCTTGTTCTTATGAATAGTTAATCTATTTAATTTTCACTCAGTGAAATAGTATGATTCCATAAATGCTTAAATATAATAAATAATTAAATATTTTTAGGGATCAAAATGAGAGCACACAGACTTTTGTAGAATGAAATCTTAAAAACTATAAATACCCTAAAAATATTATACAAATCCATATTATACACATGTAAAATGAATGTGTAGTTTTGACCCAAGGTTTCTAATAAAAACAGGGTGAATGAATTTCATCAAAACTCCATTCTGCTTTTCCATCCAACAAAACATCTGGAGGATAAGCTAGATATTATCTGGAGATAAGCTAGATGTTACACTGGAAGAGACCAATTGCCATATTAATGAAATAATCCTATTCCATAGTAGTGAGAAATATTATTGAGATGAAACAGTTTTATACCCTAAAAAATACAGGATTTCCTATAATTGTGGTTTCTCTGTTGTATTTCAAACTTACTGTATAATTACAATTTCATATTGGAATATACATTTCCAAAATCTACTATATCCTCCAATGGACTTCAGTTTTTATCAAGCCTTCTCTGGTAAAATATGTATTTAATATTTAATATCTAAAATATCTTTTCTCTGGCTATCTAAAAGAACCTTTTATATTTGATGTTTTTCTTCTCTAAATGTATTGAGTATTATCCTGAAAAATACTGAGGATGTCCAGGCAACTGTTTTCTGTCTGTTTTGCCATTCCTAATACCAGTGTTTGAAACCATCACTTTCTAAGGTTCAGATAACAGTATTACACCCAGTAATCTTTTTTTAGGACAGATCTTGATAATGTTCATAAATACACATTTGTGTTCTGACGTCATGGCCCTTGTCTGTGTTACGGAGTTCCTTCAATTCTGGCTGTGTTTTGGCAGCATTTCACATTCGTTTCAGGATGCAGTCCTGTTGTTTCTTATCCCTGCCCCATCTTTTCACTTGTGTTTCTGTTGGAAGCCCTTGAGATGCATTAGGCAAAACGTTAGTCTGAATGACAGGGCTGCAGGACTGCATGAACGCTATGCGATGCACCTGACCTGTCATCACAAGAAAGTCATGACATGGGCTCATTAACTTATTATAGGAATATGCCAGTAAAAAAATGCAGGTGAGATCATGGTCTGGCTCATACTATTGGCAAAGTCTGTGCTTTCTGCTCCAGGCATTTGCTAGCAATCTGTAAAAGCATAGATTACCAATGAACTGCTGGCCAAAGCACTGCTGCGCTGCATTTCCATGTCGAACGTCTTGTCTGCGGAAACGTCTGAAGGAGAAAAAAATGAATTGTTTACTTTCAGCTTGTTGGGTTTATGCTAAAGTGTCATTCATTAAAAACATAAGAAGATAAATCTTGATTTCTAAAAATATAGTATTGTCGTAAGAAGTGTTTTCTCTCTACAAACACTTGTCTGAGGGAGAGGCACATCTACAAGTCCAGTTAAACACAACTAGATTGACATTACAAATACTAAAATGAGATCCTCTGAACCAACTGGGCAACATTCAGCGCTAGGAAGAGTTAAAGGTTCATTTAGCCTGTTTTTGAGTTCTCTCTCTCTGGAAATCAAGGACATTTTCATTTTTTTTTTTAGTTTGGAACCGTTTGCCATGTATGTGAATGGTAGTTCTTTTATCCTTCACTGTCATGTTATTTTTTTTTCACTTGGGAATCTCAAACCACAGAGCAAATGCTTTATTCTGTAACATCTGTGTAGCAGAGAGTTGTTAAGCTCTTTTTTCTCAATAGGGAAACAGACACATTTGTGACATGTGACTTGCCCATGCGTGGAAAGGGAGCTAGTGGCAGAACTGTGGTCAGAACCTGGGAGCCCTGGATGTGGCCTGGAAATAATGCAATTGCTTTTCAGAGAAAATTTATTGTGAGTTTTGGGCTTCGGGTTTTTCATATACATTTACAGAAAAATAACAAACCCCATAGTTTTATGGTGCATTCCTAAAAGAATTGTGCTTTTATATGGCAATTTTTTTTTCTCTGAGTGTCCTAATATATATGTAATTAAGATTGTTTACTAGGGAAATGAAAGAGCCTATTGGAATGTCTTATCTTGTCAGATGTAGTATTTCCAACATCTTGAAACTTAGTTATACCTTTTCTGTATTTGCATAAAGAGTAATTCTACACGGTGTTACCGATGCCATACATAACAGATTAACAAATATAAGCAACACAGCAAATCTTACACAGCAGGTATGTGTACAGTGTAAATCATAGGATAGAAACAAGCAAAGCCAAGGAGCTTTGCTATTCTTTGCATCTACTACTTAAATAATACTTTTCTCCACAGTAATGTGAACACAAAAGACAGAACTTTTACGTGGCACAAATTGAATTTACAGAAACTAAAGATCTTGCTCATGGATGTTACTCGTCATTATTTCTAAACTGGAGGTAGACAGTGATTATTTTCTGAGTTCTGTCACCCATATTGCTTTCTGATCCAGTGGTGCTGGTGGACCAAGAGGACAGCTTTAACCTTTACTGGTATTCAGATCAGGACCAATGTTTTGCCATTGTTGTTTCAGGAGAATCTGTAAATTCAGTTGGGCCTTTTAGGCAGAAGCACTAAAAAATACATGCATATTATTAAACAAAAACTGAGAATCTGAAATAGCAACAGGGCTTTATCATGCCCCGGGAGTTCTCAAAGAATGTACAGATGCTGTAGCTGTGATTACTGATAACTCTGCAAAGTGTCAGTGCTGAATAATGCTGCCACCAGCTTTGCATATCTGTGTGTACAGATTATTCAGAAGAGACATTATCTTGCACAAATATACAAACATTAGCCTTGAAAAAAAACAAACAAGAAAACCTCGCTGCTGTCAGGCCCAGCAGTCCTATCTCGCAGGAAAGTACAGTTAGCAGGCATGTAGTATTTATTCTTCAGTTCCTGAAGAACATTGGAGAGCTAAAACAATCCTAGTCCTGTAAGGTAGGATATTTCTCCAGTTGTTAGAACCATTCAAGAAAAAGAGTGCTGTGTGTGTGCAGCCTGGGTGTGTGAATATTCACCAGTGCCTTCACTTGCTACTTTTCTGAAAAGAAGGGAAAAATGGGGAGGGAAGCTGAAAGAGAGGGAGATGCTGTGAGATAAACTTATTTCACAAATACTGACATAAAGCTGGTATTTGTTATTTTTTCTTAGAAATAATTTCATTCAGAATTCTACGAATAATACAAAATTCCTGCGATAAACTATTATAAGGAACAATTTTCAGTAACTAGCAAATGTACTGAATATATGGAAGTGTCTTTTGTAATCTATAACCTCATGAATTTAGATTTCAGTCTGTAATTCTGTGCTTTCAGGAACTTAAGTAGTAATGATCTGCAAGAAAGAATACAGTTGTTGTTATCATCACCATCACCAACATCCTCATGATTCTTTATTTATTCCCAGGGATAGATGAGGCAAAGTGTTGGAGTAAAGGGCAGGAGAGGAGGCAGGAGAACAACTGTCAGCATCTTAAAATTAGTGAAGTAACCACAGGTTACCAGACCTACCCAAGCTGAAAGAAATTTTAAAATTACTTCAGTCCTTTTTCAGCCTGGATGGTGAGCTGGCACAGTAAAGAATCTTACTTGTAGAATTCAGTGTTTGTTTAGATAAAAAATTGAACCTGCCTAAATCAGATTGCAGAGGTATTAGTGAACTAAAGCATTTATTTAAGTCCTGGACCTCTCTGCTTTCTCAGACATACTTCATAGAAGTTTAATGCAAGACAATTTCCATCTAGCATCTTAAGAATTTCAGTATGCAAAAGACATACACCTGTAACTACCATGGCATTGTAGCATGTTGTACCACCAGCATCACGATATGGGATTTGGGGTTTGGTTTTTATTTGTCCTTAATTAAATCCTGTATTTAATTAACTATTAAAGCTATGCATTTGCAAGGAATTATAATACAGACTTTCCAAATTCAACACATTAGTACCAGCTGCCAAGCAGAGGGGTTTTTGTATTTATGTTGAAGTTCTTTCCATATCCTGTACATGCCTGAGTTTACAGTTTTTCTATTTCATGTTTCTCTAAACACTTGTCATACCCCGAAGGCATTAGGATTTAAAGCAGAGAGAATTTGAATCAAAGTGGGGAGGACACATTGTGCATCCCTGCTTCAGTTCAACCTTCCACCAGTATAAGTGGAATTAAAAAGAGTTCTTAGTAGTGCTCTTACTGCACTAGCAGGGCTGCTCTTACAAGTCAAAAGCCCACCTAAATGTACTGTATGAGGGACACCGTTGAGCAAATAGAGGTGGTACTAAAGCCAGCTCGAGTGCACTGTAATGTAAGGCACAGCTCCATAAATCCTGATGAAGTGAGGGCTGCCAGGAACGGGGGGAACAAGTGCTCTCCAATGACCCTTGTACTCATGCTACTTATACTACCCGGTACAGCTTGAGCAGAAATATGGGGCCCTGAGACAAGGTCAAATCAAAACACGTATGCTCCAGGACATGGTATTAATTCTATGTGAAGCTCAAGGCTGCCATGACAGGGTTATTACCTGCTCAGGGTCACTTGGTACGGGAAAACTCCATGTTGTCTACCAAGACCTGCCTTTTCCAGCAGTGGTCTGTGACTGGAACCCAGTAGGAGGCATCTTAAAAAAACTTCCATACACATGTCCTGAGTAGCTCTCCCTGCGTCTCCATGTACCACACAGTGGAAGCTCATAAATTTAAAATTCTCTGAGCTTCAGCTATGAGCTAGAGTGAACAAAGCAAATGTCATCCATCCCTCTCTACCTTGTTAGTTCTTGCTGGCTGTTCCCCAAACTCTTATATGTAAAACAAGTTTTGCAGACTTCAAGAACATTCAATTGAGTGCAAATCCCTTCTCCACTGATGCAGTGCTTATCTTAAGAGAAGGAGGGTGATAACAGCAGTATTTTCTTCTTTTAGAGACTGACCTGCTGAATGTTGGGGAGGTAAGGGACAGGAAGGTGCCTGGGGTGCTGCTCATATCACTCAACCCTGGCTAAATGCATGTGTCAGGGGACTTAAGGGCTGCTACTCTGGAAATTGTCTTAGGTGAGAAATATGCTAAAAATGTACAACAGAGTTCAGGACCGAATGAGTTTCTCTTATCTTTTCTCAGACAATAAGTAACCTGCAGAACTACGTAAATGCTGATACAGTCCTAGCAGGCTGCTGGAAAATTTTTTAACCCCTGCCTTACCCAAATGACTTTGACATCATTAGATGAGTAACCCATATGCTTTATAATTATGGTAATCCAATTTCTACTAATACTGTAGGAAATTAATCTCCCTGACCCACTATATATCTGTTCATCTTTCTTAATCTGAGGCCTAAAAAATTTAGCCAGACTCTTCTCACGTTGAGCAGACAACCAAAGCCCACTTCTTCCCTTACGTCTGCTTGAAAGAGGCATGAGAAGAATATACCACCCTGCTTGCAAAAGTGGTGCAGATTTCTTACTTGGTTTAACTTATGCCTTAGTGTAGTAAATCCAAGATATTCTTAATTGTGCTGAATCACTGGCTGTATTTCTCATTTTTTGGTTTCAATGTACCCCACCCAAAATGTTGGGTTACCCAATGCTTGTTCTGTTTATTATGTTTTGGAAAAACCTAGAGAAATGTCTGTTGTGCCTGACTATAGTCAGCAGTACCTTTGTTTGAGTGCCCCTGGGTTCATGGAAAGGTAAGGTGTGCAGGACAAGAAAAAAAAAAAATTGTTTTTCCTTAAGAAATAATAATCAATTTGGCATACTGTGACTTGGTTTTGACTGAATCATCTCCACTGGTGTTCAAAACTGTCTCCAGAAGTTATTTAATTAATTCTAATCCTTGCAGTCTAAAATATATAAGCATATACTTGCAGAAACAGTAATAATAAAAAAGCCATGGAAAGGATTTGAACTATTCATTACCAAAGTTTTGCTGACTAAGCATAGAAATTACTCTCCTTTGGCGGCAAAACTGACTCAAGTGGAAAGGTCTGGATTAAAATATGCATGTTCTAGATGCTTGAACAAATATCTGTGTAGCTGAATTGGAGAAACTGGGTTTGAGAGGGAAGGGGACAGGTGTATGGGAAATTACTGCACAAAAGAGTGAAGTCCAAGAGCCATGAATAGGTGAATGCTGATAGAGAGGAGAAGTTTGCCCAAGGGAAGAATTAAAGTACCCAAATTAGGCTCATGCTTTGAACTGGCCTCTAGAGTAACTTGTCTTTATAAATTCACTGGAGAAAGACTAAGCCTATGTCATGAACTCTTCATAAACGAGAAGCTGTAAAGATGTCTCAAACAACTCGAGTGGGGCGCCCTGTGGGGGAGAAGCAGAGCGAGCTCTGTGGAGGTGGGGCAGCGGGCCATTTCACTCCCTCTTCCTCCTGTTGTTGCCCAGAGACAGAACTTGCCTAACTGCACAGGTACAAGCCTGAGAAAACGAGAACCTTCTGGAACAACGAAATGTGCATGCATAGGAAAGGCTACGTAAAGGCAATACCCCACGTGTGTCTTTGTTGACCCACAATCTA
Organism: Athene cunicularia; assembly: GCF_003259725.1. Classification (NCBI taxonomy): domain Eukaryota; kingdom Metazoa; phylum Chordata; class Aves; order Strigiformes; family Strigidae; genus Athene; species Athene cunicularia. Next base: position 73,244,378 of record NW_020799092.1, read on the forward strand.
TGGACCATGCTGGCTACTCTGTAACAGAAATCCCCCTTTCCTATCCCCTCCTTCTCTTCTCTTTTTACTTTCCTCTTTCTGGTCTCTCTCTCTTACATATATTAATGTGTATAAATTTTGTAGGAATTGAATTGCAATCAATTGATCATCGATGGCTCTCATTGCCAAAGTGCCTTTATTCATTCTCAGACGGTTCTCAGTTGATTGTCGCCAAATTGTCTCCATTCGCTTACTAAAGTGGTCAGTTAATAAAGTCACCAGCACAACTGGTCCTCTGAGTCACTGTGGTGCCTCTGCCTGCCCGGTGGCCCCGGCTCTTCTACCAGCATGCAGACTCTTGGGGAATTCAAAAGATTCACCCCTCTGGTAACCCACCGCATGGCACGGGACAGCCTATCCTTAGCCTTTGCAGATACTCTAGTTTCATTTTTTTTTTTTTTTTTTTTTTTAATTCTACTGTATACGTTATTGCAGTGTGATGTATTTGCTGTATAATGCTAACAAAATAGGTCTCTAATGTTGTAAAGAATCTTTCCTCTGCACACCAAAAGATGTATAAGGAAACTGAATTTCATTTAAAACACTACGAAGAATTACTCAATGACTTTTTTCATTCATAAAAATATTCCTGGTACTACAGTGTATCCCATCCTGTTAATTTGTGTCCTTTGCAATCCCCTAAAGTTATGCTAATAAATTAGCAGCTGACATATCTTCTTACTGCTCAGTTATTTTTATGAAGGGGAGATATGAAATAATTTGTATTGTAGTAGGAGCTCTGTAGTAGTAGCTATTTTGCCAAAATCATATCACAGAAAGCAGCAGTTCTCACCTCTTTGCCTGCATTCCTGTGGGATAGTACCGGGAGCAGGAGATCCCATCCCAGGCGCAGTATGGATCTCGGGCGAGGCAGCAGTCTGCGCAGGCAGTGCCATACATGTCACATTGATGGAACTTCACTTGGGCTATGACTGACTCAGATCCAACGTAGAGCTGTTGCTGGAAAAAAAAAAAAAACAAAACAAAACACACCACGTATGATTAAATACCTAGAACATCCACTAAAACTTCTGTTACCAATGTAGTTACTAAAAAATGTTAATCATTGCTTGCCAGTTGCACATCCAGCCTGTGCCCTGAGGGAGGCAGAGTTACTCTGTAGGAAAATATCTGATTACAGGCTGAACTCTTCTGCATGAGCACAGAGGAACATAAAGAAACTAAAATGAAGAAGTTTATTCTGGCATTTCCTGGCTTCTGAAGTTTCAGCTTTGTAAACTTAGTGTTTGAATAGGCAGGGGCTTAAGCTTCTTTTTCATCCTCAAGATAGATCCTAATGCCTCCCTCTTTAAAATTCTCTGTCACCTAACTGATCTGCAAAAAAACTTGATGTGAAAGACTTTAAACAAATGTCTTAAGCAATCTCAAGGAAAGTTATCAAGTAAATTTAACTCTTGATGTGGCTACCTGCAATATGGTCACATATACATATGCAGAGTTGTATTATGATTTGTATAATCCCTCAGGGCATGAAAAGTAGATAGATTTTATTTTTTCCTGGTGCTGTGCAGTCCTTCCTCACAAATTAACTGGTCACAATCTACTTTAATATTTATTTGTGGGGTTTGGGGATTTTTTCAGAATTAATGTTAGGACTGTTTGATTCTTCTGAGTTCTCATAAATGTCCTTTTCAAATGAAGTGAGATGATCAATTTGATTCATGAGTTGCTGGCATAATAAATTCAGAAGAGAGTAATAGATTGAATTAACAGGGATTTGATAAAAAAAAATCTCGTTGCTGGTGAATGTAAATGGAGTGAGCACAGATATATGCAGTGTGCAGTCTAATAGGAACTGATTATGCAGAGCTCACATCCACGCTTTTACTTGTCAGAAAAAGGACTCCTACTCTTAATGAACACTTAAACTGTGCTTATCCTAAAGGCCAAACTTAGTCCATAATTCCCACTTTTGGACCAAACTTTCAAAATCTGATTTTTTAAAAATTCTTAAAGCTGGAAAATCAGGCATCTCATTTAGTCTGGTTTGCCTATCACAGAACAAGACATTTAATCCAGATAGTTCATTTTTGCTCCTATTTACACCTCCTATATCTGTTTAGGTCACGAAAACTTTACTCTTAGAAAGGCCAAGGGAAGAGACTAGGAGAGGCTGGTAAAAGCAATGCTTGAAGACTTTTTCAGCTGAGATAAACCAGATGATAGTAGCAGGAACTCAACCTGCTAACTGGAATGAAGAAGAAACCTAGGATCCTTGTTTGAGGGGAATTCTTTCTTGTCTGCAAAGAGTGCAGTCTGATTGTCCCTGAAGACATGAACAACACTTTCAATTAGACATATGAGATGGTATTTTTCCCTTTCATCTTTTAACAGGGGTAAAGACTACACTAAGTCTTGGTTCATCAGAGAAGGGCAAAAAAGCATCGATATCTAGCCAACTGAACATCAAAGAAGAAAATTCCTTCCCAGCCTTTGCAGACAACTAGCTCAGCTCTGAAACACGAGATTTTATTGTACCATTGACTTAGTGAAGACTGGTTAGTGTTACAAGGATATTGAGACATAGCTAGCAAGGACGTCTCCACAGGCTCACAAACTCCAAGGTCAAAAGAGACCAGCCAAAATGTTTGGGTGTTTTGGTAAATTTTTTCACATAAACTCAACTAAGTTACACTTCTGCTTACAGATCTCATTTTAAAGACAAAATTACTTCATGCCAACCCCATCCCTAACATATATTCATTCCAACATTTAATTGTCCTCAGTACCAGAAAACTGCATTGTATCTACATTTATCTACATTCAACAAGCCGAACTTGGTTATTTAATCTTGATATTGCTTTGCCATCAGTGTTTATGAATCGCTATACACGTGCACTAAAAAGTCACTCCGCTGGGTAAAAGTTTATATTTGGCTATGCTGCTCTCTCTGTCTTTTCTCTCATATCTTGAAAACATTAAGCAACTTTTACTTCCCACAAGAAATTTTGTTCTTCAATTGCTGGATTTCTTTAGCAGCTTTTTTACAATTCCCTCCACATTTTACAGATACTTCTTGAATCAGCAGAGTTAGGAGTCCTCTTGGAAGCTGGATGTAATGGAGGAGGACTACTTCACTTTTTATACAGTATCTCCTTTCTACACTTCTCTTTTACTATGACACTTCACCGAGAGCTAAAGGTAAAGCAAATATCTGAAAGGACACTGAAGTCTTTCTCCAAATTATCACTTAGGTGTAGTATTAGACAATCCAGAGCTCTTTTCACAGTCCATGGGAAAAAAAATATTTTGATGCAGGAAATAATTCAGAATACTTACACCTAAGATTGTCCTCTGAAACACCATCAGAGGAGTTTACCTTTCCACATTACCTGCAGAAATAATGTAAGTGGATTGGACACCAAGACTAAAATGACCTTTTGGGGCACACTCACATCTATTAGTGCACTTTTCATTCTTTGTTACTTGTGTTTCACTATATTTATGGGCACCTATATTGCATCAGATGTCTAAGATATATTAAGATACAACTATCCTGGGATGCTAATAATGGCTCCAACCTGAGATGCTATGGTGATACGGTATGGATATCTATGATATGGTACATATGAAAATCTACCTACAAGAGCAATAAATTGGGTGTTTATATTAGCAGAAACTAACAGAAACTCGAAAGGGAGTTAGATCCAAACAGCCCTGCCTTTCATGGGCAACTGAATATGTGGGAGAGCCAGCAAAGCTCTTTTTGCACTGATATCCCCATGGGGCTGGTCTGTCTGTATGCCACTAACTCAAGAAACAGATCAGGTTTTACTTGCTTGGATATGAATGATAGTGTGAAATAAGGAGATTTAACGTTAGAATTGAAAAACATAAATGTCTTATAAAGAAACAGAGCATATAACCATAAATCTCATTATGGATGAGGTACATCCATCTGTCTATCTATGCATCTATCTATCTGTATACTTTATAGCTTCATTACATTTAAGTCACAATCTTCAAATTTCAAACTTGTCATGTACTTACCCTTTTTGAAGAGATTTCCATAGAAATAATAGGAACTGGCACCTAGAAAATAGGAAATATTTACTTGCTTAAAAAAAAAAAAAAAAAAATCTTGCTATGACAATAAATAAGGTAAAATAATGTTGATGTTTACTAATTATATTCAGATTTGCTAGATGTTTTGACTTTCTTATACTTCTGATGCTACAGAAATATGTGAGGAAATTGTGTCTTTTAGAAGTACTGCTTTAAAAGAGTTTATTTAAAAACAACCAACCAACACTTAATTCAGGATTATCGGAGCCACAGGAACACTACAATTTCCCTGTCAAACATGACATTAGCTCTTGCCACCACTGATTCCCTTTTGTCCTACTTGAGAGTGATAAGTGAAGTGTTCTTTATAACAAAACATTCATTGAAGATAAGATAAAAATAGCAGAAATTCCTTCTTTTACCATTGTCCTCTCTGCCCTCTGTTCAGATTTCCTGGAGCAATGACAAAACATAGTCCCTAATAGGTCTATTGAAAACCAGCTTTATCAAGAGGACAATTTCTCCTCCCCAAGCAACAAGTCAATAGTTACACTGCCTAAATTCAGGTATCAGATTTAAATCTATAAATCTGGATGTTAGATTTTCCCTATGGTTGCAAATAGTTTAGTCTTCTACTTTCTGTGGTTAACATGACATGATGTGAATACTCACTAAGAGAATGTCATTATATTAACTTTGCCACATACCAAATACCGAGCTTTAGCTGTAGGTTAAACACTATGACTCAGGTTTGCCCACTGTACAGACAGATTAACTGATTCACTTTTTCTGAGGATTGGGCTTTTTTATCTGGACCTCATTTAAGCTTCTAAGACTGTAGCAGGCGCATTTTTGTGCATGTAGTTATACTCTTTAAACACTTAATTAGACATGAGAGGAAATTAAATAAAATGCAGCAAGTTTCTAATTGAAAGTCACACTACAATCTCCAAGCATGTAAACAGAAAGACATTAGTTCTGGTTTGCTGCAACATCCTTCAGTACTTGGGCTGTAACTCCACCTAAGAAAAACTTAAGTTGAAAATGAAGAGTTCCTGTCATAAAATAACTAGATCATTAGAAAATTTCTTGCACACAACTATTATATATTTGACTATCAGATTTTTTTAGACATTTTAATTCTGCAGAAAATTCAAGACTTTTGTATATGTATCATATACATCACAGTTCACCTTGAAGACTTGCAGCTCTTCAAGAATCACTTCTTCCATTGATTCTGTCTCTTGATTGTAAATTGTAATGACTTTCAGCACAATTCCGTTATCTGGGAATAAATTTTAAAAGAAAAACAAAACAAAACAAAACTGAAGGTTGTAATTGGTGGAAACATTTATATGGCCTTCAAGTACATTAAATTACTTCTTCAAACTGATAATGGAGCAAAATTTATAAATATGTACAAGTAGTGGAATATTGCTGTTATTGATGAGGATTCTTACTCTTAGAAAATAAACACATATGACAATCAGTCCCTGGCAAATAAGAGTCAGCTGAGACATGCCTGAGCTATATGATTAATTCACTTGTATTTTTCAAACTCTGGGTCATAACCCCTTAGTGAGCTGCAAAAGTATCAAAGAAGGTAATCATATTTCAGAAAAAGAAATGAGAGTAGGCAGGAGTTGAGTCCATCAAGACAAGGGAATGTAAAGTAGCTTTAATTATAGTGTCTGAGTGTTTACACTACTTAGGAAACTACTAACTATCCTTAATTGCTGGCAGCAGCTTCATTCTTCCAGGCAAGAGTAGAAAAACCTTCAGGGGTTCATTGTCCGAAGTTCTTGCCCTCCTCTAGGGAAACATTGAACTGATGTTGAGCTGAAGGTGTTAATCAAAAGAAGATGAACCAGAAAAAGCTGCACATTCAAAAATTCTAAGGCACACTGGAGTTCAGATTTATCACCCTCTCTGTCATTACAACTCTTGCAGGAAATTAAAACATGCAAATAGCATCTGGTCTTCCACCACTTCAGCTTTGTTGTGCTGACTATTATTAGAATAGTCTTGCTTTACTTAATCTGAAAATCTGTCATCAACAATGGCAAATATCACTTCCTTTCTTCTGTTACTTTCAGTCACCTTTAATTTACAGGGGAAATATTAAGCAGACAAGCACTGGGAAAAATGTTCAGAAAAAGATCAAAGGGGCAAATATAAAGAGGAACCATTAAACTGGGGTCATACTCCACTTCTCAAAGAGAATATGTAATCAAAGGCATCCATTTTGTGACCGAACAGTAAAAAGATATTGCATTTTGAACTCTGATTTTCATAGGTAAGTCCTTCTTCAAATCATGCTGACAGACATGTGAAAGTTAACCTTGATGTTCAGACTTCGCCTTTGATGAACCTTTCTGACCTGCACTGCTACCCTAAGGAATCTTCTGCTTGCCTGTAAGACTGTTTACTTATGTTACACAGCAGGTGTTGGACTCGGAAAAAAAAAAAAAAAAAAAAGATTAACCCTTTCTAACATTATATTGCCAAGAAAAGCAGTGAGGTTTTTGGTGTGAGCTTTGCCAGAGCAGAAATTGCAGAGTTCATTTTAGAGTTTCTAAAGCCCAAATTCCTATGCTGGAATTTCTTCTCACCTGAGATTAGACATCTTGAGAAGACTAGGCAGCTGTTGGGTGCCAGTCTAGCACATCTAAAGTACACACTTAATTCCCCTTGGATTTAACTTTGCTGAACAGAGGACTTGTGTACAAGAGTATGTGATACAATATCTCAATCCTAAATGCAAGTGGAAACTATGAAAAATCTAGACACGATTATAAAATCTGCTGTACAGATATAAGTGACTCATGGCACAACATTTATAGGCCACACTAGGTCTAATACTGAGACAATACCCAGGCCATTTAAAAGCTTAGAAAAGAGCACTAATATAAATAAGTTTTGCTATTCTACAAAAATGTTTCTTTTGAATGTTCTCAACACTGAAATGTTCTTATCAGAGGAATTTCATTAGTAAAAAATAATTCACTGTAGCTGCTTTCCCAAACAAAATGGTCAAAATGATTTGTGATGCAATTCCTGTTGTTACATTGATAAAACGCGAATGTATGACTCCCTGGATTTTTTCCAGATAGATTAGATATAACTAAAGTCTTGTCTAGTTTCAGGCTTTCCTCTTATTTTCTTAAGTTTTCTTATTTTTCAAATGCCATTACAATGTGGTTTTTTTCTGTGGTTGCTTAGAGTTAAGGCAGGTCTATGATATGTTTTACCTTAATCATGTTTGTTTGGTAAATGTTTTAAAATTCTCTTTAAACAAGATCTCTGTATCTTATGAAAATAACACAAAAGAAAGACAGGAAAACTTGGCAGAAAACTTCTAACAGTTTTATTTTTAAGAAACTTGGGTATTTCCTCCTTTCTTCCTTGAGTTGTGTTGTAACCCAAAGCTGGAAACTGGTAGTTTCTTTCTATCTTTTTGTATCAAGAATTGTGGAAAATAAACCAGGAATAGAGCCAGTAACTTGAACTTGTATTTTTGAAAATCATACCACCTTTGTTTCTCTGGGGTCTCTAGCTTTCAACTCAGAACTATGCTCAGATACATGGTTGTGTTTTGAAGTTTTAAAAATCAGGCCAGCTGTTCAGGAATTTTATTTAAGGTTATTTTTAGGAGAGAGAGAAAAAAAATGGCATCCTATATTTAAGTTTCTCTTCCTAGTATTTACATGTTTCCCTACCATTATTTTTCTATATGGTGTTATCAGCACAGTGAAGCACATGTCCAGAATGACTAAGCTCCTCTGTAAGATGAAGACTGGCAGTCATGCAAAGAATGATCATTAAAAAGCAATGTTGTATCGATGTTTTATTTTTGGACTATACATAACTTAATTTCATTCATTCTTGAGGTAAAAAAAAAACAAAAAAAACAACCTATTAAATCATCTTCCTTGATTTCTGTTACTTACCCGTGCCAATGAACAAGACATCATATTGCCCATCTTCGGCTTCCACTCTGTCCACTGCTATTTGTTTGAGATTGTACTTTCCATCTGTTTTAACTAGTATTGGTCGCTTATGAACAGGCTTGATGGGCTGATACATCAGTGGATGACTCCTGGCAAAATGGACAGCATCATCAGGATAGTCTTTAGTGGTAGTGTAAAGACCACCATTCACCTTGCTGGCACACTGCAAAAACACGAAACAGAGATTATCATAGTTTAGCAAATAAATTGTCAGAGACAGGTCTTATTTTCAGGGATAATGACAAGTCTGTAGAAAATCTGACATAAAAACAAGCACAGAAGACCACAGTAGGAACTGGGACAGTGAACCCTATGCAAGTGTGGATTATTAATCATGAGAAACCAAGAAAGAGAGCCTTGACATTGTCATGTTCAGAAAGAGGGAGCTCCTGGCATACTAAGACCAGAATAAATAGTGACAGATTTGGAAAAAAAAAAACCCATAGTGCTTATGTCTTCCCCAAATTAATATTGAAGATGTAACCAAAATGGCCACTAACATAGTCAGGAGAAGGGGTTTCCTATTCCAGTAGAGACACAACCATGTAAAGTCAGCAGAATATGAATGCTTGAAATCAATCCCTAGTCTTATTACTTTTGATTGTAAAATGTATTAACATAAGAAACTGAGCACACTTTAAAATTATGCCAGCAGCAACAGTAATTCTTGATCTCAGGCATTCTAACAGTATTACATTTGATTCTAATTCCTAACTCACAATGACAGTATTAGGTATCACAGTTTAGCTTGAAATACCAATGTTTGCATCGATCAATCTACTGTTTTGCAAAGCAAATAGACTTTATGTCAGTGATTGATTAAAAGAGGCTTACTCCTTCGGTCAAATGTGCAATTAGGGATAATTTAATGCGTTAAACAGAGAAGTTAATTTTAGGATGCTTTGTGAAGGATATAGTGTTCCCTAATCTAACGTAGATTCTACATTTCCAATTTGCTTCATGATGTCTAATTGAAACCATTTATGATCAAGCTGGAAATATCTCGGCAGCCATTTACTTTCTCCAAATATTCATAAGATAGTGTGGTTTTAAGAAGCATTTCAAGTAAAGCCACAGTAGCAGCCTTTCCCTATTTAAATTGGATTTTTCAATCAATAAAATGAAATAAAATACTCTTTATGTTTTGTGGAAACAGTAATTTTAAACTTGTGGTCAGCTGTAATTGACAATAACAAACTCCTGCACTTGTCAAGTGGGGCAATGTTTGTTTCCACTTGTTGGGCTTAGCTACAGGAAAGTATTTGTTCAGTGTTGACTTTAAAGTAATTGTCTAATCAACCTAGTGATGGAATTTCACTGGCTGTTTGCAATAAAGGGACAGAGTTGGAGCATGAAGACATGCTAAGCTTCTGCTTTCCGTGCACTGCACAGCATATCAAGTGAATAGGCATTGCCAGGTTTCTTTTACAAAGTTCTAGTCCTGCAGAGATTTAATAAAAATAATCCTTCACAGACTTATCATTTTTAATTAAATAAAATCAAGTAGTCTAAAAAGGAAACAGCAGATGCAGCCATCTCTGAAGTCTATCAACACCATTTTTGAGGTAACTGATGTCATTCCTCCCAGAAGCATCACTGTCTAAATGCACTAAAAGAATCAGCAAAACAAGAGCAGAGATTATGCAGAAGCAGTGGTTCAGGCAGACTGTAGGGAGCAGCGGATTGCAGTCTGTCAGAACCTGTGTGAGTCTTAGTGGTTTTCTGTTTATTTAGCTTTGAGCTCTACTCTCATTACTTATAGCCTCCATCTTTACCATTCAGTAGCTAAGATCAAAGAGTGCCGACTGTAAGAGATGCCTAATAGTAGGCTACTTCTGGCCTCTTGTCACTGTCACTCCTGTAATGGGAAGGTGTTGGGATTCAGTTTACCAATATGCTGACCTTTTCTTTGGAGCATGAAACCTAACACTGTGGGCTATAGCCTGAGACATGCTTTCTCTTCATGCTACTGGAAAAGCGTTGAAAAGACCTCTAAACTGTGCCCTAAATAAACAGTCAAAAATGAACTGATTAATCCTATGTTAGCTGGCAGAGCCAGCTACTTTGGCCTCTGATGTGCTCTACAACTTAGAGACAAACATGACTAAATTGATTAACACCCAGGAAAGGCCTAGTTCCTCAACAGACTTGTTCCATGGCTTTGGAGAAATAATTTGCACTCTTTTATACCTGTTTCAGCTCCTATGCCTTGCCCGTTGGGGAGGTTACAATCCAGTCTGACCAAAATGTAGCCATTCAGAGCCAAGGCAGAGAAGCATCGAAGGTGAATTAAACTTACAGCAGCCTTTCTATAAATCATTGTCAACTTTGCTGAAGTGTTGGCTCAGTGTTCTCTCCTTCTTGCCAGAAAACCACTATCTAATCTACGGTGCTAGGAGATATCAATGTAATGACTGTAGTCATTAATACTGAATTCAAGCCTGTGTTTCATGTTAGTCCGAATAACAGATGTGAGGTGCTCTGCTGCCTGGAAATGAAAAAATGAATACAACTTAAAGAACTTGGACCATGCATGGTACTGTCTCATTATTTGGTAAAACTGCAGAAACAGTAAATTTGCTATACAAAATGTCAAGCAGAAAAACAATAATTCATTTGAATTCAACCATTTTGCTCAAAATGTGGTAATTTATTTATCTGGTTTTCTATCCTGAATCAATACCAATGACTTGTATCCACATCAAACAAACAAAGAAACATTTGGTATTGATGTCAACACTGCTACGGTGGTAGCTTATTGGCCAAGATGGTCAAATCATATTCATAATGTTTAAATTCTAGATAATCTCTTTTTTGGAGCATCCGGTCCTGCATTCTGACTTCTGTCTCTAACCCCAAGAGAAGCAGATAAAAACATTAATTTAAAATGAGAGAGGTCATGAATTCAGAATCATACTACAGGGAGAAAGGCTGTACTGGCATGGACTAGATAAGCTAATAGGCCTTTTCACCTCTCATTCCTGTGATCCAGTGATAAATTAATTGTATGCAGTGTTTATTTCTGCAAATGATTGCTCTTAGTATAAAAGAGAATATTGATTCAGCTAGCAAAGGTAAAACAACACTGAAAGTAATGCTCCAACAGCTGTTTATCCCACTGTTAAGCTCAAGAGAGAGAGTCCCTAGCCTGTGAGAAGATAAAGAGGTGAAGTCTGAAAACTGGGGTGTGTGTGTGGGTGTGTGTGTGAGGTGGGGGTGTTAGACAAACAGCTATTATAAATTTGCATCCCACAGAGTAAAATATCTGCACAATGCTGACAGATAAGGGGTAGACCTTCAGAGAATGTAAATAAAAGCAGCTTCACAACAGATGACAGCTGTCATGGGTGGGTTAGTTCTGTTCCCAGAAGGTACAGGACAAATTAAAAATCCTGGATGTGAAGCTTCTCTGGGTTGGCCTGGCATTGCCTGCTGTGGGGCTCCTCCTGACTTGCAGCAGGAAGGGGAAGGTGAGGGGGGGGGCCGGCTGTGCCCCTTCTGTAAGATGCTGATGAGCCCCCACAATGCAAAGGGCATCCTCAAGCTGCGCTGGCAGGCGGTGAAGGTGGGACAGATCTCCTCACACCCCAGGCTGGAATCTCCACCCCCCTCCCCGAGCTGGAAGGTGAGAGTCCAGGGCTAAGATACTACAGAGCTACAAACTTCAGAAACACCTGAAGAGAGAGTGAAACAGGAAAAGGGTTTGAGATGAAGATTATTTGTGATGCCTTTGAGAAATCAACACAGAAATAGGAATTCAATGCAGAAATTAATTACTTGTCTCTAAGTAATGAACTTGTGATTTAATCCAGAATTTCTATTTACCAAATGAAAGATTTAAGTGCTAGGCAGATACAACTGTCTACATGACAACACCAGTATAGTTGCAGAGTATGCTACAATTTCAGATTAATTGTATTTTCAGAATATGTCTTGTTTCTTTTCTTCAGTTAATGTCCATTCGGGGGGGAAGAAAG
>NW_020799092.1:73256479-73273479 GCF_003259725.1 Athene cunicularia
GGGGGGGGGGGAAGAAAGAGGTTAGTGAAGAAACTTGTATAAAAAATTAGCAAAAAAGAATGAGTGATTTTGCTCAGTTTGGTTCTTTGCAACATTGCTTTAATATTTCTACATTCTTCGTAAAGGGTACAGAACAAGAATGTTAGTAAACTCAGGAACTTGATTTGAAGGTAATAAAATCTCACTCTGGTGTGTCTGAAAGTAAACCAGTAAATAGTGAGGATGCTAAACCATTGCTGCTAGAAAGAACCAGCCTTGAGAGAAGGACCTCAGGTGATGGAGAATTTACTCCTAAACCACAAACCTATTTATTGTGATTAATTAATTTTGGTAACACCAAGGTATCATTTCTAATCTGTGCTCTGATCTAAGTTAGAAAAAATTGATCCTTTTTGAAAAAGATATGTAAAAAAGGAACCAGAACCACCTGATCTTGAAACAGTGGATAATCTTATAATTCTTCTTCCTTCAGTACTTTTAAAATGCCTTGGTTTAGTGGGCAATAGAAGAAAAGTGAACTGCCTGGTACAGGCTTGCTTTTTCCAGTAATAATCTTATTTATATTGGAAAACATTGCATCTTACATACTTTTTAAAATGTAAATATAGGTACATGTTTTTAGCTTTATTTTCTCATGGCAAGTCAGTAGGGACAATCTGATCTGCAGAAAGTTCCATCAGAAAAAAAACCTCACAGTTTATTCAATGCACTTAAAAAAAAATGATTTTTCATTTATTCTTTGGCAATTAAGATTAAAGTTATCGAGGTTCAGCTGAAAAGAAGATATGTCAGCAGCCAAATTTAGAACAGTTATTCTAGGCTCAATAGAAAGTGAGGTGCCTTCCTAGGTAATGAATGCACTTACTGCTTCTGAACACAGCATCTGAGCCACCTTCTACCCCTTCTACTGCTTGGGGTCCTAACTTCAGGACCTTAGGACCTTAACATAAGGTTGTTAAATTCAAGTCCCAACAGGATTTTGAAAAATGTTATATGACTAATTCCACTATTTTCTTTTGGGAAATGTATGGTTCCACTACTTGATTAAATTTATTGTTGAGCCATCCCACACTTTCCCAGAAATGTTAGTGTATGTATATATTCAAATACATAGATACTGGCCTGTAAAGTCAGGAAGATTTGTACATTAGCAGCACTCTTTTTTCTTCTCAAATTCATGTACATAGCAAAGCAAAGGAAAATAGATTGTACTTACTGAACCAGGTCTAGGATAAGGTACTTTTCCTTCATACAGAGCCCAGTGGTATTCAGGTCCTTCTTTATGAGCATATGGTCCATTGAAAGCTGCTCGGACACTTGCCATATGGTAAACACATATAGCATATCCTCTAAAAATATTGCTATGAAGTAAAATTCAAATACATTGTTAAATACATTTAACAATGTTAATATGTTACATTATGTATATATAGTACTGGTATGATTGTGCAATTAAAAATAAGTCACATTTCAACAGCATTGAAGGAGAAAAAGCTACTTATTGTCTCCTATATGCTTTTCTTACAACTGTTGTGTCCAGTGTTCTTTACAAAGCTTTTATTATATTTATATTTATAACATTTCTCTGAGGAAGCTCCCTGTTGTTATTCCAAAATTTAAAGATGGTGAACACAGGCTTGTTTATAAACACAGAGGAAGTGCAGTGAACTGAAATCAGGTCTTACATATCTTTGATTAGTAACTTAAACAGCTAACCATTTTTATTCTCTAAGATTTTTTTTTTTAATTACTTTGGAAAGGTGAGACTCATCCAATGCTGACTGAAATGAAACAGGAGTCTTTGTATAATGTATTGAGTGGGAATGTTGGTTGTGATTGGTTAGATCATCAGGATCACTCTATGTAGACCAAACCACATAATAGTATCTTTTTTACTTTCAAATTTTATTAATAGAACAGAATGGTTTGGGTTGGAAGGGACCTTAAAGATCATCTAGTTCCACTCTCCTGCCATGGGCAGGGACACCTCCCACTAGCCCAGGTTGCTCACAGCCCTGTCCAACCTGGCCTTGAACACTGCCAGGGAGGGGGCAGCCACAGCTGCTCTGGGAAACCTGTGCCAGTGTCTCACCACCCTTCTTTAATCTAAATCTACCCTCTTTCAGTTTAAAACTGTTACCCATCATCGTATCACTATACTCCCTGATAGAGTTCCTCCCCATCATTCACTTAGTTCTGGAGAAGCAGTTCATTATTTTTTTAAGGAAGCATCAGTGCTTTCTATAAAAAAATTATCTCTGAAGACTCCAGAAGGTGATCCAGATAATTTTAATTAGGTGCCAACCTTTCTCTACTGGCATAGGAAGCCAGCAAGAAATCCTAGGTTCCTGTAACCCTAGAGAACCAGATCTACCTTGCTTTATTCCAAAAAAATAATTCAGGACAGTGAAATAGTGGCAAAAGAACAGCTACTCTTCTCTATCAATTACATCCTAAATTAACAATTGGATGTCCAAGGAACAGGTACTGTGTGCTTGCACCTGAACGACGCTGCAGTGGAAAAGGAGGCCACCAGCAACACCACATCTGGTGTTTTAGGCTTCACTGAGAAGTCAGTAGGAATTTAAGCTGCTATCTACTTAAACTTGAATTACGGTGGAGCTCTTAAAGGAAGAGAGGTGGCTCTGAGAGGCTCCTCTTATAAGCATGCAGGAGAGCACATACTTTGACACTAGGAAGTTTTCAAGCAGAGAAACATTTAATTAATCTACGATCCAGATAGACTGGATCACTGAATGAGACTTCAAGCCCTGGAGTGTCACAGAGCAGTTTTTACATTAACAAGGAAGCCCACTGTGAATAGAACAGGGATTAAACTGTTTACTATATATTTGTTAAGGGTTATTTATCATGTAGCTTCTATCTCTTCAATAGCCTGTTCAAACATTCCTCTATTGCTGTTATTTCTTCTAGTTGTTTACCTTGTAGTGTTGAAGAGGCCAAATATCACTGGATTTTTGTTATCACGAGTTTGCAGCAAAAACACATCCTCTGTAAAATTTAAAAGCAATTTTATTGGTAGTAAACCACTTTTCTCAGTCCCAAAAAAGAATCTTCATTGTTTGTTAGAAGTGTAATCTTATTTTACTCATATATGCTATTTAATTTTATGCAGATTTTATGAGCAATCTTGACAAAACAATGAAATAAGTAAAGGCATAATTGATGATAGTCAACTCTATATGTATAGGACTTCATATACACTGGAAACGAAAAAACAAACCACTCCCTGTTAATGAATACAAATACAATATTTGACAGTAAGATGTGTTATCATAAAAGTATATGTTTTATATGATGGTTTTAAGTTTGTCTCAGTCTAGGATATTTACCTAATTCATCAAAATGTGTATCAATTCCATTTCTCCCAGGCACAGAGCAAATGAGCCTGGTTTTGAGGAAAGTGCTCCATTTATTCACGAGCATTCGCTGGCCTCCCATATCATTCTGCGTAGAAGGAAACAAATGCTGATGGTAATTTGAATGAGTAAGTCTAGAAACACAAACATCTCAGCTGGATTAGACTCTCATTCTATCTTTTAATGGCAAAAGCATGCATTTTCAAACCACATGTCTATTACTAGTATTATTTGTCTGAAGTCAGTTTTCAATCAGGATTGCACTGATTAAGTCCAGGTCTCATTAAGAGCTGTGGGTTTATAAGAATTTTTTATTTCATACATGCATACATGGATAGTTTTAACTATCAAGCTGTTGCAAATCTTTGTTATTTCTCATTTTTGTTAACTGGATGTACTGAATATGTTAGCAAAGTTTAGCTTTGCTTTTGGAGCTCAGTGCAGGGTTACATCAACACATTTGGAAACTGAAGCCCTGAATTAGGCTATAGAGCCTGGTACAGCTGTGGCAAGTCTCAGGCAAGTGTCTACATGGTATTCTAACAGTTTCCGAACAACCTTAAATAATTCCTGCTTTGCTATGTGTAGTTCATCTTTTTCTTTCTATCGCATCTGTCAGACTGTCAACAAAAGGGGGCATTTACTATTGCTTAGTAATCAGATTTGGTAACCTTTGGGTACTATCCTCAAAGCTATGGTCTCATATTCAGGTAGACTGTGTAACTGACTGTTGCAGGCTCTGGTTTAGGCTTGGAAAACTCCTCTCACAACTTCATTCTGAACTACTAAAATTAACTGATTTCCTCAGAAAAGTATAAATTTACAGAGAAGGTTCTTCTATGTTACAAAATCTGTTACTGCTCAGATAAAAATGTAAAAGCTGGGGGAAAAAAAAAAAAAAAGCCAGTTCTTGAATCACTAGCTAGAAATTTTTTGTGTTCATTAAATCAAATGTGAATTATTGCATACAGCTGTGAAGCTAATGCCAATGATAAAGGATGTGAAGTTTTAGACAAGTGAAAGAGAAAGGTCTGTGGGATTTTGGTTTAACTCATGGCTAGAGATAAGACATTCAGGTGGATATATTTCAGACTAGAGTGAACTATTAAAATATTCTATTCAAACATCTACCATAACACAGGCCAAAGAATTCTACTTCAGATCCTGATACAGGCTTGAATTCATAAAGCCAACTAGCTTTGTGCACATTAATGTCTTAGGCTTCAATTAGGTACTTTGATACTTCAGGTGTTTTAAGTTATACAGGAGTACTCCTTAAGAAATTTTATTAGGTAGTATGCTGGTAAGCATATCTGACATATATTATACATTGAAGTGACAGAAGTTTTTTAACCTACATCTTTTTCTTTGCCCAATAATTTTAGGAATATTTGCCCTACAGTTAAAAGGGGGAATGCAATTCTTTTCAGAAACAAAATCAGATGCTAAGAAATAAACTTCTCATTCCTTCCTTTAATCAAGCAGATATATTCCCAATGAGAATGGAAGAGCTCCTCTCATCAGCCTTACCATATTTCATTTAACAGAAAAGGAGTGCACCCAAACTTCTTCAATTGTTCAGAGAGGATCAGTTGTGGACAGCTCAATCTGGGCAATTCTGTTAACAGTGCTGCTCTCCAGCAACTGCCCAAGATCTCCTTCCTGTGGAGGGGAGGGTGCAGCCAAAGAGAGATGGGATCAACACACCAAGAGCATGGCCGGAGTGAGATATGGACTATTGTGCAGGGCAGTGGAGGGAAGCAAGGCTTTTCCTTGTGACTTTTCTGCTCCTTCTGGTAAACCATATATCTGGCTATGATAATAACTTGCTAGACAATTCAATCCTTTGTTCTAGTTTCCTATCTGCATAATTTTCCTTAGTTGTTGTTGAGAAGAAGAGGAATGAGTGATGAAATGAAAAAGTTAATTAGCTACTATCTATAAAGCACTCTATGGATGGTTGACATTGCACCCCTCCTATCATTCATGCACCAAAAAAGGTTTTCAAAAGTTACAGAATCACTAAAAGTTGAATTTGACAGGGACCTTTGGAGATCATCTATGTCCAACTGCCCTGCTGAAAGTAAGTTTCTTTGAGCAAGTTGCTCAGCAAATTCCTCAGGCTGGTGTCCAGTCAGGTTTTGAATATCTCCAAGGATGAAGACTCTGGACAACCTGTGTCAGTGTTCAACTACCCTGCAAGTTCATTTAGATGGGATTTCACGTGTTCCAATCTGTGTCCATTGCCTTGTGTCCTATCCAACTGTCTGATACGATCGTCACTGACCCTGCAGAAAGGCAGATGAGTTAAGTCTGTTTCTTACTGACAGAATAGGAAGGCAAGAAGGAACATCAAAGATGACTGGTGGCTGGCTGCTCCTGCCACCAGGAACGTGAGGGCATATCAGTTTATGTCAGCTATGAGAGCTTCAAGAGGACCTGGACCTACAGCAAATAATAAGGATGGTGGAGCCTTGATCTGAATTGAGAATATGGATGGCAAAAGAGTCCTGTGGGCAACTGATGTTACTGTTATGACATATCAGCACAAAGAGAGATGGAGTTGAATAACAAAAATTCTGAACTTTGCCCTCCTCTCAGCAAAATTTGGCTTCAAGTCCAGATTTTGGATTGGCTTTGAATTTTCTAATGCTTGAGGCTATTTAGATGTAGGGTTTTCATTCAGACCTATAACTTACTCTCACATACATTAACAGATGCCATATTTGCCTGGGGGAGAAGGACCGAAGAATGGAGAATGTTTTTTTTTCATTTATCTGGGGAATCAGAAAAAGAATCTTACCGCACATACGCGTCCCACTCTCGTATATATGGCATGAGTGCTTGTTTCGGCCTCTAATGCTTTTTCAGTAAAGAAGAAATAGACTTTATTATCATCGTGGTCTTCATTGTCAGGAATCATGTATGAGCCAACAAATTTTGGTTCTTTAAAAGAAAACAAAAGTGAATTGAGTTAAAACCTATTAAAACATTCTCTTATTTTTTCAATCTTTAAAATTAGCCTGTAACAAAGAAAAAAATAAAATTAAAGAATCAGGGATCTGTCAGTCAGAGAGCTACCTCAGGGGAATAGGATGATAGAAATAGGAAAAAAATATTTTTGTGGGTGGGTATCTATAGAACATGTGGAATGCATTAATGTCAAGCTATTTTTATAGCTCCAATTCAGAAATCAATATTCCTTTGTATGTGTGCAAGAAAAAGACCTTTTTCTAGTCCTGTTCTCTGGGGTTTATATATTTTAATTTGGATTAGGCTAAAACCTGGCACTGATATTCACATAACAGTCTCTGATCTCATACAAACCAGGTGTAGGAATGTCAACTTCGGACAAGCAGCCTTTTAGATCAAGAACAAGAACTGGTAGTTCAGCTACTACATGCTATATGAACATATATCTTCATAGATAGAAGATGCATTGTGTATATTTGTCATGAAATGTAGATCTAATTTTTTCCTGTTTTGACATTTTACTGTGAAGCTGAAACCTAAGTTCAGTCCATGCCTGTATACCTTTTGACCCCACACCAAGCAGATCTGTGAATGATTTCATCTCACTGAATCGTAGCAAATTTTTTAGAAGTTCTTTAAATGAAAATGTCATTCATGCAACTAGTATGATTTCTAAAGAAGCAGTGGGTAATGTAAGTATTTTCTAACACTCTGTTTTCCAGGAAAGCAGTCATAGCATTTTAAGACATTGATACAGCACTTGGTAATTTTCTAAAGTGTTTTAAATATACATTTAAAAATAATCAATTTCAGCAAATTTAAATTTCAAGTACAGACAAAATAAAAAGCAAATGAAAAGCTTGAGGCCATAATTTAGAGAATCTATATTTAAAATAATGTAACCTTCCAGAGAGAAGAAAAACGTCACTTACATGTTGTGTACATCCACCTAATTGTTGCTACCCATATATATAGCCAGTCTAAACTCTCAGTTCAGCAAGGCTCTAAGTATTGGACTTAAAGCAGATGTAAGAATGTTCTAAACATTGTTTTAAAATGTATTTAATTGAAATCTGAGGTTAGATTTGTGTAGGAGGAAGTATGCAGGAAAACTATTTTCTGTCCTCTGATTTGGGAGAAAACTGCCTTGAAATTTGAGACAAAAACCTTCTACGTCCTTTCACTGAAAAGACAATGCTCACCATATGAATCACCATCAGAAGCAATTATTGACTCTTCTTGCCAAACATTAGCAGTAATTATGTCACTGTTATGATGCAATACTGCAATACTTCTGAGGCAAAACAAATCAAGATTCTAACTCTCCCTTTCACAGAAATTTCATCCGTTTGAAATTCAGTTACATTTCACATTTAAGACTATAAAACAATTTTAAAATTTCCCAGCATATGATTTTTCTCAATATTTTTCTTGTGGAATATTTTCATTTTCTTCTTTAAAATTACATGCTTTAATTTTTCATTTCATTTAACCGTATGATCATCCTATGTTTATTATTTTCCATTACCACATGACATCTCTTTACTACATAATTTGGCAAAAATTGAGTTGTTTTACTGCAACATAAAGACTAAATGATCTCATCTAGAAAAAAAAGTACTGTGTTCTAGTTAACTTTCATTAATTAATTGTAGAATTTTAAAATATTATTTTAATTATATCTGGCATATCATTAAATAATATAGAATATTCAGAGTATAAATTAAGAGCTTTAAAAAATTAAAAGTAAAGGATTTAAAAGTTCCACTTGTTAAATCCAATATATACCCTAAGTAAAGATCTCAATTTGTTCATCCTGGCAGTAGGTTCATGAAAAATTTCATAGGAAAAGATAGTTTAAACAAATTCATCTCCAAATGGATATACACATGCATCAACAATAGCTTTTTATTTCCTGGTTAAACAGAAATTGTCTAGTCATCCAAAACACCTCTGGTTCTTCCTTCTTCTCCTTCCCATACCTTTCAAGAGGCGCTCACTATCAGGTTCGGTTCGGAGATGGGCCATGCGATTCATGGTGCGAAATAGAGCAGCATCTCTTCCCCAGTAGTCACTGTAGAGACCAGTAAAAAGTTCACCACCTGCAGACCATGCATCAAAAACCAAAAACAAAATAAAACGATTTGGTAATGCTCTACTTACTAATTAATTTCATTTCATGTGACAGGAACTGCATTTTAAACACGGCTTATTAATTTTTGCTCAAAATTAGGTAAGAAGGTAAGTCAGTAAAATAAATATAGCCTAAAGAGTATATGGAGATTTTTCCTACCGACACTGCAACATTTGCAGTCGGAACAGCATGAGGACAAGAATTTTAAATTTCATTCATTCATTAATGACTTCATGGTAGATTTACACACAAAACATGAAGCCATTAAATTAACATCTAATGACATCTGCCACAATAACATCTGCAACGTAAGGTTCCTAAGTTCCACAATCTCAATGTCATTCAGTTAATGCCTGGCCCTAGAAACACCTAACCTTTGTTGGCACCTAAATTTTCACCAGCGCAGACTCTGACCAATGGTTTGCTTCTGAGTGCTTCCAGATGTGCCCTGGTCTTGCTAGTGAGAAGTAACAAACTGCTTGGTCCCATAGCTGGAAGGGACATGTTGGGTTTATGAGGAGCCAGATATAACAGGAGCCAGAAAATGGGATGAAAATGCAGCACCAGGATTCAGAGGTTGCAGTGCTAAGAAAAAGAATAGTGATAGCACACCAACCCACTGGTTTGGGCTACACTGCATGGATACAGCTCAAACCTAAACCATCCTCGAATCCACAGATTAAACCTCAAACAGGGGAGTGTCTCCTAAGCATAGTTATCAGATTTGGCTCTGTGCAAAACGTGGTTGGAAAAGATTCTTTAGTGAAATGCGTACTGAAAATACTGGAGAGCTGAAGGCAGTTATCTCCCCAGCTGTAGAGATAAGAAGCAGTACCTGCTACCTTAGAATTGTTTTATTAAGCTAAGGGGGTTTTCCAGTGAGCCTACTGGAGCTGTTCCACTGTACCTGAAATAACCACAGTATAGGTGTAACTTGCTGGCTGAGGCGTTTAGGTGTTCAGTGGACAGAGAAAAGAGCCTGTTTTTCTCTGGTCCAGCAATAACTTGTTTTTATATCCTTAAAATATTCACCAGAGTAGGGGCACGACCTGAGATCTCATCCATCCTGCACAACTGGTGATGCATAATTCATGAAAAATTCATGGGAACAGAAATTTGGTTTGAAATAATTTAGAAGGCATTCACAAATTAAGCAAGCACAGGAAAAGATTAGAAATTATACATTAATTTAGAGTAATTGTTGAAAATCTCTATGCAGTTGGGTACAACTGGATCATACTTATGTTCAAAAATCCAGCCTATCTCTATCATCTGACCCATCTAAAATTGTGATGTTGGGCATATTTTACTTTAATGAAATACCAGCAATAATTCTACCTTATTTGTGCATGGGTGCAATTCCTCTTAACTGACCAAGCATTAAAAATAATATATTTCATAACTTTGTGGATTTAGTTTAAAAAAATTTTAGGTGCAATTTAAGAAGAGTTATTGTCACTAGGTGGCATCCTTACGTTAGAAAATGACGGGAATTAAACTGCACAAGAAGGTGGAAATAAATTATTTCCAGTTCATGGCTTCTCTGAGTGGAGGTTTCAGTGACACAGCTGCCTACCCCCTAATCAAAATAAACGTGACTGATCCATTCCAATAACATTTGCTGGCATTTATAAAGGATTATAGAAGAAGCAAGAATTTTGCTTGTTGGTCTCCCTCAAAGTGTGAATTTTGTTTCTCTTAACAGATATCTATGAATTGAATGGTACCATAAAACTGAATAATGATTCTGAATAATGATTCTTATAATTTGACAGCTCGGACTGATTCAGAAACCTTTGCTGATTTGGACATGAGCGTAATTTTGTCTTAGGCTTCACTGTATCAGAATGGATATTGCCTTCTAGAATACATGATCAGGATTTAGTGTAAAGTATTGTCAAGTGAAATGAAAAATAATTGTAAATTATAGCATCAGTAGAAATTAAGGTTACCCAAAATGAATAGAGCTTTATTTTCTAAACAACACAGAGCTGCTTAAACAACAGAATTTGCCAGTGCCCGAATAATGTTCCAAACAGCCTTCATAACCCTAATTAATCAGTTACGTTAGTCATAAATGGTTTTTAGGGTTTTTTTATAATGGTGATGTCATACAAAATGTGACACTTTTATCAACACTGTAGTGAATCTTAGAAAATGCATCAATGTGGGATAAATGACTCTTCACATATTGCTAGTGATCAGGATTGACATTCATAAATCCAGATGTTCAGAATTTTGGACGTGAAGCCTTTTCCTTTTGTTTGACATAGGTATAAAATGTTAGCATAGGTAACTAACCTGCTGGTATGGCAATCTACCATATACTGAGGAAGTTATCATTGATTTTATCTGTGAGATCCTAGGGGGGAGAAAATGAAAGTTCCTGTCTTGCATGGGTATTTTTCCATGAAAAATATTGTACATATAGAATTAAATCTGATTTTTACCCTGAAGTGTTACTACTCTAAGCATAAGACAAATGAGCAAACAGGTCACCTCATCTAAGGAAAGCGATGAGACAGTACTGATGATAAATAGATCTCAACACTAGAACACTCAACATAATTCTGAGATCTTTTGCACTTTTGACATTAAGAGAATCTTCTCTTTTCCTCTTCAATAGCCTTTTGCACATCCTTTAAATCCATGTTACAAATTTTGAATGCTGCTAGGTTTTTACACATGCTGACTTAATTTTAGATTTAGAGACAACCTGAGGTTGAGATTAGAAAAGTCCTAGCAAGATTTCTACTCTTTTCTATTCTATAGCTACTACCACATATCAACTTTCTCCTGTCTTGGTTGCAGGGTCTTGTACTGTTTCATATCACACTGATAAATCAGTATCTTCCAGTGAAAATCAACTGAGCAATTTCACAGACCTTCACCACTCCTCCCCATTTACAGTCTAACCTCAGCTTATCATGTATTTGACAAATTACTTGCTAAAATTTAAGTTTTAACGTAGTCTGGGTAATTCTTCTAAAACAAGAATAGAAGTTATCTTCTTTCCTTATTAAAAAAAGAAAAATTAAAAATCCCATGGACCTCATAAAACAGTTTTAACTCAAGTGATACATGCATGATTTTTAGTTAGCATTCTTTTCAAGCAGAAAAAATGCATCAAAGTTCAGTTGGGACCATTTAAATGATAGCTTTATTTTTTGTCCTTTTCTCAGAGCAAGATATCAACAAAAAAAACCACAAACATTTTCTTCTAAAACAAGAATTGCTAGATGACGACCCTTAAAGTAAAACAGATTGAAGCATGTGATTTAATTTTAAAAACCTCATATATACAAGGAATTTCTATAATTGGGCTGCTTCCACCTTAGAAGTGGGTTTCCTTCATTTGTTATTGGCATGTTTTGTGTGCCTGCTTCAAATTGGAAGGTAATGCAAACATAAGCTATTATAAATCAGTAGTTCCTTTCTATAAAATCCCTATTATATCACTTTCTGCAAACTGGACTAGCTGTGTTATGAATAAAGGAGTAGAACATAATGAGTAGAACATAAACAGCACCCTTCATGCATTTTTTTCACTGTCCACCAGTTATTGCTTACATGACAACTAAAATCAGAATACCAATGCACAATTTTAACAAGGGATACTGTCCACGGTAGGAAAAAAAAAAAAAAAAGAAATTAGCTATTGCTTAGCTGGTAAACTTCCTCTCTCTATTCATATTTTCTGTCAATCAAGTATTCTGTCTTCTGTTTTGAGAGACAATGTATTTGGTTTTGTTCATTGTCTAGAGTAAAAGAAAAGACACAAATACATGAAACCATTTTAAAACTGTAAACCCAGAAAATATTATCGGAATGGATTCCCTGGACAGAAAAACATATTCAAATGCAGTTTAGGTTTTTCACCACTTGCTCGTGATATATTGCAGGTAACAAAACATAGACACAAACTGATTTCTCAGCTTTCATGAATTAGTGTGGTCTAAGTTAATCAGTGTGCATGATCTGATATCAAAAATAGTTTTGGCTATTGAAAGCAGATGGGAGAGTTCATTAGAAAGAGAAGTCCAGAAGTTTTATATGCAGTTTCTCTAAACATATATATTTTATTCAGCCTGTTTGCCATCCAACATCTATTCTGTTTCCTGAAGATGGCAATAAATTTCTAAGTGTTAATTTTTCATAAATTGAGGAATTCATCACAAACTACTTTAGCACTGGGTCAGATAACCTGTAATAAAACTTACAACAGCATGGATACTTAGTTTTAAAGCCAAGTCACGAACTATTGTTTTCTTGAAGTGGGTATTTTAACTGATGTGTTGAAATACATGAAGAGATACAGAACAGAAGATTCTCTTTCGTCCTAAATTAATCTATCTATATCTGGTTCTAATTAGTGATGGTGCAAATATTCTTTTAAGATGAAGATTTTAAAAGATTTTAAACTTTTATCAGAGGCATGTGAAGTTTCCTTGTTAGACTAATCCTCACTGTTAGTAGCCATGATGGTGTAGGCTGCTGGGTTCATGTGAATTGCAGAGGTGTAAGAAGGGGATGCTGAGATGTGAAAGCCTCTGTTAACAGGTTTGCATAAAACCTTTTCAGGGACACACGCACTGGCTGAACCTGCACTGGGAGAGTGGAGGCAACTCTGGGGTGCAAGCCTCCAGGGGCACGCTGACCCCATACCAGAAGCGTATTTCACTTTCTAAGAAAACTGGAGTACACGAAGAAGGAAGCCTCCAAGCATTGGAGCAAAGACTGTAAGACCAGTCCTGGAGGGTGCATGGTGTGGTTGCCAAGTTGCCATCTCCTGTCATAGGGTCATGGCCACCATGAGCTGGAATCACGGCGCAGCTGAATTAAGGAGCATGCCTTCCTTCACAGTGCACTTGGCATTAGAGGTCTCAGTCTCACTTTCAAAGATCAATTAAAAGATTTTTTATTATTCACTATGTTTGCATCTATGTCTTCTACCCTATTCAAATGCAAACCTAGAGAGATAATGGATATTCACTCTGGAGTCTAAGGAGCAGCATTAATTCTGTATATTGTCAGCTGTGTGTCTCTGATTAGTAGAAGTTAGTAGAATACAGCAGAATACATGGAATTACAAACCACTTCAGAATATTTTTCCTAAGTATTGGAAGTATTGAATGCAAATATTATTAAAAAAAAACCAAAAAACAAACAAACAAAAAAACCCCACAAAAGCCTAAATAATATAATAAACTCTTTGAATAATTTTATTACACTTTTAAAATATGATTCTATGATCACTTGAAATCAAAGAGTTCCCAGTGGAGGCCTAGAAAAACAGCCTCTAAATACCTTTCTCAGCTCATATTAGTTTTGCTGAAGGGCTGAAAGATTGTCTGTTTTTTGCTGTTTTATTTGACGAAAATGTATTATTTTCTCCTGTTAATCTTGCAATACTACAGAATTATTGGATTTTTGAGATTGACTTTATAAGTCTTTGTCAGTGGATGTCTAAGACTGATCAACACTTATTAGGGAAGGGCTTATTCAATGAGTTTCTCTTTCAGATAGAACTGTGAGGATTCATAGGACCTCCCATGATCCAAGGCAAGAAATGCAAGGACTAACCATTAGTCTTGAAGTACTTAGTGGGACAATCTGGCTTCCATTTAAGCAAATAAAATTCACATTGATCTCACAGTAGGAACATGATCAGGTTAATTTATTTACTTAGTTCTGTCTGAGGTTGAGAAGGACTTCAAGATTAGACTATGAGTTTTCAGGCCTACAGCAAATTCCATGGGATGAGTCTTTGTTCCCAGGCTGAGCTAAGACTGGAATCCGTTAGAAACTGTAGAAACAATTTAGAAATAAGGGTGGAAGAAAAGCGTAACAATCTGTGCTTCATGGATTTTGGAAGGTCAGTCAAAATACAGCATTTTTTTCTGATTCCTTCATGACTTCTTAACCCACTAACTCTTAAGAATTTGAGCTGTAATTTTTTTTAAATAGGAATGAACAATATTTTGATGAATTGCTTCAATTTGAAAGATTTAGCTAAGCCTAGCATGTAAAAATACATCTGTCACTCATGATCAATACTTCCTCACCACCATGGGTGAGCTATATCATAGCAATTAATAAACAGAGACTTTAGCTGTCTGATTTTAAGATATGAATTCAAATGTAAATACCAAAGGGCCGTAAAATCCTCTAACATTTTATCCCTGAAAAGTTGAGAAATTATTTGATCTTCAGCCTCTATTTTTTAGCTCTTTCTTTTAATGACTACTCCTTTTGAATGCCTAGCTTTCTAAAAATGTTTTCTAAAAAAGGAAAATCATTGTGTTACTCCCTAAGCGCATCTAGCTTTCACCCTTTACCTGCTGTTCCAGTCTATTTTTAGTCAATGTACTATAATATTGCCAAGACTGTGCTCGCTTGATCTCACAAAATGTTTTCAGGAAAACATTATAAAGGAAAAAAAATATGGTTCGCTATACTACAACTTCAAAGGTCCCAGCCCTACAGTGATGTACTTACCAACAAGGCACAGAGGAGCACTACCTCAGCACAGCTTTCTGGCACTGCAGGACTTAGACTGAATTATATTTTTATGACTGTTGCGTATAAGATCAACTCTCCTAACAGAAAATCACCAGTTTTGGATAGTTTTGTTAGAAGGCAGCATTGAAAAAAATCTATTTTCATCTCAAAAGCTATAATTTATATAAACAATAAACGCTTGATATAAATACATTTAAATTCACACTTTTACAAGATGCTTGTTACTCAGATTACATCTCAGTAGATGAAAAATTGTAAATTATGTGTATTTGTCTCAGTGGTGTAAAAGACTAAGCTAGACATTGTTTTGCTCTGAAGGAAAGCAGGAAATTATTGTTTTGAAAATTACACAATTAGTTACTGCTTCAGGATGGCACGTGTCATATAACATCTACTCACTTCAGTGAGACCCCCTTGCTGGAGTTAATGCTGCCTGGGATGTAATATTAATGTGGGCAGCACCATGAGGATTAAGTCTGACATGTGGAAGGTTGCAACGGAAGACTGACAACACTTCAGTGTGCTGAAGAGACTCAGAATGACAGATTGACAGGACCGTGAAGCTTGTGACATAAAGATCATTACCAATTAAGATGGAGGTGAAGGAAGAACTGGGGTCAAAAGGGCACCTGCCTCGTCCTCTCTCAAATTTGTGCGATTCCAGTTGAAACAGATGATCCTTTAAAAAAAAAAAAAAAAATCACAGAAACCAGCGTAAACCCTACAGGCAAAGAAAACAAGTCCTTAGAGATGAGCTTTAACTTTGTTATACCTTTGTAATGGAATGAATTCCTTAGGGAGCAAACACAATTATGGTTACTCACTGATGCAGTAGTAAAAATTCTCTCAGTTTCTACAAATCACCTTAGTGTATGCACTGCCCAAAAAATACCAGTAAAATATTCAATAAAATTGCACTTATTTCATTTCTGTGGGAGTGGGGAGTGAAGATTCCTCTATCTTTTCTTCAAATTATCTGAACATTAAATAGATATCTAGCCATGGAATGTGTTTTCTCTCTTTAAACATTTTTTGCCAGTAGTTGTTAAATATATCATGCTGTGTTATCTTCTTTTGGTAGCTTTGACATGTTTATATATCTTCTTCATAAAAGTATGTTTAGGAATGAATCTGCAGTTATGGTTTTCAGAGCAGATGTGATTTCTGCAGTGGATTTAACAGAATATCAGTATAAAAATATTGGCAACTCAGTTTCATTTGTCTGTATAAGGCTTTAAAGGCTGAGAAATAATTTAAAATTTAAATTTTCATTTTCCATTAATGCTATTTTGTCCCAGGCTTCTCAGAAGACCTCATTAATATCTCATTAAAATATCAAGTGAGTGCACAATATTTTTTTAGTTTGTATATTAACAAGAAAGTATACCACAAAACATGGGGATGGGGGATAATATAAAGGCAAATAGAAAGCTGTGAAAGCTTCATAAAAAATATGCCACCCAGCCATAAAGTGTGTGACTAGTAAACATTTTGATAGTCTAGCAGTTCCAGTTCTGTGTCACAGGTTTACTCAAATGTCTACTGAAATGCAGACTATATCATCATGTGGGATAAATGTAAACTATCTGCTCAGAAAACTAATCTCAGGTTCACACTGCTAATATACTAAGGCAAATGTTTTGTGAGGCATGGAATTACATGTGGCAGGACCCTAGACTCCCTTCGAGGAGGATCTGCCTGGATCTCTTCCTTACAGCAAACATTCACAAAGAGGTCCAAGAGCCTTTTAAACCATAAAAATCAGGTTTTATTAAAGTTGATTTTTAAGTATTTAATAGAGTAACTCAGTATTCACATAGAAGAAAGCTTGATATATCTAGACTGGTCAAAATAGTGTCCTGGTAGTCCTTATTTAACTATATATAGACATTTTACTCGGTATGTCAGTATGGGAGGTTCTTTTTCTCTGCTGTTGGTTAAATTCATGTAAATTGGGGAGGGAGGCGGGAACAGATGACATTTCTGAATAA
>NW_020799092.1:73273529-73297070 GCF_003259725.1 Athene cunicularia
GGGGGGGGCTGTAGCATATGCAGCTCAGTCTAGAAAGTTTTGTGTTTGAGACATACAGAAACCTGATTATCTGTCTGGTCTCTGCGGTGCTGTATTCCCCCTCTCCTTCAGATCACTCACCTATGTCCACCCATCCCACCCTACAACCTCTCTCTTCCCAAGCAAGTGCAATTGCCCCCAAAGCAAAACTAATGTTCTTTTTCAAGTAGCTCAACTCATGACACTTACGCTCTCCTGTAAAAGACATAAAAAGACAAGGAGCAAAGAAGCAGAATATATACTGATCATTGCATGGGATGTAAACCAGTAAGATATTTAATAACAATAATAATAACAATAACAATAACAATAACAATAATAATAATAATAATAATAATAATAATAATAATTTTTTGAAAGGACATAAAGAAAAAAGATACAAGGAAAGTGGAAGAGTTGTACAGCTATTAATTCCCACTTGATGAATAATTTAATATTTCTATGCATTTCATTCTAAACAGTTAATCTTGAATTTGTCACAAGTCCCTCCCCTTCAAAACACTATTTACTTCTTAATCCTCAAATCCGCCAAGCCGATGTACTTATCTTCCATTCCCATCTGTCTAAATAGATGCCATTTTGCTGCAATTTCTGATCAAAAAGTAAGATTCCCGTTAGTCATAGAGCTTCTATAAAATTGGATGTAACTCAGAATGACGTTTTGAAAAAATAAGACATCTGTTTAACATCTACTTGAAGTGAAAAAGCCACCCCAAATTAAAAATAACAAACAAAACCCATGCAAAATTTAAGTAACAGTCCTAAAACTCACAAGATAACAAGGCATTCAGAATCTCACCTCTCCAGAAGCTCCTGTGCTGGCCTAACCCTGGCCTGTTAGTGCCTGATGTAAAGCTAATGCAACAGAAAATAATCATCCTAGGTAGAGACTGGTGGTGCAGGAATATTATTTTCTGCTGTATCAGCTTCAGTTGCACATCAGTAGTAACTGTTCCCTGTCTGCTGTTGACTAAATGTCAAACAATGAAGAAATATTTCTCTGTGTGTGGAAATCTCAGCCCCATTCCGTACTTTTCAAAGATCACATGTGAGTTATTTTTCAAAACTAAATACCATAACATTTTGGGTCAACAGTAGAAGAAATAGAGTAAGGTGAACTCAGGAAAGGAAAGAAAAAACTTCTGAAACTGCACAAAAGAACTAAGGAGTCATAATTGTCATAAATGATGATGTAAAGTATTTCTAAAAACAATTTGACTTCTATTTATTCTCTAATAAGGTTTTAAAAATAAATCTACTCCTTAAATAGTTTATCTTCTGGGATCTCAACTGAACTATTTGTCAATGAATCAGTTCAATAAAGAAAAAAAAAAAAACAAAAAAAACAGATTTGTAGAGAGAAAGATGTAGAAGCAAATGGAGACATAAATTGAGAGTTAAAATTTAATACAATTTTCTAGTCTTAAAGCTTTCTGTTAAGTTTTCCTCCCAGTAAAAAAAAAAATAGATTTGTCTATGAAAGGAAAAAAACCCCAAATTTAAAACTCATTACAGAAAAAAACACTGAGATAACATGATCAGGTGTGGAAACAAAATTATTTTGACACAATACTTGAAGTTGCATTATCCATATTTCATGGTTTATCGTGTATGGCTCATGTTTCATCCCAAATAAGGAAGAGAAATTTAAATTTTTTGTTATGTAGGACAAGACATAATCCCACCAGCACATCATAAACTTCACTTCATATTCAGGTCTTTCCACAATAAAATGTCACTGTTATTCAGACCA
The DNA here is from genome assembly GCF_003259725.1 of Athene cunicularia. Taxonomy (NCBI): domain Eukaryota; kingdom Metazoa; phylum Chordata; class Aves; order Strigiformes; family Strigidae; genus Athene; species Athene cunicularia. The sequence continues at coordinate 73,275,322 of NW_020799092.1, forward strand.
CGGAGACTTGGCTGGTATGGGAGTCTTCCAGATAATGTGAAATGATTTTGTGTCACTGTACACCAAATCACAGTATCACAGTGAAATACCTACTAATGTAGTTAACCGTTCTCCTGAGAATCAGAATAAAAATAATGGTAAAGACAAACCCATCTCTTCTAACACCCAGGACATGAATGTGTTTAAAACACCTAATTATATGACCATGGAATTAAAATGTTAAGCAGCATGCATACTATACTTTTGTTATCTACATTTTAACAGATGACATTTCTGAATAAGGATTGTACTATAAATATATTACCTAATGCTAATACTGAAGATAGACAAAAATTTGGATTTCAGTGCAACTCGGAGAAGTTTTTAAGTGGATCTCACCTGGTTTTGATATAAAGCAGGATGCATATCTCATAAATGCTTGCAGATGCACGTAACTGTCTGAAAAGTCACTGAAAATGTAAGTAATGACTCCTCCAAGAGACATTTTCCACCTTCACCTTTTAGGACAGCATACCAAATATTCCATGGTTGCAATAAATTATTCCCATCACTGGGGCAAGTAACTGAAGATCAGGTGTTGGATGTGTCAGCTTCCATGGGATTTAAATTAAATAAGTGTTACACATTAATAATCAGCTTTGAAGGCTAATACCATAATTCTAACCATCCTTGCTGTTTGTGACATTGGAATCCCTTGAGAAGTGTCAGAAGAAAACTGACAGTTTCCTCACAGATTATCCTACACAGCAAGTCAACATTGCAATCTATTTTACGGACCCTTCTTAGGGGTTAAGGTAAAAATTATACAAAACCAAATACGGAGGGTTGGGAGTGGAATTACAAACTTCTACGTGTAGTTTGAGAAAAGAAATGGGTTTGATTTATGATGCCTATGATTCAGGAAACGTAATACACTTTCAACTATTCTTAAAATAATAATGTTGTTTAGGAAGAAATAGAAGATATTTTCAAGGGCATCAAGCATTTTTACCATTAACTTGATATGAATTGATAATTTTAGACAATGAAGAATAATGTAGACTATAAATAATAATGAAAGAAAAGGTCAATCAGAGCCATTAAAATCTAAAGTGCATTTAAATTTTCCTGCAGAAAATTGCTTTCTCTAATGCCAAGTGCTGCTTTGCTCTGGTTCAAGACAGCATTTATGCATGTATTAATTTAAAACATATGCTCACTTCCATTCCTATTCAGCAAAGTACCTAAGCCTATTCTCAATGTTAATACAGTGGCTGTATCTTTTACTAAACTGGGGACTTAAAAATGTAGAGGATTTGGTTGGATTTTCCTGTGATTTTATTTTTATAACAAAAAATAATTTGATTTTCTGTAAGAGGATATTTTTTTTCACATTATATTTTTATTGTTTGCCAAGTAACAAACAAGTAAAATGTATCATACTGGCATTTTTTAAAAGGAAATTTAAACCATTTCAGAACCTCTAATTATGTACTTAACTCTACATCCATATGCTCCAACAGTATTGCCAAGGTCTGCTCTCCAGGAGACCTGTACTTTTTTTGTGGTTGGTACCTTTTTTTGTTTGTTTGGGGGGGCATTGGGATTTTGGGGTTTTTTGGCTTTTGTTGTTTGGGTTTTTTTTCATAAGGAGTCCATGTTACTTATATTGCAGGATAGTAAATATTATTTATTGTGGGGAGAGACTGCAGATTTTTGTGAATATAGTTTTTAACACTGGCTATACTACTGTTACTGCTACTCAGTGTACAAAATTAATTCTTAGTATTTATGATCTCGTAGGTATTCAGCCTTAGAGTAAGAATGGCATTATAAGCAAGAGCTGTTTGTTGCATTTCATTTACTAGGGGTCATATATTTAAGACTTTTTTAAAGAGAACTATAAATAAGAAGGTTCAAATGCAAAGTGCATTGGATGAGAAAGTGTAAAATAGAGATGCATTGTTCATGAAAAACTATGAGAAATGTTGTTTCAAAAACCTTAATAAAGCCATGTGGTGCTGCTGTGTACTGGGTCTGGCTGAGCCGGAATTGGTTTTCCCCTATAGCAGCCCTCAGGTGCTGTTTTACGCTGGGAGCTGGCAGGGTGTTGATAGCACCCTGGTGCTGTGGCTACTGCTGAGTGGTGCTTACACAGCTCCAAGGCTCTTTCCAACACCTTCCCCCCCAGTGGGACGGGGTGGGCAAGATCTTGGGAGGGGACACCACCAGGACAGCTGAGCCCAACTGACCAAAGGGATATTCCAGACCATATGACAGCTGCTCAAGTATAAAGGTGGGAGAAAGGAGGAAGAGGGTGGGGTCATCCTTGGTCCTCCAAGGCAACCACTCTGCGTATCGGAGCCCTGCTCCTGAAAAGGCCCCACATCGCCTCTTCATGGGAAGGAGAGAATAAATATGTTTCTTCATTTGCTTCCTTGCACAGATCTTTGCTTTGCTTTGATTATATTAAAACTGCTTTTGTTTTACCCACAAAGGTTGGAGGTTTTTTGTTTTTATTGAGGTTTGGGGTTGGGTTTTTTTGTTTGGTTTTGGTTTGGTTTTTTTTTTCCTATCTTATTTTCTTTTCCCTCTTTGCCCTGTTGAGAAAAAAAAGGGGGAAAGGGGGGAAGTGATAGAGCGACTTGGTGGGTACCTGGCATTTAGCCAAGGTCAAACCACCACATAGTGTCATATGAAGCACCCTATTTTCTGTTCAAGTAATTCCTAAAGGATCAAAAAAGGGAGTGTGAACATCAAAGATTCACCTTATTTGATCATAGTGCCCTGTTTGAGGAAGAAGGCTGTTGGGAAGTGATGGGACCCACTGGGACACACTGACTCCACGGGGAAAGGACATCCCAATGGACTGGCTGGAGCAGTGACCTGTTGAAGTGGGCTTTCAACAACGGTCATCAGAGTTGGAAACTGGAGTCCAGAGAAAGGGGGAGAACTGCAAATGGAGAGGGTATGGTAGGGAGAGAACTGCCAAGGGCATGTTCTCATCCTTACTCTGAAGACAGCATGTTCAGAAGCTTTTCTCAAACCTCTGTACAAAAGCTGTGAAGTTAATTTTCATTTACAGGGTTACAACCTCTCACAGAGAACTTCCATTGAAGTCCGTGGTAATTTCACTCTTGTTCTTTACGAGAATGACTCTGAGACTTTTGTCTCAAAAGAGAAGATATTGCTCTTGGATTCACTGGTTCCATGTACTCCATATTTTTTCTTAATACTATCTTAAAACCAAAGCAACAAAACAAAAACCCCTGTGATTTAAAAACTTCACCAAGATAGGTACACAGTGGGACACAGTTGCAGCATTATTGATGGTCTTTAGTGACATGAAAATGAATGTAATTTATTAAATCCCCAAGACAGTAACAGACTTTATTCTGCAGAAAACAAAATTTAAAAATACTTAACATAGCAGGTATGCTATTTCTAAACAAAGAAAACATTTATTGCCCGTATGTACTTTCACATTTACTCAAATAGTTTGTAAGTCTGGATTAATCTTAACATTGAACCTTTAAAGTCCAGCATTTTGCACATCCTTAGGTACCCATGCACACTCGCACACTCTAACATGAGGAACAAATGAACTTACTTCCAAATGAATTAAATATGAGATTTGTAGAGCATTTCACCACTGTAACGAGATACTTTTTCTCATGTGAGAAACTGAATACTGAGTGAATCAAGAGAAATTTTGTGACCGCAATAGGAAGTGAAATGCAATGCACAGAATAAATCACATCTTGATTTCCATTGTCTTTTGCACTATAATGTTTTTAGCATAAACTCACATGACATTTTTTTCAAATATTCTTTTGTTCTGCATATTCCCAAAATATTTTTTGCACTTCTTTTCCTCTTTCTTGTACATACACTTATCCTTACATTTTTATTTTGACATACAAAGACTCACTGAATACACTATGCAGAGACTTTTAGGAAGGAGGAACCTTGACTTCCCCATTAAAAAAAAAAATAAAAATCTGAAATATCACAGAGCACATCTGTAAATCAGCAGAAAATATACTTCAAATATAAGTCTCCAAAATGAACTCTAAACTCCATGACCTGTCTTAATCTGTACACTTGCTTCATCAAGAAGGCGCGTGGTAAGAGAGATATGCAGTAAAATATTTTCTCTTTGCATAACAACAGAAAATAACATACTGGGTCAGGCCTGAAAAAACACCTCATATAAAGTAGTCTTTTGTATTTAAGCAGACTAAATTTTGGTGCTAAGAAAAATGTGTATTAGTAGCATCTGACAACTATAGTCCCAAATATTAGATAGGTGCCTAACTGATATAAATCCAACTAACTCAATAAAGAAATTAAAAAATCTAAAACCAACAGAAGATGAATCAGTATCACGGAGTTTATATAAAGGAACCTGTGCTCCAAATCCTTATAATAACTCTAACAGGTTCCTATTGTAATTTACTGGCCTTTTTAAGTCAACATAACACAGGGATGCAGATATATGAGTGAGTAACACAAGGATGTTCCAACAATGAAAATATTTTCATTTCATGATGTAATATATTCTTTTAAAAAAAATCCAAAAACTAACTTTCAAAAGGATCTAAGCACTGGCAAAATATTGCTCTGCTTGTTTTCAGAGGATTACTAACTTTTTAAATTACACCTTCCATGTTCTCTCAACTTTATTTTCCAAGTCAAATGGGGATACAATATTAGGAATAGAGTCCTCAAAGAACTGGCTGAAATATTTAGGTCTCTGCTACTTGACATAATTAAGATTATTTGGGAGGTAGTATTTCTTCTGAGGATCTGTTTTCAATCCTCTTTACTATCCAGTGACATACTGAAAAGATCAATCGTCCTATGGGATGAGAGTGCATAAAATATTACAGACATTAAATCCTCCCTAAAAATTCAGATGTATTTTTCAGGTCGATGCATTTTATTCCACAGTTAAATGATTAAGACATATTGGGCTCCAATCTGAAAACATGTTTAAAATCTGGAGCTATGTCAGACTGCTGTCTGAGTTTGCTAAAGGATTAGCAATTTCTGACTTGTGTCAAAATATCTAGCTTGAAGTAACAGAAATAATATATTTCCCTGATTTAAAGTGTGTGAAATACTCTGGCAAAAGAAAAAAAAAAAAAAACAAAAAAAAAAAACCAAAAAAACACAAAACACCAACTACCCGGCATATAGAAATCACAGGCATTTATCCTTAGCAGTTCAGAATGTTTAAGCTGAAGTGGTTGAATTGGTCAGAATTTTAGGAGACATACTTTTGCATGACCTTAAACTGGACACGTAAACTCATTAGGGTCCTATGACATAGAATAGGCCCATTAGAAAAATAAATTATGGTTATAATGCACTAGTGTGATAGATAGTATATATCAGAGTTCCAGGAACTGAATAAAGGTTCTGTAAAATTAAAATGCTTGAATAGCTGTATGTGGGGATACAGTCTTGTGATCAGGTGAAAGAGAAGCTAAAGATAGTACAAAGTTGCTATACAAAAATAAAGGGGTTTCTGAGGGGAAGTGCACAGTCTTTACACAGAGCCTTGCTAGCCAAGACTTCCCCTTTTCCCTGACGTTTGACAGGCTAAACTTGTGCTGAGATTGTGAGGGTCACATCAGAGCAAATACCAAATAAAAGTCCTCTCATCTAATGATCGCTATCATAACAACTGTGACAAAGGTTATTAAAAAAAAAAAAAAAGGAAAAAAAAAAAAAAAGGACACAGACAGCTCTATGGTTTGAGGTTACAGTCTAGATTTTGGTGATGGATGGAGCAACAGATGCATTGGGCATGGGGAGGACAGCAGCTACATTCAACTGAGAATGGATTTCAGAAGGAAATCAGATACTCTGGGGAAGTTCTGTCTATCTGCGTAGTGTGGAGCCTTAGATAGCCAACAGTCCTTTTGCAGAGCTTCAACAGGGCATGCCAAGGTCGGCCATTCTGGAAGGTCCACTGACTCTTGATGACACACGTGAACTGCAAGTAATGCTTCTTTTTAGTTAACTTTTTTTATCTAAAATACTTTTCCTGGATAGATCTCAGTCAAGTAAGAATAATTAAGAGTCATAAATTATAGAAGAATTGTACGATGTATAGGGCACATTTTATAAACCTGTGAAAAATATTAACTAAACCCTGTCATTGTTCAGTTTTTGCTGGTTTTAGTTATGACGACTAACACCTTATTGAGCAGTAACTCCAGTCCTCAAACAATGCCAGAGACTTCACGAGGTGCCCTCACTTAGAAAAGTACTTTGTGTCATGTGGCAGAATCTAAAAATCATTATGATGAAGCTGGAATATTTTACCTAACCCCATCAAATTACCACACAAGTGGAATATTTCTCTTTGAGATAACTATTCCTCTGTATTGATTTATGTTCCCCTGACCAATTGTCTTTAATCTTGTAAAGGGCAAGTCTAATGTGATGGAAAATTCATTTCATACAGCTGATCAATTCACATCCTCTACCAATATGCCAAATTGAACTTAAATTTCATGTATGGCCATATTTAGATTGTATTTGGAATGAATGTCATTCACCTCATTTTATGGATGGAAAGTACTGTAAAACAAACTGTTTTCTATTACAACGTGTAAGAATGATCGGTATGAACAACTGTGCTGATACAGAATACCTGGCTTTCTCTAGGGCATTTCACTTAGTACATAGCTACTTGGTGGAAAAACGTGCATTGTAGAATTATTAAGAAATATAAACTTCTGACATATATCAAAGTATAGTTATTAGGTATGCATCAAGGAATCTGCCTTTACTGAATGTTTCCTTAAATTTTGCTTTTGATAGAAAGATGATTTTTAAATTTAAGAGTGATTTAAACAATCATTTGATTTTTTTTTTTCTAGTGAAGTTTAGAAAAAGATTGGAAGCATAAATGATGAAGAGAAAAGGTTAATGAGAGGTCTGGATGCATTCAGGTTATGGAATTCTCTGAACACTGAGTTAAAGTCAGAAGCTAACAAAATAGATTTTAATACAAACATTTCCAAAGTGTTATGTTCTGAAATAGGGAACACAGATTATAGCTGGAGTACATAGAACACCATAGAAGGTGGAGGCTCAGATCCTTGTTCAGACTACTTTCAAGTATTAGACTGAGGTGCCTCATTTTGGATCTCGGACATCCTTGGTGCCTTGTTACAGCTGACAGCAAGAGGCATCTCTAGAAATCTCTTAACTGACCTTGTCATATAAGACTGATAATTGGGTGCCTCAACTAGGTGTGTAAACTGGGATAACTTTGCGCTCCAGAGAAGAACTTTGGGTCAAGTGCAAAATGCTAAAACTAATTTTCTCATTGTGATGCTGTGCCAAGAATTCAGCACTTCAGTTTATGAAAAGAGAAATCTCAAACAGAGGTAAGGAAGTGACCTTGTCTGTATACACACCGTCAAATAGCATGTCTGGTTCTAGTGTCTGCACTTCCAGAACATGTGAAAATACTGCAGAGAGTTCACAGGAAGGACACAAATATGATTGAGGAATCCTTGTGATAGGAGGTTTAAGGAGCTATATTTATTCAGCTTATCAAAAAAAGTGAAGAGGGGGCTTGATCTTTGTGGAAAAGATATGGTAAAGATAGTGGAGGACTTTTCAGCTTGGCTATCAAAGGCATATCAAGGTTAAATGACAGGAAGTTGAAGTTAGATAACTTTAACCTTGAGAAGTGGCTATTTCCTAACATTGAAAGTAATTCAATATTAGGACAGCTCACCAGAGACATAGTGCTGTTACCATTGTCTGAATTCTTTGAAATGACAAAACATATTTTCCTGAAAAAGTTTTAATTCAATACCTGGGGAAAATTATCCATGCAGTATGTGTCACTGACCACATAAAAGGTTCTGAAAGCTCCTTCTGGCCTTTGCTTCTATTTATGGAATACCCATTATCCCTTCCTAGCAAAGCATGGGAAAAACAGAATTGCCCTTTCTTCATTATCCTTACTGACCTTCATGTATACAGCTCGTCATTAGGTTAATTATTATAGCCAAACTCATGAATTTTAATTGCTCACATAACCATATGCATTGTTTTGGAAGGAACTTTTTCATCCTGTTTCTCAAGAGGATGTTTTTGTCTGGAAGGTTCAGAGATTGGCCAGTTGCAGAGGTTGGATTGCTATTTGAGCTAGTGCAGAAAATCTTTTTCATGTGTTGCTTGGATAGTACCTTCTCATTTTCTAAGGAGTACATAGAGAAGCCATAGGTTTAGTAAGAAATACTTCTTCAGGTTAGGGCTGAAATGGATCTTCAGCTTTTTCTTTTTCCCTTTTGCAGCACGGCACCTTTGTTTTATGCTGTGAGCATAGGGGTAATCTTCACCTAATTAATTTCCTGTCTATTATGATCTTAGGTACCATTTTAATCTCTCTTGAAATGTATGCATATTTAACTTCCAAAACCTGAAATGCTTTAAACCAACTAAATTTGGGGCTTTTGGATGTTTTAATGCAATTTGACAGCCTGTGATGTGGGCATTCAGGCTAGATGATCTAATGAACCCCTCTGCTAAAAGATTCTATGATACTGTGTTTCTTACTTGGCATCACTTCATGTATATGAACACTTTATACTGGTTTAAACATCACCCACCTTAATGACTAGCTTCACATGAACTGCAGAAGCAGAGGACTGCAGTAAATAAGCAATTCAATAGTATTTAGGATTGCAAATTTAATTCCATAAATAGAGTGAGTTGAAAAACCCGCTAAGATTCAGTGGATGGCATTCTAACTGGCGGATTTTTATCCATGCAGAGGAACACTGTCTCTGAGCAAATATTTTCAGGGCAAGAATTTGTCACACATTCTGTCTAATGAAGGACTGACCAACACCCACTTCTGCTTGGTCAGTGAAACCAGATGTTCCTCCTGCTCAATCCTCTGCAAACTGACAGTGGAGATGAGGTAATAGGGAGGGAGTAACTGAGCAGATGATTGTTTGTTTTGATTTATAAAAATATGTCAGAAACAACATCTTAAAATAACAGATATAAATATGTATACAATTTTGGTTTTTAACAAAGTTGAAAGAATGATAATATTACCAAATACTTATCAAAAGCAAAAAATAATTTTAAAAATCAAAATACTTATCAAAAAGCAAAATTATGTCATGTAAAAATTAAACTGAGATATGACTGGAACATTCTCTCCTAACTTCCATGTCAATTCACTTTAATTTGTTAAAGTAAGAGCCGAGGAGATCATGTTGCCTACATTTGTTTGGTGTAGAGAGGCAACAGGAAAGCTTATTGCACAGTTGAACCTTATCCTGGTTTTGCTTTGAATTACAGAATAAGTAGAAAAAGTGCCACTCCCCACATCCAAGGAAATATTAAGAGCAACACAGATTAGAAAGAAGAAACTCCAATTTGCCTGAACTGTCCTCCAAGCAAACAAATACACCTGCTGCTTCTCTAAAGGCAATTCCTTTCTAACAGGCCTTAAAGACAGAATTTAGAGCTGTTGTTCCCTGAATCTCATCTTGCTAGTTGAAGAGAAAATAGCATAATAAAGAACACATCAGATTAGGAACACCTAGGGGAGACTCCCAGAAACCACCAGTGCATTTTGTGAAAAGGGTAACTTAGTCCATCAGCCTTCGGAGGTGGAGAATTACAGCTGCAGGAAGTTTACTGAGTTAAACGAGGCATTGAATATGGTACTTTGCCAGCTCAGTGTACATATTCAAAATTTACAGTGTGTTCTGGAAGAAAAATTCCTCATGCACTGCTCTTTCCCACAACTTTCATTCCATCAACAGCTTTTGTCATGCAGAGATGCCTTCCTCTCCAGGAATCAGTTCTATTTTGTCCGCATATGATTTGCAAGAATTTAAGATATTATTTCTGCATATTGTTTTCTTCTGGGATATTCATTCATTTTGCAGGTCCTATGAAAGCAGAGTAATCTCTTTAGACATATTTGGCTTAACTCCCATCTGGACTTGTTAAAGGTGCTTTGTGAGTGAGTGGGTAAGGCAGTTCGGATCATTGGAAGGCCTCTGGAGCACCCCTAGAACCTGTTGTTCTGCTAAGTAGATAACTCATTAAGATCAAATCATTGCCTGACTGCAGATAACTCATCTGTTTTATATAATGTTCATCATAAATCACCTAGGGTATTTTGAGCTATATAGAGCAGTAGTGGAATATTATTTCAGTAGCAGCTTGATGCGGAGAAACATAAACTGAGACAGAAAGCACTTCCAGTATTCATTTCCAGATGACAGATCAAGAAAAACTGGAGGAACCCACCTTTTTCTGACCTGCATGGATTTTTGACATTTCGAAGCATGTCATGAAGTCAATAATAATGAACTCGCTTACTGGCTGGCAATTAACTTGCTTATGGCTTTTTGGACAAGATTTTGTAAATAACAACAGTTTTTCTGTCTGCAAAGTCAGCACTCCTCTTTTTCCCAATTTGTAATTTATTTGTAAATGGCAGAAAAAAATGGGTAACTTGCTGAAATGTTTAAACTTGGGAAAGCAACATTCATCAGAGGCGAAGTAATTATAACGAGAGAAAAAGATAAAAATCTGCATGTTGCTGTCAGTGACTATACTTGTATATTTTTAGAAAGGTAATATCTGGCACAGCTTTACAAAAAAAGTGAACAGCCTGGAATTGCAAATCAGTGTCAATTAAACCAAAATTACAATAGAATAACTGCAGCAAACTGTTATATATTTAATCCTTCAAATAGATAATATGGTGTATCATAGAATGTATAAATAATTTGATTTAGAAAAATATATTTGGCTGGACTCTGGTGGTATACACAAGTTTGAGGCAGAATTTAATAAATCCAATATGTCATGCTTGTTATTTTATATGATCAACAAATTCAAATATCATTATGTTAAGACAAAATACATAATTTCATTAAATTTCTATTAATCATGATAAGCATGAAAAAGAGTTTAAATATATATATATATATATAGTATCATTGTACAATTTGATTGTGAAAGATTTCAAAGCACATTTCAATGACTAAATAGTAAATTAGATTAATATTTTCTAGGGAGACTGTTTAGGGGAATGGACATTGTTACTGTGTTTCTTTGAGAAACTCAGAGGTTCTGATTTTCAGTTCCACTGGAGTAATAATCTGCCAATGAAGCAATCAAATTCTGCTTGGTTTTGGAGACAAAAATCTCCTTTTGACTTTATTGATAAGAGTTCAGTGTTCTCAAAGCCACAGCTAAAACCTGGTTTTGTTAAGAAAGCATGTATTTGTAGTTGCATAAGAATGTAAGACTTTATACAGGAGGCAGAACGGTCTTTTTCGTAAACTGGACTGAGCCTCACAAAAACATGTTAAATAGTAGATCAGGATGGCATACAGTTTGATTATTGTCATGGCTTTGGGATATTCTCTCTGTTCAAAGGAAGAATGGTAATGCTTCATTTTTCTTACCAAATGACTATTCAGAAATGGATGACTTTATGTAAACTTTTGTTGCAAGCTAAGAACGAAATAAATTTTCCTGCAGCATGGTATAGAAAGGTTATAGAAAATACAGTCCTGCTATTCTATCATCTTCTTAAACACCTATATATCTAATTTGTATTTATATACAGATTGTACTTTAAGAATCCTGCAGTTTCTACTTAGAAAGTCACATTTCCCCTTGGCCCTCACCTCAGGAAGAGCTATTGAAACTCATGGTTAAGTTCCCTCACCACCGAGTAATTATTCCCTCTGTGTTGACAGTGCTGATTCATAGTTCCGTATGGAAGAGTGAATCTAGCTTCATATGCTGCATTAGCTAGGTATCTAGGTAGATAAAAGTCTGCTAAAAAGGCTCCCTTTTTACCTCCCACCCGTTAAACCTCAACATATCCGCAAAGTATCATTGTTCAAATGTACGTAAGCCTCAAGAACACCTTGTGCTACTTACAGAGATTCTGTTCAGAAGCAACTCGGTTTGCAGATCAGTTAGATTTAACTTATATTGAAGTTCAATTTATTTAATAAAAGTTGTCATCAATATCTAAAAAATGTTCCTTTCAGCCAGGTGCATATTATGAACTGCATTTAACTGCATGTAACTCCGTATTATAAACCAGCATTTACCCTTCAAATTAAAACTCAGTTTTGCCAGTTTTTTAATAAAGGTGTTTGGGTCCTGTTTAGAAATTGAATAGTATCATTATATTTTTAAGACTGTTTCATTTGTTATTCTCATTTCCATGACAGAGAACTGAGGTGGAGAAATAGGGGACAGTAATTGGAAGCCATTGGATCAGGATACTCTGACCAGAGAGATCAGCAAAGAGACACAACTGCAATTTTCTGAGGAAGGATCTGGTCCCTTCACTTCCTGCAGTTACTTTGTCCTTATCAGCCAAAGAAAGCAAGATTACAATTTGACCGCTCAGTCACATACCATGTATTATTTTTAACCTAACATACACATGGCACCTGTCTTTTTTAATCCTGATGGTCGGCCTTTCAGATAATAAAAACTAATATAGCTACTTATTAGTGTAGCAAATATATTTCCTGTTGGTCTGCACAAACAGAAAAATGGTAATTTTCCCATGACTTCACTGTGGGTAAAATTTTAGAACATCAGTTTGACAAGGGAGAATAATAAACAAAAAGAAGGGAAGGAAGGACAGTGATACATAAGGGGACAATCATGGGACACGCACTCTTATATATGAGTCTTGTTTCTTTTTTTGTTTGTTTGGTTTCTATTTTTATTACCCTGTTGCTTATGCTTTCTTAAATAGTGTTCCTAAATATACAGACATTTCTTCCTTCAAACTGTACCAGGAAGCCTGACAGGAGGTTCAGGAGAGGAGCAAAGAAGACATGCAAAGTTGCCTTATTTTAAAATTGCTAATTATTTAGTTCCTCAATTTCAGAAGACAGTGTGTTTCTGCAATTGAAATAATTTCAAATGTAAGTGCTGTTTTAGGGTCTTAACTTCTGACATGCTTCTGATCTTGACAGCAGTTAAAAGTGCACAGCATGGATTGGATCCTTGGAGATTGTTTCTGGTGATGTGGTTCTTGTACTTGGAGAATTTTATTTAAAAAAAAAATTACTATATAAATATCTTAGTTGATTTATATGAATCCACTTTAAAAAACTTCACATCTGCAATTAATATTTATTTTAGCCAAACGCCTATTTTAAGTCAGGTCCAGCTCCTGTCCTCTGTTTTCCTGTTGTTCTGACCATTAGACCAAAAGAATCCAAACATAATTCAAAATTTAGCTTTAATTTTCTAGGATATAGGAGTTTTTCCAATTTATCCAAGTTCAGCTTCATAAAACATTAAACACAACTTTTCCATGTTGTATTTTTTATATATATACACACACATCAACTGACTATTTATGATGTAGCTTAAAGTTTTTGTCAAATATTTGGAAATATCTGGAAATGGAGAGGAAAGTACTTGTGACTTTATCTGTTTTGAAGCTTTATTTTTTCTCATGGTCATCAGTAAGGTTGGTCTTTATGGTTCACACTGTATTATTTTATAAATACAAAATTGAACCTGCCTCTAAGTGTGGACTCATGTAATTGCAATCACCTTGGAAGTCCCACCCCTGTGCGCAGGCCTTCTCTGCAGTACAATTTCACTCAGCTGTAGCTGAGTGTCATTAAGGAGCCAACACATACTTGTTGAATATGATCAACACTAAGAAGCTGAATTTAGCAAAGAATTATTAAGGTATTTAATCTTCCATCAAAGTGATATGCATTTTGTAATATGGTATATTATTTCATTAAAAAAAAAATAGCTAAAACCCCCAAAATATTTAATAAAATACTAAGATAAAATTGACTTTCAGTTCTTTGCATAATTCTCCAAAATATACTTTCAGCTATTAGTGAGTTCCTTTAGTCACAAACAATTTTAGACCAGCATTATGTTTCATCAGGGAAAATACCTCCTGTATGAGAACTTTGACCACCTGAATTTAAATATTTATTTTTAACCATAGAGTCTTTGCTAGAATCCAGACCAAAAGAATTACCGCTGTGTAACACATTTCTTACCTCTGATGGATGTCCAGCTCTAACAAAAGTACAAAGAGGATCAAAAGCTCCTGTTCCACAAGCCAGAAGATGCGTTCTGTTGTATCGATGAAGGACACGGATGTAGTTTGCACATTCATCCTAATTTACATAAAAAAATAAGCATAGAAAAATATTAGCATTTTTTTTATATCACCCTTAGGTGATATTCTGCATATTGAATTTTTCTATTCTGTTAAGTACAACATCTTAGTTCTCCCACTTCATGCTAGTACCTCAATCTCACCATTTAATGGACACTTTTGACACCAAAAAAAAGCAAGTTTAGAGCACTGATTTATCACAACTTATTTTAGAGGTTATTAAATTTTAAACCACACTTTTGAGCTTCTTTATTCTCAGAGATATTCTGCAAATCTAAATATCTTTTTTTACAAAGTATTATTAGATCTACTAGACATTAGACTCAGAGCATAAGATGCTAATAGTCAGCAAATGGCTTCTCTCAAGATAAATAAAACATCTCAAGAAAAAACCACATTTTTCCTTACATTTTTTCTATAAGACCACTGCACCACTAACTTCTTGTATAATTAATTGCTAATCAATAATTTTATATTGTATAGCCTCATACTTTATCTGTTCTCACTGTTCAAACCCTACTTTGAAGAAGAAATTATTCATTGCCTCTGGGGCGGTACTCTGGGACTCATTAGTGTATTTACAGCTTCATAAAATATCACTATTAAAAATTTTTCAAACATCCCTTTGAGATGTGCAGTCATTATCGTTCTTGTGCCAAACTTGAAATTGAGACAGTGAGATCAAAGTATCCATTGATTTTGGGACTCGTGGGACTTAGTTTTACAGAATATTTAACATTTTGCAATGATTTCTATGTTTGGAGGAGCAAATTTCCTGTTCTATTCCATTCATTGCTCAACATTTCTACAGCTCAGACTCTGGCCTTTAAGACAGTGACAACAAGTTTAAGAAGACAATTATAATGGGATTAATTTTAGCTAACTTTAGCTATTCTAAAGTTTAGACATGTAATTTATGCTATTCTCCTAGACTTTTTCAATTATCAATGAAGAAGGCCAGACATCTCCAAAAGGCAATTAATCCTATCTAAAATGAATGTGTAAAACAGAGTGGAGGAATTGCCTTTTTGAAAATTTGCCATCCTTCACTGATGACTCCTCTAGCTTTCAGACTGCCACATCTGTATGAGAACAATCCTGGGTCTTTTTAACCATCTGCAAGAATTTAACCATCACAGAGGATGAATTTGGGGTAGGGCCATGGGCAGAATTCAGCTCTCGCAAGTCCACATTGGGTTCAAAACTAAACCATCTTTCTTCCTTCTTCTAACTGTTGTGTCATTCGGTGCAAGTCTTCCAACTGCTACAACAGATAAATAAGGATCCTAAAGAAAAATTCTCCTTTGCTACATGAAACTCTTTAACTGTTCACCTTGAAGATATATCACGCTAATTGACAGAAGCAGGTAATCCACACAGGGAGGTAATCTCTTATGTAATTAAAAATTACGTATATGAAAAGAACAAATCAACCTTGCAATATTTCTTAATCTTCTTAATTCCTAACAAATTTATTTCTATTTTTAAAGTACATGGAAAAAAAATGAAGGTCTTCCTTCACGTAGCATGCACATGGTCTTCACCTGAACAAAAAATTTTAGACCCACTGAAAAAGACCTGCTGCTTAAATTGTCAGACAAACTGAGAGAAGAAAGATTTGAGATCAGTGGGATGTGATCCTCTATACATGGATCAGTACACAAAGACAGATGTGCCCACTTTGTATATGCATTTCACAAACATTTGCTGACTGGTGGTAGCAGAATGGTAATACATGGAATTTTATAATGTTTTGCAGGTTTAAAATAGATGCTTTACTGGGCACTGATGCTGGTCCTCATTCTCCCTCCCCTCCAGGTATGACCTTCCTGACTTAGATCCTCTGTTCTCTCCCAGTGGTGGTCAGGTCTTTACTCCTTGATTCCCTTTTTTATCCACAGATGCCTGTAGCTTTTCATCTTTGTCTTAACACTGTGGAGGAAGAGAGATCTTAGGATTTTTTTTTTTTTTTAAATGAGCAAAAATCACACATTTTTTCTCCTGTGTGCCTTCATAAAAATGCCTGAAAGTTTCTGCAGAAAAAACAGGATGAGGCAGATACCAAATATAGAAAAAAGTTATTCCAAATGGCTAGATTTTATCATTTATAAACAAATTAAAAAGGTGCTATTCTGGGAAATGTCAGGCAACCAAGCATTGCTGCTGGCCTCACTAATAATTTCCTGTACACATAACAAGGAAAAGATGCATCAGCCAAAGGAACAAATAAGATTTCTTTCTACTATATTAATTTATTAAATGTTGTAGTTGTCTTTAGGAGGCTCCATAGACATATTAACAGATCTGTGGAATTTTATTCATCTGAAACTTCTCAGTTTGAAGGAGTTAGTCATTACTAATGAATTTTATTTCTATATCTGAGTGATTTCCAGTTCTGATAAAATAATTGAAAGGATCAAAAGCTCTCACACTACAGGTTAACAGGTGAGATGAGAGCAGAAGGATTTTTTCCTTGGCTTGACCTGGATCAGAAAAGTGTGGCCTGTATTTAAGATGAAGCATATGTTTTTAAGACAAGGCTTTTCTAACTGTCTTGTTAAGGCTGTTACAAGCTCTCTGAAACTGTGTTTATGACTACAGTACTTGCAGTTTTACTGCTACAAGACAAACTGATAACTTTTAAAGGTTGTAAAAGCTTGTAAAAGTGGCTTGATGAGTAATTTTTTTCTGAGATCTTACACTATGAAAAATAGCACTCATAATTTAGAAACGGCTAAGGGTTGATTTTAAGACACTATGCCATTAAGTCAATATTGGTTGTGGCTACAAAAAATGACAGTGAAAAGGAAAGTAATAGGAAAGTTTTTATTCTAATTTAGATGCATTTCAGGTTGAGCAATTTAGCTTAATGAATACTGAGCATGCTAATGAAAATTACTAAGGTTTCCCTGAAATTAATTACTCTTGCTCATTCACATAGTCCCATATATAATTAGGTCTCATGTGAGGATCACAATATTGTTTGGTATTGCAATATTTCCAGCTTTTACAATTTTAACATCTTTTAATTAAAGACTCCAGTTCTGGAGTCTTGTGCTTATTTAAAAATTCTGTGGTTTTCTTTTTAAAAAATAGAGAAAACAAACTTTCACGGTACAGAGAGATGTGGGAAACATATGATGTTCTTTAAATGATCACATTCATTACAATGCAAATTTGAAGACTTACAATAACAGAGTGGATTGTAAAAAGATTTTTAATTTTAGGGAATCTCAGAAGTCTGAGGTGGAAACCTTTATTACATTGGGACAACAGTACCTATTTCTTTATTTATGTAGCCCAAAGAATATTGTCAAAGTATCAGAACATAAATCTCATCATGTAGTGGTGAATGAAAGATGACAGAGCTTTAACTAATACAACCTATGTTGAGAAGAAGTATTAAATAAAGCTTAAAAAATTTAGGGTTTGGATACATTTAATATGACCACAAAACTTGGATAACGTGGAAAAACACCATTTTCAATCAAGACCACCTGAAATTCTCATGGGTACAAAAACCCAGAAAAATGCAACGAACTTTTAATATGCTTCAAAAAGGATCAGGTTTGGGCCATGTGAGTATAAGGAGTAAAATATCCTGTTATTTTTTATTACTAGTTTCCAATCTGATTCACCAATTCCCTTGATGTGAACTGTTCTCATGTTTGTACTTCAAATGAAATCTTTACAGATTCTTAATCTTCACTGGAAATATGCTGTGGTTATCATCAAGGCTGCCTGTTTGCTGTGTTTGTGGGAAAACCTTGTATGTGCCCTTCTATGTCCTATGTTCCTGTCACAGTTGCTGTAAAACTATCATAATTTTAAAATCCTTTGGTACAGCGTGAACTCTCTCGGCTGTGGGATTTATTAGGTGTTGTACTTGCTGTGTGTTTATGAGGTGCAGATAATGAGTTTGGTTCACTGAAAAATTAAAGAGAGCTCCCATCCAGAAGAACTTTCATCTGCTGGTGCCAATGATATCAGCTTTTGGACGTCAGCGAGACTTCAGGTCTTTCCCTGGGAACTGATTACAGTCAAAGCACTGGATCACAAGAACAGAAGAGTTTCAGGGATCATTAAACCAGAATATTTTTATTAATACACCATAAAACATATAGGACAAACCAATTTAGAGTGTATTTTATAATTAGTAATAATTTGGTTTTTTAAAAGTAATTAGAGAATGTGAATTTTAAAGATAAATTGGAATGTGAAAAAGTTTGAATGGAGAAGGTATCCTACGTGTTTGAGAAGAGAAGGAAATTGAAATGGGCAAGAATTATTAATGTACCTTCTTTACTATCATGACAAGAACAATTAGGAAAAATTTAGATGACTAAATTATTCATTGCCTGTTATGAGCTGGTTTGAAAAGCATTTAAACTAATAATTTTTGTGTTCACAGTAGTTACATGCTTTTTAGCTGCAACACATAGAGTTTTATCTGTGCTTTGATCTCTCTGAAGTTTAGGGATGCCTGAATCCTTGTTTTGGACCAGCCATTGGTATACTTAAAGTATATTTGATTTATAAGTAATGATACTTACAGCATCTCCTCCTTTGATTATGCATTCTTCTGTCTGCAGAGGTGTGCTAGGCCAATGGATCTGAGGAAAAGAAAAAAACAAACATAGAAAATCATTTAATTTGCAGTCTGATTATGTCAACTCAGCTTTTCCACTACTTTTCATGTGAAAAAAAGTCATAGAAAAGAGTTTTATAGAATCAGAAAACAGCCAGGTTGAAAGGGACCTCAAAAGATCATCTATTTCGATCTTTTGTGGGAAAGGGTGCCTAGGTGAGATTTTCTAGCATCTTGTCCCACCACATGTTTAAAAGCTCCAGTGACAGAGACTCCAGCATGTCCATGGGGACGTTGTTTCAGTGATTGATTGTTCTCACTCTAAAAAATTTATTAAATCCTGGTGTAACTTGTACACCTTGGTCCTTGTCGTCTCCATGTGACTTATTGTGAAGAGAGAGCCTCTGTTCTCTTCACAGCTGCCTTTTAAATAGTGGAACACCACAATGAGTTCCCCCTTCTCTCTCCAGGGAGGAAAGACCTAACTCCTTCAGTCATCCCTGTAAGGCAGGTTCTTCATTCAGCCCTTTAACCGTCTTTGTGGCCCTCCCTTGGACCCTCACTGTTCTGTCCACATCTTTCTGGAACTGTGGGGACCAGAACTGGACACAGTGTTCCAGCTGCTGCCTGACAAGCGCTGAGTCGAGTGGCATGATCTGTCTCTGCTAGTAACGCCCCTGCAGATGCCGCCCAGGATCCAATTTGCCTTTGTTGCTGCAGCCGTGCACTGCTGGCTCATGTTCAGCTTGTTGTTGACCAGGACACCCTGGTCCCTTTCAGCAAAGCCACTCCCCAACCACACAAATCCCAGTCTGTACTGGGTTCTTTGGTTATGTCATCCCAGGTGCAAGACATTACACTTGTCTTTATACTTGACTCATCATACTATATATACACTTTTTATTGTATGTTATAAAGTTTAATCAAGTTTCTGTTACTATTTGAACAGTTTTCAAGTAAAATATTCCAGTTTTAATTTTAAATATCTATAAAGGTTTATAATAAGTAAGAAATATTTTTGTTGAAACATAACTTCTTTGCTCAGGGTAACTCAGCAAACTTAATACTAGTCAACAGAATTTAAAGGAAATTAATGTATAGAACATTTTATATAAATTCAGTAGAAACATCTCTGCTAAATTCTTGGTGACTTTCAAAACAGAATATTAATCTTGAACTACTGACTTTCTGCTTTAAGCGACATTTTGGAAAAAAACAATACAGTGAAGTTAAGGAGGGTCAGCAATCAACCTCGTGAGTCTAGGATCTGCTCTTCACAGTCAATTACTAGAAGTGAAGCCAAATTAAACAAGTGAGATTTTTTTTGCAGCTACCTACTGTATAAAATATACGTTTCATTCCAGATGCATGATTTAGTTGGATGAAAACAATGTTAAACAATGACAGAGCAGACTGGAATGATTACTTCATCCCTTAGAACTTTTAAAAGTGAAAACAAAAACACAAAAATTACAAGCTGATATCAGGCTTGGCTGAAAACCAAAAAGTATTTTAAAAAGGATGTCATCATGAAGACATTTTTGTCACTAGTCCAATCACAAATTATTTTTGTATCTGGAAAACATTTCAAAATTAAGTTCTTCTGCTAGGCTTTTTTATTCCTTTCTTGAAATTGAATTAACTTTGTTTTCTTGAAACAATTCTAACCCAAGAAAATCTGGCGCTAAGTTATAAAAAAAGTAAATTGCAAGAAACGTGGGGATAAATTATAAGTCCTAGAGGCCTAGTGCTTAAAAGCAGGAGGTCAGCTATATGTTATTCTTGTCAACCTCAGCAGCCTGCCAGTGTTTAGGTCTCAGTGCCCGAATCAGCCCACCTATGTTCAGACACCATCTAAATCCTGCAAGGAACGTAAAATTAATCAGAACATTTGTTTTCAATCAGATGGTCTTATAGACATCTATGTATGATCAGAAGTAACAATCATCTAGTCTCTGCATTGCTGCTGTGTAGTTGGTGGAGGTACTTGACCTCTTCTGAGCTCCCATGAGGGAACTCATCCAGTCACTCTGGTCATGCCATTCCTTTTTGATTCGGTGAAAATCTCAAGGTCCACAGTCATTTACTTTATTCCCTGGTCAGAAATTGGATAGGCAACAGCGTCTCCTCAATTCAAAAGCTGAGGTTAGGATATATTTACTCTAGGATCTCCTGAACCTAAACATTTGAAGCCACAGTTCCACTTCTGAAAGAAATGTTCTAACCAGCGCCCTAAAATTGGGGGTTTTGCCCATATCAGGTGTAGGTGGCTATTAGGAACAGAGAGACCACAGAGGGAATAAAACAGAATCACATAATCTCAGAAACGTCTAGGTTTGAAAAGACCTTGAAGTTCATCCAGTACAACGATTAACCTAACGCTGACAGTTCCCAACTACACCAGATCCCTCAGCGCTGTCATCCCAACTCTTAAACACCTCCAGGGATGGGGACTCCACCACCTCCATGGGCAGCCTATTCCAATGCCCAACAACCCCTTCTGGAAAGAAATGCTTCCTGATATCCAGTCTAAACCTTCTCTGGCACAACGTGAAGCCATTCCCTCTTGTCCTATCGCTTGTTACTTGGTTAAAGAGACTCATCCCCAGCTCTCTGCACCCTCCTGTCAGGGAGCTGTAGAGGGCGATGAGGTCTCCCCTCAGCCTCCTCTTCTCCAGACTAAACCCCCCCAGTTCCCTCAGCCGCTCCCCGTACGACCTGTGCTCCAGACCCTGCACCAGCTCCGTTCCCTTCTCTGGACACGCTCGAGTCATTCAATGTCCTTTTTGTAGTGAGGGGCCCAAAACTGAACACAGGAATCAAGGGGCGGCCTCACCAGTGCCGAGTACAGGGCTCAGATCCCTTCCCTGTCCCTGCTGGCCACGCTAGTGCTGACACAAGCCAGGATGCCATTGGCCTTCTTGGCCACCTGGGCACACTGCTGGCTCCTGTCCAGCCGGCTGTCAATCACCCCCC
>NW_020799092.1:73297120-73356396 GCF_003259725.1 Athene cunicularia
CTACACCAGATCCCTCAGCGCTATGTCGACCTGACGCTTAAACCCCTCCAGGGATGGGGACTCCACCACCTCCCCGGGCAGCCCATTCCAACACCCAAAAACCCCTTCTGGAAAGAAATGCTTCCTAATATCCAGTCTAAACTTTCCCTGGCGCAACTTGAGGCTATTCCCTCTTGTCCTGTCGCTTTCTATTAGCCTAGAGAGACTCATCCCCAGCTCTCTGCACCCTCCTGTCAGGGAGCTGTAGAGGGCGATGAGGTCTCCCCTCAGCCTCCTCTTCTCCAGACTAAACCCCCCCAGTTCCCTCAGCCGCTCCCCGTACGACCTGTGCTCCAGACCCTGCACCAGCTCCGTTCCCTTCTCTGGACACGCTCGAGTCATTCAATGTCCTTTTTGTAGTGAGGGGCCCAAAACTGAACACAGGAATCGAGGGGCGGCCTCACCAGTGCCCAGTACAGGGCTCAGATCCCTTCCCTGTCCCTGCTGGCCACGCTATTGCTGACACAAGCCAGGATGCCATTGGCCTTCTTGTCCACCTGAGCACACTGCTGGCTCCTGTCCAGCTGGCTGTCAATCAACCGCCCAGGTCCCTCTCTGACTGGCAGCTCTCCAGCCACTCCTCCCCAAGCCTGTAGCGCTGCTGGGGGTTGTTGTGGCCCAAGGGCAGCCCCCGGCATTTGCCCTTATTGAAACTCCCCCAGTTGGGCTCAGCCCATGGCTCCAGCCTGTCCAGGTCTCTCTGCAGCCTCCCCACCCTCGAGCAGATCAACACTCCCACCCAACTGGGTGTCATCTGCAAACTGACTGAGGGTGCACTCGATCCCCTCGTCCAGATCATCAATAAAGATGTTAAACAGGAGTGGCCCCAACACCGAGCCCTGGGGGACACCACTCGTGACCGGCCCCCAACTGGATTTAACTCCGTTCACCACAACTCTCTGGCCCCGGCCATCCAGACAGTTTTTTACCCAGCAAAGCGTGTGCCCATCCAAGCCTCGAGCAGCCAGTTTCACCAGGAGAATGCTGTGGGAAACGGTGTCAAAGGCCTTACTGAAGCCAAGGTAAACAACATCCACAGCCTTTCCCTCATCCATTGAGGCTCACCTTGTCCCAGAAGGAGATCAGGTTTGTCAGGCAGGACCTGCCTTTCATAAACCCATGCTGTCTGGGCCTGAGCATCTGGTTGTCCCACGTGTTGTGTGATGGCACTCAGGATGAGCTGCTCCATCAGCTTCCCAGGCACCGAAGTCAAGCTGACAGACCTGTAATTTCCCAGATCATCCTTCCAACCCTCCTTATAGATGGGCATCACATTGGCCAATTTCCAATCAGTCGGGACCTCCCCAGTCAGCCAGGACTACTGGGAAATGATGGAAAGCAGGTTGGCGAGCACCCCAGCCAGCTCCTTCAGCACCCATGGGTGTATCCCATTCGGTCCCATAGACTTGTGTGTGTCCATGTGATGCAGCAGGTCACTGACTGTCTCCTCCTGGATTGCAGGGGGGTCGTTCTCCCAGTCTCTGTCTCCTGGCTGAGGAGGCTGGATTCCTTCAGTACAACCAGTCTTGTTATTAGAGACTGAGGCAAAGAAGGCATTAAGCACCTCAGTCTTTTCCTCATCACTTGTTGCCATGTTTCCTGCATCTAACGGGGTGGAGTCTCTCCCCGGTCTTTCTTTTTGCTGGTGAAGTACTTACAGAAATATTTCTTGTTATCTTTGACTGCTGATGACAGATTAATTTCTAGCTGATTTCCACCCTGCATAGCCTCACAGCATCTTTGTAATCATCATGAGTGGGTAGCCCCTTCTTCCAAAGTCTGTAAACTCTCCTTTTCTCCCTGAGTTGCAGCCAAAGCTCCCTGTTTAGCCAGGATGGTCTTCTCTGGCGTCAGCTTCTCTTAGAGCACCTGGGGACTGCCTGCTCCTGAGCCATTAACACTTCCTTCTTAAAGAGTGTCCAGCCTTCCTGGGCCCCTACAGCCTTCAGGACTGTCTCCCAAGGAATTCTGTCAAGCAAGTGCTTAAACAAGTCAAAGTCAGCCCTTTGGAAGTCCAGGATGTCAGTTCTGCTGTCCCCTCTCCTGGCCTCTCTAAGAACAGAGAAGTCTATTATTTCATGATCATGAGCCCAGCTAACTCCTGCCCCAAGATCCTTTTCCCTCTCTGGGACAGGTGCATCCCATCTGCTGCCAAACGTTCTGGTGTCCTGTATACTAACCTGTCACCGAAAAATCCAAAGCCGTGCTGGTAACACCAATCTTGGAGCCACAAGTTCATCTGCAAACCCTGTGCCAGTGTCCCACCAACTTAATCATAAAAATTTGTTATATCTAATCTAAATCTCTCCTCTTTCATTTAAAAACTTTATCTCTTGTCCTGTCACTACAGGCCCTGGTAAATTCTCTGTCTTTCTTATAAGCCCCCTTTATATATTGAAAGGCTGCAGTAAGATCTCCCCAGCTCTCACTGGAGAGATGTTCCACACCTCTGACCATTGTCATGGCTCTCCTCTGGACCTGCTCAAGCAGGTCCATGTCTTTCTTTTACTGGGAACACCAGACCTGGATGCAGTACTCAAGGTAGGGTCTCAGGAGAGCAGAATAGAGGGGGAGAACCACCTCCCTTGACCCTCTGCAGCCAATTCCTTATCCCTCTAATATCTCATCCATCAAATCCATATCTCTTCAGTTAAGAGGTAAGAATGTTGTGGAGGACCATATCAAAGGCTCTACGGAAGTCTAAGTAGATGCCATTTGTAGCTATTCCCTTGTACACTGATGTAGTCACTCCTTTACAGAAGGCTACTAGTTTAGTCAGGTATGATTTATCCCTGGTCAAGCCATGCTGCCTGTCTTTAATCACACCCCTGTCTTCTAAATGTTTTTGATGAATCTTCCAGGAAGATCTGTTCCATGTTCTAATGAACAGTGGATGTGTGCACAAACCTCTTGCAGAGGAGATGGAGGGCTTTGCTTCCTCGGCAGGCTGACCTAATCAAGAGGCTAATGTATAACAGGATCTACTCTCTGTCCCTGTATCTACCACTGCTGCTAGGTATTGCTTTCCAGTGACTCCTGCACAAATCCTTCTCCAAATGAAGTCCAGGTTCTGTGTATTCCCTATTGGGATACTTATAATGGCTTATTTTAGCAAAAGATGCCTAACAGAAGGTGTAAGAAAGGCAAACATCTCTGTACCTTTTCTGCAGGTGGTGCAGAGGTGTAGATGTAAATTACCTACCTCTAATGCAAGTCCATGTTAGTCGCCTGAAGTAATGACTCTGAATTATGACTTTAGTGATACACACGAGTCTTCTGAAGAAGGTTTTCTCTCCAGAAATTATTTTTTAAGACTCATAACTCTTACGAGGTTTGAATCTTAACATAAATGATCATTAAAATTTTAATCTCTTCAAGATTATTTTAGACTAGAGACTGAAAAAACCTCTGCATATCAGATTTTGCTATCATACCAAATTTCAAAATTTAATTTTGTATGCATCTTGGGTCTAAGCACAGTAGTAAAAAATCTTTATAGTAAAAAAAGTGTTCTGCAAAATATAAAAAAAAGTTTTTTATTGGTTTTAATCTTCAAAATTTCTTGAGGATTTCTTAGCTCTGTTAAAACAACTGAGAAGAGCTGCTTGGTCTGTTATGATAATTTGCAAAGAAATCTATAGTAATAGATAGCTCAAGACTTTACCAAGGTGTATTTACCATAATTATTAATTATATTTGTGTAATTATTGCTGGTTTACTTAGCTAGCATAACATAGGATATGTTTGCACTGCATGGAAATCCAGATATTCATCACCTGCAATAATAGCCTCTAACCTGACACATATTATTTTTCCGGATGTTTATGCTTTAAGAGTTATCACAAATACCAGCTTTAATTTTGAATTGATTCTTTGCCAGGATTATAATCTTTTGGCAAGCTGTCAATAACTATTGTTGGGAAATTTTCCTGTGCATCTAGACTAGAATAACAGTACACTAACATATATTTCATTGGGTTGCATGCTTGACATAATTATTGGCTTGGACATAATTTTTAAAAACTTTTCACCTCTGCAGGTTATTATAAAATAATTTTTTTAAATGCTTGTTTAGTTATATTTTTTCATTTTACACCATAATTTTGTCATCTTTGAGACCTGGATGATGGGATTTTAGCACTGTATTTAAAAGACAGAGGAAAGCTACTTTTAAATATACTTCTCATGGGAAAAATGTAATTATAAGGCAGTACAGACAATGGCTACTGAGGCAATTCAGATGTGGGAAAAACCCTTTAATTGGAGCTGGAATGTTAATTAGTGTCTCCAAACAGTTTTCCTATTAAGTAACAAACCTCAAAAAACGTGATGGCATATCTATTGAAAACTAATTTCAAGAAATTATATGAGCTTCATAACACTTCAGACCAAAATTAACTACTGTGTGAGCTAGTCTTAACACTAGTATATGACTAAGTAATTAAGGAATTCAACTATCCCATCCCTGGTTTAAATTAATAAATAGTGCTTAATTAACACATAACTTGTGTTTGGCTGAAGCAAAAATTCTGCAAAAATATCTGGTTATGAATGGATATTATATATATTTATCAACAAATACATAACCACATTACCTCTTGGGAGGTAATTCCAATGGATAATCCAACTCACTGCTAAACTGTGTGCTTCTCATTTCAGTTTGGATATATGTACGTTCCTTTTATATGTACTTGGAATATGTACATATTTTATATATACTTTTTACATTTGATATATACTTTTATATGTACTATTTCCACAGTATTCCAATGAGATACAAGCAAGCCCTGCTCTTGCAGACTTGTGTTCAGCCAGCTCTAGAGTGGACATACATCTAGCTTCACTAAAGCCAGGGTATATTATGAGAGCTCTGTACTTTATTGCAACTGACACATAAACCCTAATCTGGAGCTATCTTGTACGAGATCAGAAACATCACACTGAAATCTGCCTGCACAAGCCTATCTACAGAAGTAGGAAGGCTTCTTTTCAGAGCAAGGCCTTCATAAGCCCTCTGAAGCAGAAGCTTGGAAGAAAAAGGTATCTGTAAGAAGGTTGTGGACAAACAGGAAGTGAAGGTTTTTAAACTCCACCAAGAGATGACAAGTAAAAATAAAGGTCATCCTTCTCTATGAGCTGTTAGATCAGTGGTGATGAACTACTGGTGTTGCTTCAAGTTTGCTGTCAACAAAGGTCTGCTCTGACACCAATTACAATGAACTGAAATGCTTTTTAAATTAAATTTGGCTCAAGATAGCGAAGAAAGTTCTCTATCAGTGTGGAAAATTATTACAAGGCTTAAAGACTTTGGATCAAATCCCAAATATGTGTAAAGTTTGATTCCAAAACTCTGGTGGTGTCTTAGGGAAAGAAAAGGTCACAAAGGTGGTACCTCTGAAGATTTGGCTTTACACAAGGTTTCAAGTACTTCTATATCTGTAATATTCTGTAAATATCCACATTTCATATTGTTCCTCATTCTTGCTACTGTTACTGTTAGGGTATTCATATAGAAACCAAGGAGCATGGGTAGATTTGTTTCAAAAACTTATGGTAAAATATGTTAAATACTCCATGCAAGAAAATTTCTGTGTGTATTATATGAAAGGAGAGATATGAAGAGCACCAAAAAAAAAAAAAAAAAAAAAAAAAAAAATGGAAATACAATTTGACCAATGGAGAAGTGAGACTGTCCAAGATGACATGGAAGCTCAATGCCACAGTTGAGAGCTCAGCTTGAATCACTGGATTCAGTAGTATTTTTATTCCCTGAAAGTTTTTTCCCATTTTGTATCTATCTTTTCTTTATTGGATATGAAAAGTGGTCAGGATGATAATATATGCCTAAAATAATGTTCTTAGATATATGCATAAACAGCTAATAGCTTCCATGAAAAATCTATAATCTACCCTTCAGAGTGCTGCTCTGTATATGAGAGCTGAAGAGAACTGAACCTTAAGAAAAAATGTAGTCTATTAAATGCAGATTTATAGGATGCATACCTCATATGCATCACAACTTGAGGGTTTTTTTTTAAATGCTGGAGTATTTTGGCAGTCAGTAGGTCTCAATGCAAAAGCATTTCATGTTAATTCAGCATTAATTTGTTGTTTGTTTTTTTTTCTTTGGGGGTCTTCTAATATGCTTAGTAGACCTGAATTACTAGGTCATTTTACAGTAGAAGGGATACATCTCTAATTGGGAATGGGTTATAGTTTGGGTTTTATAAAACATATTTATGTAGCGAATTGTGAAGGAAGGGATGGCAATGAATTAAAACACATAAACTGTTCTCTAGAACACATAAGGTGAAAAAGATCTATATGAATCTGCCCCAAACTACGAACTTCATGAAACATCTCTTTTTCAGCTAGTGACTCGTCCTGGCTACCAGAGAGAACCCAGCAACTTGTCTCCACTCCTATACTTTCACTAGATTATAACTGGTGTTTTAGACTAATTAAGCTAAAGTCTTCGGTCTGAAAGCAAAGGTCAAAGGCTAACCAACAGACAGTTAACGTCAGATTAATGAAGAACTTTGGTAATAATGAATTAACCAGTCTCTCAATTCCAGGATCTTCTCCCAGTGTATCTCAGTAATTAAGCTCTCATATAACAGAAATGCCTCATTCTAATTTTTGCTGATAGGACAATCCAGTTTTCCCTAGCTGTTTCTCACTGAATGAGATCTGCACTGAGCAAGCACTGGGAAAAGAGGAAAGGATCATGACATTTGTATTCAAGGGAGTCCCAGTGAGGTCATGTTTCTAAACACGCTAGGTCAAGCCCCATTTATTCCAGTTTCTCATCTTTTGCACATCATAAAAGCAGGCATGCAAGCAAGAAGAGCTTCCATTAATTTGTCATACTCTGCACACAGGTCTCAAGACAGAGCATGGTTTCAGAGTAAATAGCTGATCTTCCATCTAAAAACAACAAGAAGGAGAGCAACGAATTCAAGAGTGTGTCCAGATGGGACAATGGTGGTTAGACAGAAGCATAAAATGCTCTATCTTGTCATTTTTCCTTATACAGATTTACTGTCAAATGGGGAAAAAGAGAGGGGGTAAAAAGCTTATTTTATAGAAACTACTGCTTCCTAAAAGTTTTCATATCCCTGAGCTGTCACAGGATATTAATAATTTTTATCAAATGGAAAAAGAGCTAACTCATATCTCACTGTGGAGGAAAAAAGCTCAGTATGCAACATTGCTCTCTGAGGAGTTAAAAAAAAAATCATACTTTTTAAAATGTAGATAAATTCTCAGAAGTCCTCCCTGAGTATATTCATCTCCCCGTATCTAGGACTGCCTTTCCCAAACAGTTTATAAAAAGGATAAAGCATATTGAATCTGTTCACAGTAGTGAAACTTGCTAATTATACTTGGAGATAAGCAAGGCTGTTTATGGTAACGTTGACCGGAGTGTTGGTATGAAAATAGTGATATTTACTTAAAACAAGAGGGCAGAAAGAAAAGAATTTGAAACATCAGTGGTCAGTGCAGTATGGGCATCAACAAAAATCGTATTTCTCTAGAGGGGCTTTATTTTATTACTCACTTTTTCATTCATGTATTAATTTGAGAATGAATTAAAATATTTCAAAACACAGTGGGAAAAGTTTTACAAGTATATAAGGAAAACACTGAAATAGTTCAAGACACTGTTTATCCACAGTCAAGATGGGCGATGCAGGAGCAATGCTCCTACCAGCTTCCTTTACCACCCTATGCTTCCAGTCCTACCTGTCAAGGTCTTGCATTCAAGGTGACAAATTAATCTGGTAAGAGATTAATCCCCTTGTATTCTAGCTGGTCCTCAAAGATTAGAGAGGCTAGGAGCACCTGGACTTATTTCTTAACAGGTAGGCCAGTTATTGCCAGAGAGGTATGTCCTGAACATCCCACTCCAATATTCAATGTTTGAGATACACCTGGGCTAAATTGAGGTGACATAACACCAAATGATTGATTGAAAAATTATTAACGGCAGAAGCTATATTTTAACAGATGCCAATTAAACCTTCATAAAGCTTATTAAGCCCTATACAGTTCTGTAAACGGTTTTCAACATTAGACAGTAAACCCTGTTATTTAAAAAGGGGCTGAACAGCCCATGGCATATAAGAAAGGGGGAGAGAGAAAGAGAAAAATAGAGGGAGAGATCCGAACCACCACCAGCGACATCTCTGGCCCAGTTTCTGGTCCTGTCAGTGATGGTGGCGGGTGCACACTGAGATGTGGCTCACTGCTCCTTAAATACCTTGCTTTGTTTGCATACAAGACAGGAGGGGGCAGATCCTCTTGTACTCATTTACATGCAAGGTGAGGGCAAGGGCAGGCTTTCCTGGGCTCATTTACATGAGAGGTGACGGAGGGTGGGGTTTGGGTTCTAGTCCCCACCTCTAGTCTCGCTTCATATGCTCATTACTTGGTATGCTCAGTACGCCCCTTGAGGACTTACACGGCTCTCAAACACTGTTCAGCTTGCATAACTCTCGATCTTCACAGGTGCCACTGGGGGGGTGGTTGCGAAGCCCCTTCCCCACATAAACTCTGAGTTTTTCTGCCCAGTAACATGGAACTGTGCTCCCTCCAGCACACCCCCTGTGCCTGGCGTGAGAGCCTGCAGCCTGCACCCCCCACCCACCTCCCACTCACCGCTCACACAGTGTTTGAGGCATTAACTCTCTCAGTCTCTCACACAAGGGCAGAAGTGAGCAAAGAAGCCAAGGCTCACATCAGCGTCTAGTTTGCCGATCAGTTGTTTCTACAACGTACTGAACTTTCTGGTAAGATTATGTCTTAAAGCACCTTTCTCCCACAGACCATTGAGTAGAATTCAAAAGCCACTTTCAGTCACTACTTAATAGCACTTCTGGCTCAAAATAGTGAAAAATTCAGTTTTTAAAGAAGGTTAAAAATTAGCTGCATGGTTTATGCTGCTACTGAAAACCTCTTATAGTTTATGTACTAATTTCTTTTTTTTTTTTTTTACATTTTCTCTTCTGCTGTGGAAAAGTCCCCCACAAATACCAGGGAGAAATTATTCCTTGACAATATAGCAGAGATATAGAAATCAGGTATGCACAAAGTGTGAGATGTTCTAACACCTGTAAACGTGTTGGAAAAAAGTGAGAAACAGCTATATGCCCCTCAGATCTCTTCACCTAGAGTGACCTGTATGGCTTATTATTGGGAAAAAAAGTGTTAATTAGTGTATTTTTCTTAAATATAAACATGACCTTAAAGTTTTTGCACAAGACATCTACAAAAACTCCATTATCTCATTTCCAGGCATACAAACTCTGATAGTCTGTGCTACACATTATGACATGAAATGACTAATATATAGCTTTTTACTCCACCTCTCTGTAGTTGTCGCTGATTCGATCCAAACTGAGGGAATACAAGAGGTCTCTTCCTCCCACGAACAGTCGCTCTTGATACTCATCCAGCAGCATTATATGAAGACCAAGATATCCAAATGGGCTATGAAAGACTGACGTCCTGTTTAAATCCCAGAGCTCTGAAATACAAACAGAGTGTGCGTGATAAATACCAAACAGCTTAGCTTTCATGGCTTCATTTTCATATCCTCCCAGGGAACTGGAGAAGAAGTTGTGGGACATTAAAATGCTAATCATATAATCTTTGAGTAAGAGACACAAAACACCTGTGAACAATTTTCAAAATGAGCCAGCTCTCCAGGAGGTTTGTGTATGAATCTTTACATCCTAATGTTTGTGCTCAATGGGGATGGGGGAAAATAAGTTTTCTCCTTAACATTTTCTGAAAAGGGAAAATACACTGCTTCGGACATTAACTGCAAATGGGGAAAGATGAATGAACTGATGGAAATTTTTTTTTTAATTTCTGGAAATTGTCTTCTTGTCTTTCCCTCAGGCATGTCAAACTGCAGGTTTTTACTATGCATATGGCATTGTTCTGGTTTTGCCTCTAAATTCAGTGAGAACAGTATGAAATCTGTAAAAAGCATATTCATTATTTTCCAAGTGATTACTGATTTTGTCAAGAAATATGCTGACCAGATAAGGGAAACTGGGGCTTAGCTGCACATAATCCAGGCTGAAGTCACTTCCACAGAGAAAGGGAAATTCATCCCAGGTAATGTTGCAGAAATTTGGAATCAGGCCTCAGGAAGGAGGAGAGAGGAAAGCACGGGGGTCTTTCTGCACTCTCGAGCAGATGGTGCAGAGCACAGCCTGGCTCACAGCAGGCCAGGGGAGCTGAAAACCATTTTGCTGTCAGGAACCATCAGAAGAAGTCATTACAAAGAGTACTTCAGGACGGTCTCCAAATCGGCAGAGCTGGGAGTATGGGAGAGGAACTGTGTTCCTATGTCTATACTGTGGTGAGTTGGTTTATTTTAAAGAAACAAAAGCAACTAAGTTCCTTTCAGCTTATCCTCACAGCTATCCCTAAGCATAATTTGTCCAACAAATGGGCTCCTATCCAGTTTGGGGTGGAGGCTCCAGCTTGTGTGCCACACCAGCAGTTCGTCCATGCAGCACCTTGTCAGCCACACAGGGGACACAGCTGGTCTTCTGCAAGGGGACTGGTCCTACATGTCAGAGAAAGTCCTCACACAGGTCTATGACTATGGCATCTGCTTGGGATGACATATATGCCATCCATATTTGCTGTGATTTTCAGAAATTGATGTATATCTTTAACTTGAGAATGCAGCCTCACAATGTACCCAAATATTAAACCACCAAAATTCATAATCGTGATTAAAAATTTGTCCTGTGTTCCTTGAGAAAAGGGTGTTCCAAACCAATGACACTTGAATTCTATATTTGAATTTGAATTTACCTCGCCCACAAAAAGAGGTCAATTTTCCTTATGGGATACCTTACTTATATCCTAAAGTATAGAAAAGAATAAATATTTTGAGCCAAAGCAAGAAATTCAGGATTCAATGAGGACATTATTTTAATCCAACAAATTGCTACAATTTCTTTTTCTTTTAAATGATTATCTATATTGTATGGGTGATGATAAGGGAATTTAATAACATAAATATGTTTTGTTCCATTTGTTGACTAGTTATGATTCAAGTCTACAGACACTGTCTGAAAGCTGTTTCCCTAGAGGATAAAATTTCTATCAACGGAGTCATACTAGAAATTCATCCTCAGAACTGATTTCTTTCCTGAGCTATGTTCAAAAAAGAATCTATTTATTACACGGATTTGCAGAATAATGTTAACATCTAGGCTTTCTTAACATTTCTTAACAGTAGCGATCAAAACACTTTGTACCTGAGTGTGATTGGCTTCACTTAACTAATGTGAAAACTAAGTCATATAGAAGAGCATCACAATGAGCAGAATGAGTCTTTTTTGTCTAAGTTTTGCATACTGGACAGTGAACATATACACATTCTTTGACAGTGATACACTCAGCACAGAACTGCATAGCATTCTCTCACCAAGCAAATTCATCAGATTGCTGTTTCAGAAGAACACTGCTTGTCTGTGATCAGATTAGAAATGGAATGAAAGCAGAACTAGAAATATACTTCTTGTCCTAAATAAAGCCACTTTTTATTTTCAAGAATATAAAACATCCAATATATTTTATTTTTGAGTCAGTCTTGGAGTTAAAAGAATTACATTTTAAATTCTAGTTATATACAAGTCACAAAAGGATACTGTGGTCGCTTCCCCTGATTTATTTCCATGTTGCCCTGAAGGCAAATTTTTCATAAATGAGACAGTGTTTCTTTACATAGATCAGAGATATCACTGATGTGTTCTCAATGAGAACACAAGGCACAATGAACAGTCATCTACCTGATCATCTACACTGGTAACTACTCCTATAAGACTCAGTCCTGCCAAGTACACCTGCAGCCCTCATTGTCTTAAATGAAGGTTGAGAATATTAAACACCTCTCAAGATAAAACTTGTAAGGACATATTTCTAGGACTACCTCCAGCAAAACTATATAGGCATGTTTTTGCTGTGGGCTTAGGGAAAAGCATAGAGGTGAACCTGACATCTGGAAGGGTTGGAAAACACCAAGCAGTGGGACCCGGGGAGCAATTTTGTTACCAAAACACAAATGTACTAGTATTATGTAGTTCCTTCGAAAGGTGCGAGAGTTTCTGGACACTGTAGGATAACTGAGATATTAGGATAGCGTAGGCAAATAGGCAAATCACCTTCTGAATGTCAGGAGAATGGGTTGCATATCTGGGAGTCTAAAATAGTACCATGTCTAGGCAAGTGAATCTCACCATGATCTGGCTTGGTGTAAACGACCCAGGCTTTGAAGCAGTAGAACTTCATTCATGTAGCGCTATGCCCCTTCAGCAAAGCTGGTGGGCTGCAATATAGCACTACATTTATGCAGCTGTACTGCTTTCAGACTTGAGCTGCTGCAGCCACCAGTAGCACAGCCTTCACACTCGTTTAGTGAACTGTTAGTTCATGGATCATTGTACTTTGCAGTGTTGAGATACCCTCAGTCACTGAAATCAAGGCACAATGGGGAGTGAAACACTTAAATTCAAAGCTTAAAGCAACTTTCCCCCAAATCTACTATTATTTACCTTGAAGAAGTTGATGTTTGCAAGGGTCACCTTGAGACTATAGTCTCCTCAAGGTGTCAAGAGTTGCGTTCCTGCTGATGTTTACACCATTTATTTGAAAAATTCAGTTTCTAGATCATGCCTGAATTTGAGTTTAACTCAAAAAGAGGTTGTTCTTCTACCTAATACTAGGATTTAACACCTACATTTGTGATGAGCACATCTAACGTACTTACAAGATCAGGTGCAACTGAAATTTTCTTCAAGAACCTGGCAAGAGGAAATACAGTGCTGCCTAAAGTTTTAAAAATATTCTAGTGGCTAAATCAGTCACCTGAGAAATAGCAGACATGAGTTCAATTTCCTTTTCTAAATGGATTGAAACCCAGATCATTCTCTCTCCATAAAGAGGTCTAATCACAAGCTATTAGTTACAAAATTGGTAGGGAAGGATGGATGCTTTCTCCATTTCCTGTTGGGGCTCTGCAACAAAATATTCAAGCTTCAGGAAGAGTGAACAAGCAGTAGAATGACTCTAATTTAGTAGCGAAATTGCTTTTCTGGGCAAGAAGTTCTGGCTTTAGTGCTCAAAACAGTCTGCATTTTATATTAAACAGTTACTGGATAGAGTATATATATACTGTTCTAACACATGGACTAGAAAACCTCATCTCCTCTCTCACCTGGGAATATCTAAAGATTTCAGCTAAAATCCTTGCTTTTAATGAGTTTCCACAGATTTTTGCGACAAAAAGTCCTTCTTCTACAAAGATATTGTGTATAGAAATAAAAGGCAAGAGAAAGAGGATGAATTGTTCAGGGAGAATATACTGGTTTTGCTCAACATACAGGACGCAAGAGAAAAGACCCATTCCCATCTTTGGCTAAAAACAGAGCTTCAAGTCGCCTTGATGTACTGATCCCCAAATTTGAGAAAATGTTATTCAACTTTTGTACTATAGTATTGTGCCATTTTAATCTGAAAGCTCAACACCATAACTAAACCCACACCATTACAGTACAAACACTTTTACTCAGCAAAGGAAAGACTGCTTCAATATTTACATATCCCTTCACTTACCTGTTAAAGCCTTAAAGCAAATCTGGACTGCTAGATTACATTTCAAAAGAGAACAAATCTTAATTTTTGCTGTTTTAAATGCCAAGAACAAACCTGAAGGTTTATCTGTCACTTCTACTACAAAGAAAAAAAAATTACTTGTTACCCTTTTATTATGTTACTTTTATATTTTACAAATACAGGTGTTTGATAACCAGCATATGCTTAGGACATTAAATGCAAAACCCTTGTTGCTGCTCTACAACAGCCAGAGTATAGTGGGATTTCATTTATAACAGGTTCTCACAAATTAAGCACGTAGTGAGTAAGACAGAACTTTGAACCTTGAATGTAGACAAATATCACTAAAGATTTATTTTTTTCCCTCAGGGAGTGACAAAGCTGATGTTGCTCTGCTCTGTTTTTCATAGCATTACATCATCACAATTGCACAAGTCTATTGCCTTTGCCCTTTTTTGCCCTCATAAAAATCTTTGGTTCCTCTTTTAAATTCTACAGAAATATAGTCTCACCTCCCACACTACTACATACTGCAGAACATTCTTCCGGCAAAGATGTTTTCCAGATGCAGAGCACTGACAAATGAGTCAGGCACTTTGGGCACGTTGAGTACACAAGGTGGACATTTCAGTGCTGCTTTACAGGAAGAGGTAATGACTAGGGTTGCCTTCTGTCTTCATCAATAATGTAAAAGGCCACAGATATAAAGTCTAGATAATGTGAACACCTGAATGACATTTGATGTTTCCATTATCATCATAGTCCCGGAATGTAAACATTACAGTGAAATAAGTTTTAATTTGGTGAGCCTTATGTAATTGTAATTAATTTGGCTTTTTGCTATAGAGCTGCCAAGTGATAACCAAAATCTGATGACATGTGACAAGAAACAAAAAGGAGGAAAGCCAAAAAGAAGAATGGGGAAGAACCTCAAATATCTGTGACAGTGTAAAAAATATAGGTTAGTAGTAAGGCATTGCAAGTGTCTTTCAGTTTTAAATCACCAGGTTTAAACCACCAGGTTAAGGCATATTCAAAGGTACTCTAAAGAGTCATCCATCACAAGGACAAAAATATAATCTTACAAGTAGTTGGATCTTTCTGACAAGGTTAAGACCTCCTCTAACTGGCAATATTCCGTATAAAATTGGTAACAGAAGGCAGAAATTTTCTTCCCTATGGAAAAAAAAAAAAAAAAAAAAAAAAAAAACTCACCTCAAAAAAACTATGCTGCTGAATAGGAGCTAACTCATTAGCAAGTTTTACTTTCTTGAACTAACAGTCATCAGGCATCTATCTTGCTGCAAAAAAAATTTATAGGGTCATGATAGTGATTGCCAGGTAGTGGAAGGATACGCTAATTCAGATGAACCAGTGAGCAACTGAACCAGTTGAGCAATAGGAAAGTGGACAGTGTAAACCGTCCAGAGATGGCAGGAGTCATTGCTGCTACATGAGGTTTGCTAGCAAAATCTGAGCCAAGAACTTTAAAGGCATTAATTGCAAGTAGTAAACTAACTAAAAAAAACTTGGTAGTAGTAACGCTGAAAGTTGCCACTACACTTTTAAAACACAGTTCTTAAGATCTTTTAGTATCTTATTTGGGGAACATGAACCAGTAGGAGATAAACTTAAAAGCCTGCGAGGGAGACTGAAATATGAACTTTCACTGCTTGAAGTTTTATCTGTGTGGCTGCCAGGCAGATGCCTCAGAAACTTGGCAGGATAGAAGACAGAAAGCAAACTCTAGTAATGACAAGCAAAAACCCATTAGTCCATAACTACTCTCACATGATTCAACCTCTGCTCTTAACAGCAGGTGCATTTGGCTATCTAGCTATATTTGGAGACTGTAATTGGCTTCATGAAGTGAGCTGATGCAGCAAAGTCCATGAATAATTTTACTTGTTTGGTGCTCTTCCTCCAAATGTGTGGCTCTAGTGATGAAGTTTAAATTACAGTGAAAACTTCAAACAAAGAACTTTCCCTGTGAGTCTTTTTTAAATTACAGGGCAAAAATTTCTGAAATTAAAAGGTATGGTTTGGGGAGACAAGAATGTTTTCAATCTGTATGCAATACAGAACTCTCTTCTTTTTTCTTTTTTTTTTTTTTTTTTTTTTAAATGGAACATGTAATAAATCATAGGTTATATTTTTGTTTCTTCTAATTCTACTCATTTTATGGCAGAAAAATTTCAGTGGAATTTGAAAGTCTTTACAACAGCTAATCATGTTAGCTCATGTCTTGATCCTTAATATTTCCATTTCACATTATTATATGTCACATATATACTGTGCCATATATATACTCTGTCACAGCTAGCAAATATCTATTTTTGCTTCCCTGCTGGCAAAATAACATACTCAGTCCCACTATAATTCATCTGGTTTTAATTACTAAACAACAAATATAAACATTACAAATTTACCAGGACTGATAGTATTGATATGCTGCATACCCAAAAAAACCCAAAGTGTATGCTTACATAGTATTTCAAATGTTTCTAGCTCTTGCTGGAAACATCACAGCATACATCAAATTAAAAATAGCCACACATAATCTTCATACAAGTTGAGTTTACTGTAATGCTAAGTTCAATTTCTAGAAGTAAAAGCCAGTCCAATTAAAATTATCTAATATTCAATTTAATGTTAGAAATGTTTAAAAAGAAATTCAATGCCGTGTAACAAAACCTCTGTATTTTTGGTATTTAATCAAGCCTTCCTAGTAATGAGTTTGAATTTGCAGACTAGAAGAATTAAGTATTCTGAAGAATTATTAGAAGAATGCTTCTTTGTAAATCAGCTGAAAACATTTACAGTAAGTGCTTAATAGTAGCGTATGTTGAAGTGCTATTTCTTTCATAGTATCATAGAACAGAATCTTAGAATGCTTTGGGTTGGAAAGGACCTTAAAAACCATGGGCAGGGACACCTTCCACTAGCCCAGGTTGCTCAAAGCCCCGTCCAACCTGGCCTTGAACCCTGCCAGGGAGGGGGCATATGAAACTCTCTGGGCAACCTGTTTCAATGTCTTACCACCCTCACAAGAAAGAATTTCTTCCTCATAGCTAATCAAAATCTATTCTTTTTCATCTTAAAACCACTACCCCTCATATTATCACTACACTTTCTGATAAAGTCCCTCTCCATCTCTCCTGTAGCCCCTTTAAGTACTGGAAAGCTGCTATAAGATCTCCCTGGAGCCTTCTCTAGGCTGAACAACTCCAAGTCTCTCAGCCTGTCCTCAGGTGCTCCAGCCCCTGATCATCATTTTCTGACACAGTAATATGCATGACCCTGTCAATTTCTGGATCTTACTGTTGACTTTCATTACAGCAGTAGTAGGCTACTATGGCTTCTCATATAAAGCCTAATCCAGAACTCATCTATCATTTTTCCCAGTTAAATTCATTAACTTTCAGCTAAATAATCCCACCGATATAAATGAAATAGATGTGAAACAGTATATGAATAATAGTTTTCCTTCTATATTTTCTATGAACCTGAGAAACAATGGACAGGAATCAACTCAGAATGAGAGGAAATCTTCATAATTCCAATCTTAAACTTGTATTTAAAGGATAATTTCTTCCACACATTCAGAGCATGCTATTAATGATAATATTTAATATTTAATAATAATAATTCAGTCA
Source organism: Athene cunicularia (assembly GCF_003259725.1). Taxonomy (NCBI): domain Eukaryota; kingdom Metazoa; phylum Chordata; class Aves; order Strigiformes; family Strigidae; genus Athene; species Athene cunicularia. The sequence goes on from NW_020799092.1 coordinate 73,314,460, forward strand.
ACATTTATTTTCAAATATTTTAAATTAAACTTTCTATATTTATTCCATATAATTTTCCTTTTAGCTGGATATTGCTTGCCGAGTGATGGATTTTTTTTTTTTATTAATTAGGGTGTTAGCAAATAAATTTGTTTAGCTTTCCAGTGTGATCTTCCTCAGAAAAGCTACATACATCCCCAAAGTGTTATCTGGTAATGCAGTTCAAAAATATGGTTGTGGTAGAAAATATTAAACCATATTCATTGCTTATGAAAAATTACATAATACAATTGCTGTTACCCTAGGTCTAAGTCCAAGGTAGGGTTGATGTTTATTCATGTGAGCAACATTAAACCAGTGTAATGTGGGTGCCTACAATTCTCTAGTGACTTCAAACTCTAATGATCCTTATCTCTTTAATAATGCATTTTGAGTATGGGATAATAAGTGATAATGATGTTGTGGATAACAAATATTTTTAATGTTAGATTTATTTCTTTTCTACATCTATAATATATAATAGAAAGTTCAAAAATGTTTGTCTGTAACAACATTACAGCAGAAATATAAATTGGAAATTTATGATATGAAATTATTCCAGTCTAAGGATGACACAAGCATCCATGAGAACATTATCTACTCCATCCAATATATTTCTAATGAAATCATCATACAAAGAAATGTCTCCTTTAAATTATGCTCTCAGAAAATGTTTTACATTACATTCAATATCTTTATATATATTTTTATATATATAGTGTTAACAAGTGAAAGAATCGACTTCTAAAACTAAAGTTTTAGGAGATACATATGGTTCAGATAATCGCAGGCCTCTTCTGATGAAACACAGACAGTCCAGTCCCTTAAGGACTTGATTTATTAAGGTGTACCACATACTACATGCTTATTACCACACCAGTCTGGGAAGGGTAGAATTCTTCCTACGAAAAGATGCAGTGTTTTGACAGAAAGAGAATCTGGTGCTTTCATTTAAAATGAAGATGCCAGAAGTCAGGGTTTTATGCTATTCAAAATGACTGTTAAATTTAATTTCCTTTGAAAAAGATGGATAAAAATGAGCTATCCCGTGTGATTTTCAGGGACATATGCTCCTGGGCAGGATGGCATGTGATTGACAGTATACGTAAGGCTATCTGGAATCATCGTTGTGATAAAAAACAGAACGGTGGAGAAAGGAGGCATTGTAAGAAAAGCAAAAGGCAGAGGGAAAATTAAGATGGAAATAGCTAAAAAGATGAAAAGAAACTTTCAAGGTATATTTTTCTGCTAAATCAATTATTCACAGCAAATGCAGAGTTTGAGATAATATTCCATAGGTGAGTTTAGAAAGATTTGCTACTTCTCACACACTGAAATAAACCAAAGTTTTACCGAGAACAAGAACTCTAAACAGCAGTGAATGGATTTATGTAGAAATGAGTACACTGTTACCCAAAGCCTGTTCTCTTTAACTGAACGTTAATAGCTCCTCTGGAAAGATTTAATTCACAGAAAGAAGTCAAGTATTCAGCTATTAAACATCAGTGTCTTCAGAAGACCTACCTAGTTTGAGTTATCTAGCACTAACACATCTGTGATTTGATCCCGGTTTTCTTTATATCTCCCAAATACTCTTAAATATTAATGAAAACTGAATATATCAAAGGTCTGTTTCTTGACTTTATTTTACTTATGTTATCTTTTTTTATTATGAGATAGATTTTTATGAATTAAGTTAAGCTCTTCTATGTAGGTGGGATATGTCATATTCAGCTTTTGTTTTGGTGAAAGTCAGGTGTCTAGTTTCAGATATTTACACAGTTCTTTGCTATCAGAACAAGATAGAGAGGCATTTCAAAATGGCGTTTTAAAACTCCTTTAGAAAATAATCTAAATACGTACAATCTAAAAGTAGTAATTTCTATACTCCAAGTTTTAAGGAAGTCTATTAAGTTTTAGATACTTAGTTAAATGTAAATTAATTCCACCCTAAAATGTCTTCTATACATAAACTAAGGTTGTACTTGGTCAACGTTTGCAATTTTAAGCACTTCAATGAAGGGCACTACATAGAAATAACTGTCTTTAAGGATCTTTGTTGTCTCTACTGTTTCTCCCCCAGTATGCCTATGCCTTGGAAGAAAGATACAGAAAAAAAGCTTTATTTGAATAACTCAGGATATATTTGAAACCCCTCAGACTCAATCATGCTTTGCAAATATTAGTAGTCAAAACCAGAGACATACTTCTGCCACTTGACTTTTGAGCCTATAGAACTCAACAGAGCTGATCTTAAGTAGTGTAAATGGAGATCAAAAGTCAATATTAGTCAGATATTAATGGTCACATAACTGTTATGAATTGTATTATGCACCACTGCATATTATCCTTAAACCTTCACAGATATCTTCACCCATCCTCGTCCTTCTTCCTCCCCCCTGCGCACCTCTTCATTTGTTTCTGGCAGATATTGCAAGACATCGGGGAAATTCTAGTGCTTGTTTAGAAGTTTATTCTAAATTTTTCATTGTACATTTTTCATAAACATTATCTTTTCTCATGGTAAATCTATCATCTAACAGGGTCAGACAATAGACCCTACTGAATTTCTGCTGTAATCTGTGGTCCTAAAACCTTCAGATGCTTTTAGAAAAATACCCAAAGGTAATAAAAGCCCTGTCAGACTGCAGAGAAATCTACATGTAAGGGGAAGAAACAATCTCCCTAAATTACAAGTAACATCTCTATATCCTCATTTGACCTAATGGTAACCATAAAAAACCCTACACCACTTCCTCCTTCAAAATGAAACATTATCTCAGCATGACTCTGTCCTGATTCATTCTGAATAGTGTATATCAACACCATACACTTATGGGATGTTCATCCTCCATTAGTTTTTTCTTCACTGTACCTTTAGAAATTCGCCTTCATCTTGGTCTAGTATTGGTGCATACCTTCAGATATTTTGGGGTCAGCCTGTCTTTTCTTCTTATAGCTGACTTTATGGTAGGTAGAACGAGATAATTTCATTAATAACCTTTATTTCTCACAAGGACTGCTGTTTAGAATTATAGACTTATAATGGATTGTGTTCATAAAATTGATTCATTTCTGTATAATAGAATGTTGGGAAGAAGCCCATAGTGCTCTAGGGATCAGATCATAGAATCATAGAGAGGTTTGGGTTGGAAAGCACCTTAAAGATCATCTAGTCCAACCTCCTAGCCATAGGCAGGGACATATTTCACTAGACAAAGCTGCTCAAAGCCCCATCCAGCCTGGCCTTGAACACCTCCAGGGAAGGGGCATCCACAACTTCTCTGGGCAACCTGTTCCAGTGTCTCAGCACCCTCATCATAATTTTTTTTTTTGTTTGTTTATTCTAAATAAACCCACTTTCAGTTTAAAATAATTACTCCTTGTCATATAGCTACAGCCCCTGGTAAAAAGTCTTCCTCTGTCTTTCTTATCAGTCCCCTTAATTACTGGAAAGCTGCTATGTCTCCCCAGATCCTTCTCTTCTTCAGGCTGAACAACTCCAACTGTCTCAGCATGTCCTCACAGGAGAAGTGTTCTAGCCCTCTGTTTTTTTGGTTGGGTTGGTTTTTTGGTTTGTTTTTTTTTTGGTTTTTTTGTTTTGTTTTTTTTTTGTGTGTGGCCCTCCTCTGGACCCACTTAAGTAGGACTATGTCCTTCTTATGTTGGGTGCCCCAGAGCTGGACTCAGTACTCCAGGTGAGGTCTCATGAGAGTGAAGTAAAACGGGAGAATCACCTCCCTTGACCTGCTCGCCACACCTATTTTCATGCAGCCCAGGCTATGATTGTCTTTCTGGGCTGCAAGTGTACATTGACAGCTCATGTCTAATTTTTCAACCACCAGTATCCCCAACCCCAAATCCTTCTCCACAGGGATGCTCTCGATCTATTCATCACCCAGTCTGTATTCATATCAGAGATTTCCCTGATCATGTGCAGGACCTTGCACTTGGCCTTGTTGGACCTCGCTCCTCCAGCTTGTCAAGGTTCCTCCAGATGGCATCCTGTCCCTCATGTATATCAGCTGCACCACTCAACTCAGTGTTATCCACAAATTTGCTGAGGGTGCACTCCATCCCGCCGTCTATGTTGTTGATGAAGATATTAAATAGTATTGGTCCAGTCCCTTGAGGGACACCATTCATTACTAGATTATGTACTGCTCAGCACTCCAAATATATACAGCCCTGGACGATACTTGTGTCTAGGAATCTGCGATGTAACTGGAAAACACAGCAAAAACAAAAACAAACACCCCCCCACACACACACACACACACACACAAAAAAAAAAACCAGCAAAAAACAAAAAACAAAGAAAGAAGAAGGAAAGATTTTCCATTATGAAGATGGGGAAAATGAGAGAATTATGATTTCAGTCTTCACAAAATTCTTAAGGGTTTGGATTTAGCTCTACATGATTTGCAATGGTCATTCAGGAAGTCTGTATGTAACTGTTGGACACTTCACATTTTGTGTGTAAGTCCAATGGGTGACTCACAAGGCTACTATGCTGTGATGAGAGTTTGTCCTCAGAAAAAAATGGGAGCAGAATACACACGAGGTATTAGAACTGGGAGGGAACATTTTTCTGTCACTAAAAGAATTTTTAAAGACTTTGAAATATGTTTCCATCCCAAACTGGAATAAAATTTTCAAATACAGAACATTTTCAAACATTGAAAAAGCCTTCTATGTTCACATTGATGTGACAGAACTATTTTGAAAATTTTACATTTTTATTTTGTTGAAAGCAGTGTCATCTCTTTATTATAAGTCAACTAACATTTCAAAATTAAATGTTCTTGAACAAAATAGAAGACTTAATTTAAGACACATAAATATTGTGGTATTTTTTAGAAAATATTAATCAATGAAAAAAAAATTAATAATGTTTCATAGAGGAAAAAAACCTACCAAAACCAAAGTCAGGATCCATATAAATTCTGGATGCTTTTAAAACACCTACTGTTATTCTTTAGATAAAAGTTTTAGTCTTTAATAAATTTATCTACCTCTAAAACAAAAAGAGCTTTTGAAGAAAGAGTATTTAATTGGCTTAACTGCTATGGATTTTTCATAGTAGTATGTAGAGATGTAAAGAGATACAGAAAAAAAGACACATAGAAGACAACATTCAGGAAACTTTTATGGGGTTACAAGAGAATTGCTAAATATTGACTTTTGAGATATGAAGGTTATTTCCAAAATTATCTTCAATATAAATTTGACAAAATTGAAGATGTTATTTATATTAGTACTATATATCCCGTGTAACATAATAATGAATCTGACAGCATATTTTTTTGTTTATAATACAATAGAAACAGAAAATTGTATTCTGCACATTATTTATGAGCATGGGACTGTCGGAGGACAAGTTAATTTTGTAATACATACTGCAATATTGCACAGGATTTATCCATCAGGATACAATTCTCCATTCCTGATACTATGGAAAACATGTAAAAAGGACAGAATGAACTGTGTGAAATAGTTTGTCACAGAATAATAGATTAATCAAAGTGTCACAAGAGAGTACACATTGGAATGAATAGGTCCTAAACATTTATTATTTAACTGAAAGCTATTTAATTGTTTATATTATATTTCATTAATACCTTACAGGAAAATATTACACTTAAGTAGTTCTGCCACTTACTATATAAGTTTAACTGAAGTTCAAGGCATTTTTTTTCTCTTTCAGAATTAAAGAATCAGGAATACTTTTTCTATTCTGACCTTTGTAGAATATTATAAAATAGTGTCTGGTCTGAAGGCAGTGGGACAGCTTTCTTTATAGAGAAAAGCAAAAAGCAGGAAAAGTATTAGAAAATGCTCATTTGTGTAGATATAAAGGCAATATATCTAGTTTATTTATGCCAGCTTTATTCACATAAATATCATATATATAAACAGTTTATGATTTCAACAGGCTCTCTCACAGAGGGATATATTTCTCAATCTAACTGTTGCATAAACAATGTACCAGTGGATGGATGGCACTAGGAGACCAAATGGGCCATGATGTGTGTTATATTTGTATCACAAGAAAACCAAACAAAACCAGTCTTCGTTGCATCTTTTGTAATCTTAAAAATTGTTCAAGTTGAGTGTAAGATAAGTATAAAAGATTCTCTCCCCATTTTCCGTTGTTGGAAGCAATGGAAAAGAAAGTTGTTATAACAAAGTACAACTGTCTGTACTTGCTTTGAAAAAAAAAAGAATAAAGGAGGAAAAAAACAGTAATAGGAAAGAAAGAAAACAGCAAATACTGCAAGCACAAGACAAGAGATTGTGTTGGGTCATTTAACAATAAGGATACAAATAATGTGACAGTCAGATCTATTAGCTTCAGAATAATCGGCAAAGGCAAGCACCAGAACTGCTATTAGATGAGTCAATTAAAAAAGGATAGGAGGAAGCATTTGGCAATCTACTCTAGTTAATAGCCATGCACTAGTTGGAAAAGGATTAGCTGTCTTCCAGGTTATTTCCCCATCTTCATTTTCTGCAATAAAATTTACACCAAAGAACAAAATTTCTACATGCACAGGATAGTGATACCAGATCATTGTTTGGATGTGTCACCTTTCCAAGTAAAATATTTCTGCGTAACAGTAAGATAAAAAAGAATATTTGCATCCATCTCCTTGGGACTACAGGCATCTGAGGAAAATACTGTATGACTCACAGAATGTGTTTGTGTTCATGTGTGTATTTACGTTTATGTGCATATATAAAATATTATGTCACACAAAGGTCTCATTTTATAAGCAAGGCTGCTTGACATCTCAAACTACACTAGTAAAAAAGGTATCAATAAATTAATAATAAAGGTATAAATATGATAACTGTAATGAAGATCTATATTTTCAAAATATTATGGGTCAAGTGTAAATTTGATGAAAGCAAGCAGCAGTCCATCTTTCTTCTTTTTTTTTTGTTGCAACTTCTTTTTTTCCCCTTTGAAACCAGTCTCAGTGACACCACAATAAAGAAAGATCATCTCTAAAAACTGTCATAGAGCTGATTTATATCTACACATTTTCTCTGCAAGTCTAGCCTGGTGCTGCTATTAATGCCATTTGGCAATAATTATTTTCTCTGTGTTTATCAGTTCTTTTGTCCACAGCATCATCCTTACCTGAATAGCTTTATAAAATACTAAATAGCTATTGAAAACAATTCCCTTTTCTTCCTTATAAAATTTAGCATTTTGTTAATTCATAGCCGAGCTCATCAGTGTAATTTGCACTGTTTACTTTCTTGCTTTTTTTTTTTAGAAGGGTTATAAAGGTCAGAAGGCAATTCCTTTAAAAGGATTTATATTCACGATCTATCTGTTGTGGTTTACTATGATAAGGATTTACATGTGCTGGTACAGTAAGGCAGCACTATAGATGTTGTCTGTGCTGAAAATGAGAAGTCAAGGTGTTTGCATAGGTGCAAGGCAGCTGTGGCTTCCACTAAGTCCACCTGCCCCTATTCTTGCATTTATACCAAAAATATAAGCATCATCCCTTTAACACAAATTACATGTCTTGAAATACCATCCTCTAGTTCAAGTATGTTGTACTAGACATCTAAGGAATCCCTTCATGTTAAATATTTACCTCCTTTTTACATTCTTATGTCAGAGAGCTTTAAATTAAAAAAAGAAGTAGAGCAAGTCTCCAGAATATTACAATAAACATTCAGAAGTTTCATTACACAAGAGTTCTAGGAAATTTGGATTAATTTATGCTTATCTCTGCTTTTAGTCACAGAACTCAACACATTTCTCAACACTAAATCTCACATTAAGCTACAAACTCTGTGCAGGTACTGGCATTTTTTCTTGAGATCCAATGAGTCTTTTTCTGGGGGAAAAAAAAAATGTGATTTGAGTGTAGTGTAACAAATCTTGAAATGGGCAGTAGGGATTCAATTTCAACTGTGCCATTCAGCCTTAGCGTCTCCAGGCGAAAGACCATAGCAGCCAAGGAAGATAGCACGAAAACTGTTCAGAAGTTAGCATGATAAATTGAAACTAGCCTTGGACTGCTGAAACAGAGTCTAAGGGCCAGTCATCTAGGAATAAAGTTCATTTCAGTTAGCCTGTTTCCACCGGCATAAATGACATTTCACTTCTTTATACCTAGGTATTATAGAATCTGGCCCTTGATGTACCACATTTCTGTTTCTGATTGTTTTATACAGTCTGCTGATCTAAATTCCAGAAAGAATTCTCCCTTGTTAGGAACAAGAAGATGTGATGCCTACCGTTGAAATCTAAAATAATTCCAATTTACCGAACAACTTTAAGATAAATTAAAAAGTGCATATCCAGTCCCACCAGTAATTTCTGCAGCCCTTTCTTTTATGACTGCAGTGAGCTCTAATGATACTGAACTAAGAGTGTAATTTTCAGCTCAGATGGTACAGATCCATGTGTTTAAACTAAGGATTGCAGATTCCATCGCCACAGTATTTGCCCTCTCCTTACATATTAACCACGTGTAACAAGTGGCAGAAGCCTTCCAAAAGCACTAACACTGGTGGACCTTCGGTGCTCATTTGTAGCTGTGTAGGGTAAGCGTGCTTCAGGCTGTTTGTATAAGTCCAGTAGCAGGGTTAGAACTCGGGAGTGATAAGGTTACCTAAACCATAGCACAACTAAAGAAAGTTAAGCCATCCAAGAAAATCAAGGTTGATTTCTACATGTCACATTTAAAAACTAAATATGTATATTGCCTCGGGAATGTATTTGAAACAGCCAAGTCTGGTAGGAAAGAATGTTTTAAGAGCACTATTTCAGCAGGGTTATTTCTACTGGGAATAAATAAACTGCTGAACGTGCCTCATTTTTTAATGCCCCCCAGATGTAAACTATACTTGATTCTATTGTCTATAATTTAATTTAATGCTTGGAATGTTGCAGTAATATACAGTAACTGATATGTCCTCTGATTGAAAAGCAGCCAGACAAAAAAAGTTTCTAATTTTTCCTGCACTATAGACCCTTTTTATTGTAAAGATTCCTCTTAACATGATTTTCTATTACTCAAGCTTTATTAGAAACGACATAGAGAACTAAGAGAAAGACAATGCCTGCTTTATATATTTTTATTAATTGGAAAGCTGTTGTACAGGATTTTTCTTTGTGCTGTTAATTGTGAACAATATCTTGCAAATGTAAATAATGGTTCAGTAGAAGCAATTGTTGAACAGCACTACCAGCAGTATTGTAAAATACTTTTTCTGCAATAATAACATTGTTTTTCACCTATTCTTATCCTCACTCATGTTAGATACCTCTAATTCTTGAGGAACCTGGCACTTAGCATTCAGTACATGAAAGATGCAAAGGAAAGGAGTGCATCTATATTGAAAAATACTTTTAAGTATTTCTAGTCAGACAATGTAAATATTTATATTAATGCATAGCATTATGTTGTGACTCATGGTGTAATACAATTTTAATATTTTACTCCATGGTATTCCAATACATTTCTAATACATATGGATTAGAAAAATAATATATTTTTGTTGTGTCAATACTTTGGTTTATTTTCAAATCAGAATATTTCTGTTGTTTTACAGCTGTTCTTCAGACAATCAACCAGATATAGGACATCTACATTTTCATTCTTAGAAGGGGCTAATGGAAATTTTACAATGCAAGAACTCCTCAAATAAACAAGAAATGTGTTTAACCATTTCTTAAAAAAAAAAAAAAAAAAAAAAAAATTTTTCTGTATCCAGAGCCTAGTGACAATCTGTTAAGTGACATAAAGGCTGTCTTATTTTTTCCATAAACCTAGACTTTACTAATTTTATGAACTTTAGGTTAGGAGAGTTGTTGTACTGACTGTACAGCAGTGACTTTCATAAAAGTCCTTCCAACTAGGGGGTTGAGTGTACATGAGAAACTAATGTTTTAAAACTGCAAGTTTCTCTTGTGATTGTGGAGAAGATGCTGAATGTGTGACAGAACCATAATGACCATGAAGCCAAAAGAAATTGAAAAAATAAACAATCCAATTTCATTTCATTAGGTTCAAAATACTTCTGTGTCAGTGCTTCTGATTTTTAAGCTGACTCCATGATTTGACACATACATTTGAGTACTTAGATTAGGCAGTCCTTAGTTACACAATATATCAGTGTTTCATAAATTAATATTCACATAATCAACTAGTCATAAAATTAGGACTAGCTATGTGCAAAGTTTGTTTCTGACAGAAACAAATGACACACAGAAGAGGCTGGAGACATCTGGAAGATTACTGATGACCATCAAACCTCGATCTAACAAAGTTTTGAACTGTTGAAAGAAAGTAGATTTTTCTTTGGTTGTTTCCACCATTGATAACAAGTGTGAAAACTGGGATTTGCTTATTTGTTTTATTTATCACTTTTCAAAATGGTGAATAGTGAACAACAAACAGATCTATACACATAATATGTTTTTTAGCACAAACTAGCCAAGAGGAAATCCATGTTAAACTCAAGGATTTGTAAGTATCACTTTAACGCTGTTTAACATATTATAAACCAGGAAAGATGGTGGTTCTAGAGTGCTTATTTATTTACTCATGTATGCAAATCAACAGAAATAGAATACTAATGATTCATTAACATTGTAAAATAATCTCTTTCCTTCTGAAGAACTGGAGAATATTGAAGGCTGAATCATTTGTTACTAAGGGTACCTTCTGAATATAAATTTTTGCATTCCTTGGAGGATATTCTTCTCAACAGGAGCTAGGAGCACTTAGCTTTGGCTTTATGCCTAACTACACACCTATAATGTGTGACTGTCTTAGAACTCCTGTACACTGTTTTGTGCCTAGAGGTTAAGTGTGGCATATCAAGAGACCAATTTTAAATAAAAATGCAATAATGGCATTAAAATATGCACTGCTGTAGCTTCAGTAGGGTCTCTTGTCTGTTACTGTCAAAAGGAGCTTGTTGAGGTTTTCTTAATTATGTGTGCACAACGAATGACTTAGTTGCTAATGGTGTGGACAGTGGCACCTGAGCTGCATTTCAGAGTAGGAAAAAAACCCAGCATTTAAAATTGATCTTCATATTTTGGCACTTCAGTCTATACTTGGATGGGTAGCAGGTTTTACCTTCAGAGCTGCCGAGAATCTCCAGTTTTGTGCTGACTTGAGGAAAAAGCATTTAAAAAAAAGAGAGAGAGATATTTGGCAATGTTTATTTAAGACATTAAGTAGCAGAAATATGTTAAATGGGCACCAGCAGCACTGCCCAGAAAATCAATGAATTATATGGCAACAACAGGGCTTCTGTGCTAGATAATTACACAGGTCTTACACAATGATCAGTGCATAGAAATCTGCCATTTAGACTTGGTGAGCTAACAAACTCTGAAAAGTATTCCAGCTTCTTTAAAAGTCTGCCTTGAAATTGGAAGCTGATCTATGGTCAGTAGGTTGCTTGCCAAGTATTTTATTCACCTACAAGTTCAAAAGATACAAGCCTCTGAGCTTCAAGGCAGGGAGAGGGAAGTTGCCTTTGAAAAAACAAGGGGAATAAGGCAAGAAGAGGACCAAGACTAAAGCTTTCTATGTCTTGAAAAGAACATGCACTGACTACTGGGAAAGCATCAATTATTAGTGCTGTGAGCGGTAATTATTATTACTAACAAGCATCCTCACTTATAGATACAATGGCACATGTTTCAAGAGACAGATTCAATGGGAGATTTTTAATGAACCCACTTCATAGTTACAAATACTCTGTTGCTCCCCCACAACAGTGTTTAATGTCTTTTCCTGGGAAACTTAAACCAGTTAATTTGCTTACTGTTTCTGTAAAGATCTCTTCTTTCCCTCTGAAACAGTTAGCGAGCCACATATTAATTTTCTCAGTTCAGTTTTATAGTAGAATTTGAAAAATTCTTATCTCCTTTTCTTTCATTATGTGAATGTGACCCACTGCACACCATGCAGCAACTTCTCTGTTCTTCCCCGTGTGCCAACACCAGAGATAGCTGTTACCATGCAAAGAGCCTAACGTGCAATGCTGCAATAGGAGCAGAGTCAGAGTTCGAAGAAGCCTTGGTGACAGCTTCAGAGGTGGGCACAGGCCTTTACTGGTTCTTTTGCCTCTTCTGCACTTGATATGTGAGCATATTTTTTTCTGTGAGATTATCCAAAATCGGAATGAAGTAGTAAAATAATGGTTTAATAGTAACCATTTGGCTTCTGCGCAAACGGTTACTCTGACTTACAGTAGTTTAACTCATTTCTTTTCACTCTTTATTGCTTCCAGGCCTATACTCAAGCCATATACTCTGTCACTGAACACTGAAGTTATTTGTCAAACACAAGTAGATGATTCCAGCACTGCTGATCCTTGGCTTTATTTACTTTTTTTCCCTTGCATGAACACCATTAGTGCATGTGTGTCATCTCAAATTCAAATTGAAATGGATCACAGACTAGCAATGGCTTTTTCTGTTCAACTACTTTGTTAACATTACACTCCATAGAAGCTATAGAACAAAAAGTAGTTTTGCCAAGAGATGAAAACCCAATGTGTTGGAGAAACCAAAAATTATGGCAACGAAAGTGTTTAGTGGGAACACTCTGTGGAAAGCCAAGGGGGTTTGGTGGGCAAGTGACAAAAAAAGGTGATTAACTGGGAGGATGAGTAATTCCCTTTTTTATATAAGTGTTGTAAGAAAAATGCTCATAAAAGAAGCAACTTGCTACAAATGTCAAGTATGAGATACTACGAATGCACGGATTTATCAAACTAGGCTATACCCCATTAATATCTCAAAAATGGCATAAGAAGAGCTTGACTTTATACCTTTTCATGAACTGTTGATGGACTTTATGCATTTTTGTGAAGTAGCCAAAATGTCAGCTTGACAAATGTTTTCATGTGATCAAAAAGTTCAAAATGGTGTTATTTCTGCTGCATGATGATGAATGCAAGAAACTACAGCATAATAAATTGGAATATCTGAAATCAAGGATGACTTTGATCATCTTGGCAAAAAAAAATTGTGATATTTCACAAAAATTTATGGCGGAAAGTCACTCTGAATAATGTTTTATCTATTCTGCATTCCATTCAATATGAAACATAAATGAACAAACTAAGAGATCATTTTCAGAGACTGAATTAAAATTCATTTGTACTAAAAAGTAACCACTGTGAACAACTCTGTATTAGCAGTCTTATTATTGACGAAAACTAATGAATTCTATTAGGTACTTGGCAGCATTATCGAAATTGCATTTAGCCACTCTTATTCTCAAGTAAGATAACAAATCACATCAATAACAAAGTGCTGTAGCTGAGACAATTACAACACAACCTGTACAGCTGTGAAACTACAGCCACCTCTTCTATTTGAAAAGTATTAATGCTGTAAGAAGCCCTGTTACTGTGAAAGACTATGGTTTCTTTGGCTGCATATGTATTACTAAATAAAACCATTTTATGGCTCAGAGGCCACATGGCATACATCCATAAACCTGAAGTGTTCCTGTGTCTTTATCTCCAAGTAACATAACATCATCCAACCCACCTATGTGGAATGGTCCTTATTTTACTGTCTCCTGAACCATGCCCAATTACTTTTCGGAAGAGTGGTAATTTTCACAGTTGCCAAGAAGAACATAAAAAATTTAAATACTCAGATGTCAATGCTTCAGTGGGTGCTAGTGCTCTGGATTTACTTTTTAAAATTATATGTAACTTCCACTAAATCTATCCCTACTAGGTTTGTTTTAATTTGGATAATTTCTTCTATTATTGCATGTCTATTCTATTCCAGAATAGAGTAATTATTATTTAACTGATATATCACAGCAGAGGTGAGACACCTAAGTGAGAAGGGTTTCTGTTGTCTCAAGCATTTCATATGTGTACAATAAAGGGCCTAATTCTTTGCCTTTGCGTTTGAAGAAATAGTAGGGAAATATTCACTTGCTGCATCACAGCCAAGGAGCAATAATGAACACAAGTTCTGTTACCACAGTAATGTTAATGGGCAGTAGTAACTTCAGTTACGATCAACAACAGCTTAAGAAAAGCATATCTCTAATCTGTTAATTAAAATCTAGTTAGAAGCTGCTTTGACATACTTAGGCTGATCACACAGCCCAAAAATAATCTGGTTTAATCCAGGAAGCACTTGAGTATGGAATGCAAAATTAAGAAATTTCTTTTATTTGCATTACTCCAAATCTCATTCTAAGGTCATGTTCAGCCCCCAAGAAATCTGTATCATGGGAAAGGTTCTAGGATTTAACAAAACAGGCTACTTCACAGTGATGATATATGAAATAATCGCTTAAAATCATAGAGACTGTAATTACGTTGAAGACAGTGAAATAATATGGGTCATCACGGTCTCCTCACCAGATAAACACATGTTCTACAGTAGGTATATATTCATAAAGCATATGATACTGTGCATAGGCACCAACTCTGGTCCCTAGGAAAAACAGTACAGTTGCATGGAAAATATGTTATTTTTTATAAGTAACTTAGCAACTGTGACTTGTTCTAGAGCCAAGAACAGAATCTAAAGGTTGTAGTCAGAATTTTATTTCAGTGTTTTTCCCTTCTATCATCAGTACCCCCCACATTCAGAACTGTTAGGGGTATATACTCCTGATGTGGGGATTCCTGCTTAGAGTAGAGCTTCAGATACACTACTCAGTGTAGGGAAAGAGATGTATACTATGTCTCCTTAAGGAGTAATCTACAAATGTTTACTGTGATTATGAATACATTATTTAGAATTTCAAACTTTCCCCTTTATTCTGTATATTAATATAATCTGTATTATAAACCATAATAGCATAATTCTGCCAACCTCTTAACTAAAGCATGAACGAGTTTCATTATCATATGCCTCTGCCAACCTTTGGCTTCTCACTTCAACTATGTGATAAATCACCATCTTGTTTGCAAAAGCCAACTTTTCTCATTTAAGAAATGAGTAATATGCTTGACTGCGCTGCGAGATCAGCCTTGTGGTGCAAATATATCCTCACTCACATTTTGCTGTAGGCATACTGCTACATTTTCCACTCTATGATGTAGACATACTCAATTGCATAATCAAAATTAAACAATCTAAATTACAAAACCACATCAAAGTAAGACAAAGGAGTTAATTAGCCCCACAGAGGATTACAGGTATGTTTTTTACTGCCTCAAGTCCATTTAGCTAATTATTCCAAAATATTCTTCTATTACTAAAATGAGAATGTAAGAGAAGTTTTCAGTTAAATCATTTGCTTATATTGACTGGTATATTTCTGCTGTCCCTGGCAGAAAATGCTGCTTCTGGAACTATGAATAACTCTAATACTGACCAGGTGACATAATACATGTGCTGTTCCAGTGTCTTCTGGTATATAATACACATGTAGAACAATGAAAACGGATTGCTACTATCACTCATGTATTAGTTCTAATCTCAGTAACATTAATAGCTCATAGCTAACTCTCAGTACATTTGGTTGTATAAGTGAAACATTTAGTCCTGTAGGTTGCCGAAAGCACATAATCATATTAATGGATCACTTTATGATATGGATATAATTTTATACAATACTGTATATTAATCTTCATCTTCACTTAATCACAGTACTTGAGAATATAAAATCTTTCCCAACTCTCTGTTGATTGATACATTTAATTAGGTCCTTGATAACTAAATCACATTTAAATACATTCAGGTAAGATTAAGACAAAAGCCACGGTGATTAATCTTAAGTAAGAAAAAAGATGACATTACTAACCTGGGCTAAATATCATCTACAAGATGTTATTGTCTTCAATATTTTTAACTATTAATAAAATACAAATATCCCCATTGCACACTTTCAGCAGATTAAACTTTGAATATTCCAAGAAAATATTTGCCTTTTTCCCAGTTTAATAGTGTTATGAAAAATGTGCCACTAGAACAAATTTTCATTGGCAGTACCAAAGGATAAAACATAAAATTATTCAAACACCAGCAATATAAAACCTTGAACAATGAGTTTATGAACCCATTTAAATTAATAAAACATCATGCTTATAATCAATGCTTGGTAACATAGTTTTTGTTGAAAAACACAGAGCATGGTAAGATGCTTCAAAATTGTTAGTTTACTAAAGTTTTCAGGAGTATCTATACACATTAGGCAATCAAGTTCCATTATTTCTGATCTGTCTAGGTTGGAAAATCACTTTGATCCATTTTCAGGCACCTAATTTTCTCTGAAAATACAACTATTTGTGAGGTAAATCTCTGTCACTGACCTCTGGGCACCTTCTCATGTTTAAAAGAAGCTCTGACATAGAGGCATAAGCACATATCCAAGTTTCTTTTTTTCAAATATATTTTCTGTGTAGAAAATAAATACATATATTTGTATGGATCTGACCTGTTAACGTAGCATTTACTTTCTTTCTAAATGAAGAATTTAAAAATTCTTATGTTGTGCATTCTTTAATGTTCTTGGATTAAAACTTTATAAAAATAGTAAGTATAATTTGACAAATAAAAATGTTTGCATATGTTGCAACAGTCCCACCTCATCACTGAAGCTTGTCAGAAAGCTGAAAAATGTTTTACCTCTCAGGGAAAGGTCTAAATAATCTAAAAACCTAAAATTGGTGTTTATCTCATTTATTTTAATATATTTAAAGATCATTCACCCAGAAAAAAAGTTATAAATTAAATCAAGTACAAAAATTCAAGAATATAAATAAGATCATATTCTGAAGAAATCTGTTTACATTTTATCATCTTCCTTATATTAAACTTTGAAGTTTAAACAAAGGGGGGGGGGGAACCACTGACCTAAGATTGCTATACACATTCCTTTAATTTACACTAATATTTCCCCTTGAGAATGCATTCATGAAATTTTATAAAGCAGAAGAGAAATTGTAGATATTTAGGAAAGTGTATGTTAAGACACTTAAAACTTATTACACTTAAAACCAGGTAAATTATACAGAAGTCTCTCTAGAGGCCAGACATTAAATACAAAGCCATAGAGAACAGAACAAAACCAAGAGAGAGATTAAAAACAAGAAAAAAAGGAATACAGATAACCTATCTCATCTGCTGCTCATTAGTGCACAGTAACTGACAGACTAGATAAACATATAATGGACTCCCTGCTGGTTATACCTAACCATTGTTTGCATGGAAATATGTTCTATCAGCATAAATGTGGCTGTATTCCACTCTGGTCACACTTCAGTGGGTTGTTCATTCTGTTGCATTTATAAGATCTGATGAAGTCACACAGAAAACTCTGAAACAAAAATCTATTTAGGGAAAACAATGTTGTAAGAGAATACATTTACTGTTTCCCTTTCCTCCTTGCCTTATTCCTTCATACATTTGTACAAAAATAGCTTCTTTGTTCCCCAACATTCATTTTCTTTTATTGCTTATGATTTTTAGCTGAGGTCATATTACTAAATTTACAGTTTTGCGGCTGCTTACTACTGTACTACACAACTCAACTGCTACTACTGTGGTACTATACAACTCAAACAGGATTTTTCTGTGGCATAAGCTGTGATGAGTGGGAGATCATCTGTGTGCAAGGAGAGGAGAGGAGAGGACACTGCGTCACGCACTTTGTACTCTGCTCCATGAGCCATACACACCACCAACCTGAGTCTTCTTTCAGATCATGATGCTTTAGATTTTTTTCCTTAATAAAAGTCAGTAACACTGGCTCTGGGCCGCAGCAGGGACTCCATGTGTTCACAGAGCTTTGCTATGCGTCCTGTCATCAGAAGTAGGAAGCTGGAGAAGTCTTACAGCACCACACAAAATTTCTGCCTTTTCACTGGAGTCCCGGTCCATGGGCTCAGCCCTGGTAGGTAATAATGAAGCTTGCCTTAAGGCTTGATATGGGAAGCAGTGCTCAGCAGCCTCACTGGTGATGGGCTGGCATCTGTCAGCAGTCTTACTCGTGCCTCATATAACAGTATTTCCCAATTCCATTGGAAATACTTTGCTTAATAGATTTTAGGAGCCGCTTTTTCATTTCATGGGCAGTCCCACTTCCTAGCTAATAATCTCTCAGGGATCAGCCCTTAGACTTCTGTTTCCTCCTTCCCTGTGGGTCCCACAAATCTTGGCTGCAGCTTTTAACAGAGTCATTTGTTATGGACTTTTATGTTCACAACCAAACATTCAGTACTATTAAAATTTCATTTAATTTATTTCAGTCTAACACTTTTTCTTAAGGTCATCTATTTTGTGCACTATCTGTTAATTTCATTACCACACTGCTTGTTTTTCTGCCAAGCCCATAAATGAGTCGATTAAGTAAGATGCATTCCACTAATAATCCTTCTGGAATTAAAAAAAAAAAAAAAAAGCCCTTCTTCAAGCCCAGTTACTTTATTTATTTTATAAGGTGTGTGCTAATACTTGTCCAACTCTAACCCTTTAGCTGACTAATAGCATCTTATAGCACTATATTAAATATTTTAGTGTCTAGACACATTTGCTCTACTACATTTCATCTGTCTGAAGAAATGAATCATATATCAAACAATAATAAATTTGTACAGTAAGTGCATTTATCTTTGATGAAGCTGTCTCCAGTGTCATCTCCCTGTCGATTTAATTCCATGTTTTATGAACTGGTTTTTTACTTTAAGTTGAAAAGATATGCCACTTAAATTTATCTGAACATAATGTAGGCATTTAGTGCAAATTAGCCTTTTAGGTTCCAAATAATCTGTAGGAAGACAATAAGAATACGTGAAGAGTAAATCACTTCATACATATGTACCCATATATAAACACACACATATACCTGGAATTAAATGATGAAATACCTATTTTCTCTCTTGAATGAACTGGGAGCCATACTTCTAGATAGCTGGATAAGCCTATATAGAAGACGACTGTATTTTCTGACTTGAGGTTATCAAACTACTTATGTTTTTTTTCTTTCTAAATCAAATAAAGACACTTCCTTTGTATAATTTTATTGTTAGTAATAATCTTTTATTCCTATATTTGATACTACCACCATTACTGAAAGCAAATTTTCATTTAGCTTTGGGTCATACTTAGATCATCCTTGAACTCTGCTCAGTCCATCATTGCCTTCTCCTTTATGTTCTTTCTTTCAGACACCTAAAGATCTTACAGCTGCAGCCACTGTGGAGGTTAAGCTTCCTAATGGTTTTAAAATAATGTGTATTATATAAGAGTATTGAATATGGCATCAGGAACTAGAAGAGAAAAAACAGATTTTATTCTGCTTTGATGGAGACAGACTAGGCATATTAAAGAAAAATTCGCTTACTGACTTCCATGGGCATGACTTAATGTACCCTAAGTAAAAAAGCACTGATGCAGACACCAGACATATATTCTACCTTTTTTCTTAAAGCATGTCTGGAAAAGCCTGTCTCCCAGTTCCAGCCTCCCGTTGGGTACAACGGAAGTACTTGACTAAGAACAGTAGCTGAACTGACAGCTTCTTCATTTGATAGGCTTTTGCTGCTGCATTTTAACATCCTTACTACAGATATTTTTTTTTTTCTGAAAGCCAGCTGAGGGTGCCAATTCTAAGGATACTACTCTGAAAATAACAGAAAAAGAATCTGCTTCTGTACGTATAAACATAACTATATCCTTATGTCAATGTTATTTTTTGTGCTTTTCGATGTCAAATTGGACAGCAGTGCCACAAAGCCCGTAATATGAAGTAAAATGAATTCCAGATGGATGGCCCCAGTTTGTTATTTCAGTAGCATTCAGAACAATTTTAATTTATTTTTACTAAAAATTGTAGCTTACAAAGATGCCTTTGATGGTATAGCTCACGGGTGTAAATACATAAATATATGCTTGTGCTTTAAAATGAAGACCACAAAGTCCTTAAATGTCAGTAACTGTAACAGCTAGTCAGATGTTCCAGAGTATGTGATTTGGAACCTTTAGCAGTGGGTTTTATCAAAACTACCCTATAACTTCAGAATTGTGTTATTTATATATATGTATATAATGAGGACTCACATAAAATTCAGCTCTTAAACTTTCCTTAATTTGATTAAGCCATCCTTGTGTATCTTCAACCACTCTTTATGAGACTTCAGTGAAATAAGTGTGAACTTCTTTTATGAGGCAGGGTGCAACTCAGCTTAAAAAGGTACATCAAGGGAAGATGGAGAAGGCTTGTGCAGGCAAATGACCCAACATGCATTTGACCTGAGCCTAACAGTTAGTTCACTGTTTTGGAGGGAAGATTCCAAGTTTTTAGTTCCTGCTTCCCAGGACAATTTTTACTTTCTTAAGATTTCACATACCTTTCAGGGTATGAGGTAGAGAATCCAATGATATTTCTTGATGAATACACTAATTACTGCTATATTATTTGGAATTTAGATGAGTTTAGGCTCCTAAAGGCCAACGTATATATGGTTGAGACAGACTGGATATCATTCTAAAAGGCGAGAAGAAACAACCAGAATGGCTAAATGTAATTGTTTGACTTGCTATGTCCACTGAGATATCTTTTCCATCAGAAGAGATGACAATGAAGATAGGCTGAATATTGATTGAATAGGGTTGTTTCTATAGAACACTATATATTATTTCACATATAACCTCCCATAACAGAAGACTAGTTGTTTAATGATAAAACCAAATAGATCAGTTACTAGGGCAAATCAAGTGCTTTAGGTTAAACATGACATGTTTAACTGGCTGAAAGTTGTAATATTCAGCACTAATATTGGATTAAATTTCAGAGGAATCTCAAGGGAAAAAAAAAAGAAAAGCAATTTTTTCTGACTGCTTCTCTTCAATAGCCTGAATATAGGAGACCAATTCAGCCCTCCAGATCCTGGATGTTTTCTCATTTCCTTTGTATTCTCCTCAATAATTTTTTGAGTCATGTTGATTCAGGGTCTGTCCACCCCAAGTAAGAATTTAACAAAAGAAGTCAAGCTACATACCGAATAACTAAATCACCTAATAGTTAATGGAGCAAAATATGTCCCTCCAAAGAGTAATTTAGCCTACTTAAGATCAGCATTGCTCTTTTTCACTGACTACATGAGTAATTTAACAAAATCATAAATTAAGTTAAGCATTACAGGTGCCTTAATATAGGTAAAATAAATATATTCTCTAACTCCTACAATGAATGTAGTGACCCAGACGTGGTTATGATGTTATATACAATGTTGTTTCCATGCTGTTTGGTCTATAAACATCTTGTATTATTGATGAAGGATAAGATACTGTGATAGTCTTTGAGTGAGGAAAGTTATTTTCAGCCACAATGCCAGTACATTATGTATGGTGGCAGTATGTGTAGTGGGTAGTGGCAGTAAATATTTTCCTGCCTTTGCTAGTTATTTGTCTTAGCTCTGAACTGCAGAGAACCACCTACTCAACTGCAAGAATAGTTCCCTATGCTGTTCAGTCTTCACTGCAGACTCTGGGTCCACCAGGAAGGTCCAAATATCTGAGCTCCAGATTGCCTACACAGTTTGCCAGTTACTACTTACTTGCTAGCCAAACAATTGCATGCTTCATGTCTTGCACTATCAAACACATTCAACCTTATTTACTTCATTTAAAAAGAAAAAAAAAAAAAAAAAAAAAAAAAAAGAATGCTATTAGATAATATGTCAATCACAATCAAGACTATTTTGGTTTTAGGCCAAAGGAAATTACAGATATACCGTTATTTCTATTAATTGCATCTAAAGTACTTTGCAAAACCTCCCTAAGCGCCAGAGAAATTGCAATCAGAAATTGCAGTGGTAACTCAAGGTTCTGTAGCAATTGCAATTCACTTGCAATTTCAATTGTTTTCAGTCAAGTGCATTAAAAACTTCTAGGGTCGTTAAGGCACTGAGGGGAGGAGGCATTTGGCAATACTTGCACAGCCAAAGAAGTCAGAAGATGGGCCTCTGGTTTCACTTTTACCTTTATAGAATACTTTCATTCATAGCTCTTCGCAAATAAAATCTCAGAACCTCATTCAGAGGACAGGTTAATGACATTGTCTTTGTCATCACAGACTAAAACCATTTGAGCTTAGAAATTATTTTTTTTTTTCCCCTAAAGATGTATATGCCAAACAGTTTACAAAATCCGACATCAAAGGTAGGACATCCAACTTCAGAAGTCTAACATGTAGATATGTTCTGGCGCTCTAATCTCTCTACAACAGAGAAGTGAGTTGTTCTAGGAAGATAGCTGTTCAACATATAAATCCAGCATTGCTTAGATGAATTATACTCTAGAAGTGCTTATTTCTCTTCGCTGGTTACAAAGGATGTCTATATGACAAGCTCAAGTATAGCTGTTGGCACAACAATTTGATAGTCCTATTTATAAGCACATTATCGATGTGATAGATTTCATTACCCCATCCATCCGATTCACTTGCAGTTCCAAAGTTAAAAACTGACTTTTAAAGCCTCTTTATCTAACAGTGTTGGACCATCTGTCTTTAATATCTTTGGATTTCAGAATCTGCTCACATCCCATTGATAGAACTATTGTCATCTTGGTACACAGACCATGTTTTTGGTATTTTTTCCTCTGGAGGACTGTCTGTTAGCACATTAGTTTTTCTCTCTCATCCTCTCAGATTACTTAAATTATCAAGACAACATATAAAAAAGCTATAAAGCATCCTAAACATTTCCAGTATCATTCTGTGATAAGTAAACAAAAGTATGTTCTCCTGCTAGATACAGATTAAACTTCAATTTTTACCTTAATGACTATTATCATCTATCCATGCATAGTTGAGCTGCAATACTACCTCCTGTGCCTTTTAAAGCAAAATTTCCAGAACCCCTTCAGTTACTCTGTTAAAATATTTGGCAGAATCTGCCTAAGAATAATGTTTTGCTTTTATGTTTTCCTTCAAGTTAGCTTAAGTTTAACAGGTTATCAGTAGATCAAAAGGTCTGAAAACACAGAGTTTGAAATAAAATAATAAATATCAATGTGCTGGAAGTAGAACCAGAGTTTTAGGAAACAAAATTTAACATTCATGTTTTCAGTCTTCAGTTTTGTTTGAAGTTTTTTATCCAAGAAAACAATATGAAGAGGGACAGCCTCTTGGCTAAAATTGGGCTGAAACCTTTTTTGTTCAGTATGTCTTAGCTTTTGCTCTGATTATAAGTCTTCCAAGGAAGTATTTGAAACACTATTCCAGATTATCTTCTATGGAGTATATTTCAAAATTCCCATGACACAGTATTCAAATCAACAATACATTAGTGAACAAAATTAACATATCTGATGACTTTATGTTGTAATCTTAAAAGCCCAATTGTTGCTGGCTCTTCAGATCACCTTCAGCATCTCAAATGTCATCAGAGAAAATAAAATAACATTCTCTTGGTTCAGAAGTTACTAGGGGTAAAAGAAATCACTGAGGCCAAAGTTAAGCCTGTCACACTGAATAGTGACATTCATCTGACAGACACAGTTCCTGATGAAATCACATAGTGCCTTGAGGTCTGCCAGTAGCTGGTCCACAGACAGGAAAGGGGACATTATTAAAACTGTTAGAAGTTTGGCTGATTATGGAAAATAATTGGTTAAAAGTCCAGTCTCCCCTAACATCTGTGGAAAACCTAGTATCAATGAGGAACAGATCACACAAATTCATGAAGACCTTATGACCTTGGATTACAGTTTGCCAAGGCTTCATATGAGAGGCAACATATAAAACTGTTCTCACATAATTCAGAATGAGAACCATCACTTCTGAATCAACTGGAGGATTTCACAAGACTTTTCTTTCACTTAGCCTGACTAAACCATATAAATGGTCTATGAGAAAAGTCCAGATGAAACTGTATATTCTGACTGATGCAGTTTATATGTCTGTGCATGTTGTAAAATAATGAAACCTGCCGTGGAAAAATAAAATTCATGTGCATGGTATCTTAAGAAACAAACAAGCATAAAACCCAACACCACACTGATTCTCATGTAAGATGTTATGGGCTCTTAATGTAGAATGTTTAGAATTATTGCACCAAGAAAATTAAAATATCAGTTCCAAGCATTTTTTTTTTAAACTGGCTCTTCCTTAAATAAATTTATTTTATTTCTTTTTTGAACCAAAGTAAATCTGTATTTATGGTATCATAGTGATTCTTATTGGATTTATGGCCAATGGCATTTCACTCTACAAGAGCTCACTTCTGTGTACTAACCATTTTGCACCAAACACCTCATTAGTTTCTAAAGTCACCGAAGAGATTCTTCTGATAAATTAATAAAATTTATCTGGCCATCTAGTAACATTTTAGAGGGATTTTTTGAGTGGACTTCATTCTTTAGAAATTTTGTAGGTCTTACAAAAAATAGTAATTACAAATTATCTCTGTAAAGTCCTTATCAAATTCAAATGGATATTTTCTTGTTCTTCCTGTCAGAATGCATTTACTTCATACAGAAAGTTTGTTCTGGGGCTGGTTTGTATACTCTTTTTATATCATGATATTCATCTCAAAACTAGTATCACTGAGCCAGTAGAGTCCACTAATTACTAGTATAGAGATACTCATAGGAATACATCTATATAATTTTAGCAATACAAAGTTTGTACAGAAATCTCAAGTTTAATTTTATTTTATTTTAGTCAACACAAATAATCTCATAATCCTTAGAAGACTCTGCAAGCACAAACAGAAGCAACCAGCTGTAAACTGTGCTGATGTAGCAGTAAGGAAATATGTCACCAAAATACCATAATGTTTTCTCCCTAGCCTTCAGGCAATTTCTCCCCTTTCAGGCAACATCTTAGATTTAAAATGCCTGCTTTGTACTAAAACTGCTGTATCATTAAATCAATCTTTTTTTTTTTTTTTTTTTTTTCAGTTATTAAAAGATATAATCAACATCTTTGATGGATTAAGTAATGATCCAATAAAACTGCACTCAGCCAGAAGATACATTTCTGACTCTGTAACTCATACATTGAAGAGTTCCTTTATGAGAGAAAAAAAAAATCAATTGGTTCTAATTAGTCTATACCTGTTCCAAAATGCAGTGAGATAATCTCTTTTATTAACAGATGGTGAATATTTAAGACTTAAATCCTCCAAAATACAGGCTAATGCAGGTATCACTGTAATCAGAAGCACATGATGATGGGGAAAATCATATCCCTAAATTTAATTAAATACAGACATAACAAAGAAACGTTTATAAAAATATTTACTTTTTTTGGCTTGTAGGCACTAAAATGACAAAAGCAATTACACTATATACCTGGCAACTATTTGCTAGTTAAAGTGGATATTGCAAAATAACCCTGTGAAATATATAACAAATGCTTGACTTTATGCCTTAAGAACAAGCTACCTATTGGACTGCAAACGGATCTTTACTAACTGAGATTTTTCTCAAAGGAATTTTGACTTTCTAAAGCGGTGAAGCACTGTGTATGTTTAATTATCATTCTAGAAGCCAAGAAACTGGAAAAAAAATGATAAATAATTAAACTGAAGCAGAGTGCAAAAGCAAATCTGATTAAAACAGTACAAAAAAATCAGTTTTCATGATACCAAGGGAGGTTTAAATTACATATGAGCATAGTTCTTTGTCTTAATTATCCTTAATAACTTTTAATCATCGTATCTGTTATTAGCTTGTATTTGAAGATAATTGAGGTTCTATTATAAAAACCCCCAACCAAACAAATTTGAACAGCATGTGCATTGACTACATTTAACTGTACATAGATTTAATGTGATATAATCAATTTTTTTTTCACACCTCTAGGCCACTATTTTTCAGTTAAAAATCAACTGTGATGGTATTTTGGATGTTCACTGCTAAAACATAAACCAATCCCCTGAATATCTAAGGTAATTCAACCAATATTCCATACTATATCATTGCAAGGGTTATAGCAACTCAACTCCATCCATGTTTTCCAAATTTTGAGAGCTATATCAGTCTCCCATTATTCCTCAGGCTCAACAAGGAGACTTCAGTTCCCTTGAGAAAAAACTGTTCATTTCACCCCGACAGAGAGCTGGAGAATTAATAGATAGAGAAATCTCCTTCCGCAAACCATGAACACTATCGCTCATGAGAGTTCAGGAAAACCCCAGTCAGAGCCTCTGTTCCTGAAGTTGGTTGCACCAACTGGCCCAGACATATCTTCATTTAAGAAAGCCCTCACCATTTGTTGATATACAGAAGACTAAATATTGCTATTCTACCTGTACAGGATACAGACACAAAATTTTAAAATTAAATAAAGGAAAAATAAATATTCTTGCTCATAATATGGAAATGTATCTTTTACTTCTTTAGGTGATTACTTGTCTTCACACTCTTCAAATTTTTCTCCTATTCTTTAAGTTTCCCCCTTTTAATGTAATTTTAAGAATTTTAATATGACTCCAGTATGTGGCTATTACCTATTCTACTAGGATTTAATATAGGGTTCATGTGCATGTTTGCAAAATCCATAATGGGATTAAATTATTGCTTTGCCACAGTGGCATTTTTACACTTCCTAGTTCCTTCTCTGTTCCCATATATTTTTTTAGTAATAAACTCATGCTAATATCATCAGATGGTGAGTTAACAGAGGCCTGTGTCCTTTGTTAGCTGTGTAAAAATTAGATATCCAGTTTAAACAGGTACAGAAGGATCCTACATCTCTGTATGCTTAACCACAAAAGAGAGCCACTTGGAGATGGAAATTCAGCTCAGTTACGACATGATTTACCTTTGTAAGTGTCTCTTTCTTTCCATAAACTATAGAGAAAATCTCAACTAACTGGACTCTAAGTTAGGTGTGATGACTGTAAGTCTTAGTTAACCATATGTTAATATGCCACCTTCTTCTATATGTTTTGTAATTGCTTTTGGCATGCTTCATTTTTCAAATGACTTTCTTATTATGCTATTGTCCTTGTTTCCATGACAGCTACTGGCAAATTTTTATTATTATCTTTAACTAACATTTTAAAAATAATGGTTTTAATATGGGAAGTTATTTTCTCCAGCATGCTGAAAATGGCACTTTTCTTATTGAACAAGCTTTCTTTTTTTCATATTTTTAGTTTAAATGAAATGCACAGGGAACTGTCTTTTGATAATAGTGGTATTGCAGATGGTGTAAATTAGACAAAAAAAAAATATTATCTACAGTATTTAAAAAAACAACAGTTATGACTTATGATCAGAAGTCTACTAAACTCTTGTTCATTACTGAAGCAGATCCTGACTCATCTGTGATTTGACTGAGAATCTTATCTAACAAATTGGTCATTAATTGCTGTTGAAAATCAATTCGCTGAAATAATGGCTTAGAAATATTGCTTTAACAATTTTCCATGAAGGATATATTTGAGTAAAGAGAAAATGCTTTCATTTCAGCTGCAATTTATAGGTTATGTCTGGGCTGCCAATCACTTCTAACAGTCAGGGCACTTCTTCCAGTGGTCGGAAATCCTGTCAGCATTTTCACAAGTGGAAAGTAATTCAATTAACGACAAAATGCTAACATTATCCCTTTTCATGTGCACTGAAAAGAAAAAATTACATGTCTAAGAAATACTGAAATGTTTTAAGACAGAAGCAATTAGGGGTCACAACAGCAGACTGACCCTCTTTAGACTCTAAATTGCATGAGTCTCTCT
Organism: Athene cunicularia; assembly: GCF_003259725.1. Lineage (NCBI taxonomy): Eukaryota > Metazoa > Chordata > Aves > Strigiformes > Strigidae > Athene > Athene cunicularia. The sequence goes on from NW_020799092.1 coordinate 73,342,150, forward strand.
ACTACATTATTTGAAGGAGCTAAAAATACAAGCATTAACTTGCAAAAGAAGAAAAGTAGCAGGAACCTAAACCTGTGTCTCAGGGAAGTCAAAAAGTTCTGTAATTGACTAGAACAGGATTAAGACTTGCTCCTTGTCACATAATATATATGACGTGCATGTAAATATATAAACATACGCACACTATTATAATATTTAATATAGAAAATACTATAGCCCAATATTAAGTAAAGTCTTAGAAAGCTCACTGAAAGTTGTATTAGTCATAATGAGCTAAGAAAAGGCAGATGAGAAAATGCTAAATTTCCATAGAGACATTCAGCTGTTTTCTCAATGTGATAAAGGGGACACTTCTATTTTGTTGTTGTTGTTGTTGTTGTTGTCCCTTGGTAAAGGCACATGAAATAATAATAATAAAACCTTTTACATTACTGAGTCCATCTCCTCAGTAGACAACTGTGCATTAATTCAGTACATAGCTAACACTTTAACACCATACCTAAGGGATTCTGCAATTAATTCAGTGAGAACAAGACTAATGGACAAACAAATCACAAAATATTTGGCTATGAAGATGTTAACAGTTACTTTTGGTTAGCCCTGAAGTGGTCAGGCAGTTGGACTAGATGATCATTGTAAGTCACTTCCAAATGGATTCTATTCTATTCTATTCTATTCTATTCTATTCTATTCTATTCTATTCTATTCTATTCTATTCTATTCTATTCTATTCTATTCTATTCTATTCCTATTCCTTCAAACAGACCTTTTTTTTTTTTTAATTACTACTGATTTATGACTCTGTGAACTCTTACCATACAGACTGAGAAACAGATACCTTTCCAGTTGTGCAAAAATGCTCTGAGTCTAAACTGAATCCTCCCAAATCATTAATCATAGTTGAAAATGGAATATTGATACCAAGAAAAACAATTCCATAAGGTGAGAAAACTAAAGCCAAACTGGAAAAAAAAAAAGCTAAATAGAGGCTGTTACTGTAAGCAGGAACATGTGGTTTATCTGAAGCTTCTGGAGACATCTTACTGCAATCACATCAAAATTGATTTGTTGCCTCAATATTAAAGCTTCTACAGTTCCTACTGGGATGCCTCTGTTTCAGTTTCAAGCTCATCCTATATAGGTGCAGAACTGCCCCAGATCCAGAACTGTTGCTTAAAGTAACAGATCAGCAGAAATATGCAAATCGATTTTGGTGCTTCTCTGAGCTGTTTCACAACTACCGTTGTCATGCTCCACATTCTACACTGAATGGCTTTCATTTCATATCAAATTCATAGATTAAAAAAAAAAAAAACAAACAAAAAACCAACACAAAAGTCTATGACTAGAACGCTAATAAACCAGATTTTTCCTTTTACCTATAAGGCAACAATCAATTTTCTAATTATTAACATAACATGATCCTATAACTATGACAAAAGCAGCAGTGCACAAAGCTATCAAAATAGTGTTTATACTAACGGGACAGCTTTAGTTAATTACTGACTGAAATGATGAACTTGGTTTATCAGTTTACAAAGCACTTCCAAATCCTTTGGGACAAAGTAGAATTCTGAATATAATTTCTTATTGCCATAGCAAAAACATAAGTAGTTGCATACCATTTTATCCATATCCCATTCTCCTTTATAACACTTGATTACATAACACAATAGATTAAAAATAAATTACCTAAAATACTTTCTGTTTCTGTCTTCACCTAACATAAGTGAAAGTTCTCTAAATAAGTTTATTGGATGAAAGAATTTTCTTACTGAAAACAATAGGAGTTAGGCCCTTGGTTCACTTGGCCACAATTTCACCTGCAAGTGAGGACCAAAACGGATTATTATGACTATTTAGTTTGCCCTCTTTCATTACAGAGGGCATAAAATGTAATTAAGTAATTTCTGCATCAAACCTAATAACTTCCTGATGAGTTCAAGTACATGATTTAGAAAGACACTCAGCTATAGCTGCTCCCTCACTTTGGCTAGAAAATTCTCACAACAATTAATTATTCTCATTATTTAAAAAAAAAAAAAAAAAAAAAAAAAAAAAAAAGATCCACAGGTCTACATAATTTCCAGTCCAAATCTGGTTTACTCTGTCTTTGTCTACTATATTGCTGGTGTTTAAAAGCTAAATTACTCAATGCTGGCACTTTTGGAAGGACTTCCTATGAATTCAAGAGAAACATCGCTTTTTTTTTTAACTTTACATGGCCAACCAGGCATGGTGATGGGCAAGATGCCATTAGATATTTTCCTAATTAATACAATTTAGTCTTGGCTGAAGACATAAACGCTCTCTGAATCAAAAATTATAAAAGCAGTCTAAAAGAGCAAATTACGCAAGTGAGCCAAATTCTTAAGGCATAAGACAAGTCATATATGTCAAATAAAGTGAGAGGCAGATGAGCCAGAATGGTTCTTTTCAAGAAAAGATTAAAAAAAAAAACAAAAACCTATGCCTTTTCAAGTCAAAAAGCACCATACAACATGAATCCAGTATTGCTGCACAGACTTTACACCTGAGTGTCTGTAAAGTATAAAGGGTAGAACAAACAGCAGAAGCATCATTGTGATTTCTACTGCATGCAAGTTGATAATATCTAAAGGAGAACCTGGATTAAAATTTTATATTCTTTGTCTTAGCATTCATAAACATTTTGCTCATTCAAACTGCAGATACATCAAGGAGTTTATAAATTGCTGAGCAAGGACTTTGATGCAGTGCTTTCAATTCAAGTCTAGTCTAAAAAAATTGTCCACATGGATAAAGAGGGAAAAGAGAGGAAACCAGATGCTGAGAAAAATGAAAAGGGAAGTCATCCTATGTCTCGCTGAACCCAAGCAACAGTGTTCCTTGACAACAAGACTGTGACATGACCTAAGTTTCTAATTATAGTCTCTTTTTTAATCAGAAATTGGGGGTTCAGCTTTCTTGCACATACTTCAGGACAATTTGTCCTTGTCACCTGTTGTTATTTTTCTAAAAAATAAACTTCTTATAAAGCTGTTTCAGACAGGAGAGATATGAAGGATTTGTTTACAGGCTTATAATCAGCAGCATATGAACTCTATAGTGGGGATAAAGTTACACATACTAACCTCTTGCCTCATTCACAAAGATCTGAAGTTTGGCCCACGATATAAAGTCTCAACATGAATGACCTTGTGAGCCATAATTAAAATTCCTTGAAACAAAGGTTTTTCAAAAGTTTTAATAGTTTGCAGCACTGGCATGTGTAGCCCATGCTACTGGGACACTGACTTATGCAAACTGACTACAGCTGATATCTGACTACAGCAAAACACGGGGATAAAATGAAAAGATTATGTCAAGGTTTGCTAAGGAATAACTCTTGATGCTTTTCTCTCATTAGTGTCAGTGTGCATCAGCTTCTTTCTTACACCAAAAGAAAGAAAAATAAAAAGTGTAATTACAGATTTCTTCCCTTTTATACCTTGAAGTTTGATGAAAATATCTTTGCATTAATGGAAAAGTGTAAACTTGGCAATTTTGTCCAAGTAAATCATAGCACAAAAGAGTTTCAGAAACTGTTCCTAATACATGGAATTGCATCTGTTCTAGTTTCAGTCAGGGTGGAAAGCCTTCTACGGAAACATTTTCATGTGTATTTATACCACAAACAGAAGCGTCTTTCTACTTTCTTAAGGAAGCTGAATGTTGGAGCATGCTGCACAGACTTTAGACTATGAATGCAAGTATTGTCCTTCCTGTTTCTCCAGAAGAGGAATTTTCTCCCTTGGAGGAGTATGGCCACTCAAACAGCTAAACTGGCTGAAACCTCAGTGCTTGGGAACAGAACCATATTTTAAGGGAAAACTTCCTTACAGAAATGTAAATTTCTTGCTATGAAGTTCTGATACTTAAAGATATGGGAAACATATATACCTTAAGTAATGTACATAAAGAAAATAACTGGGTTTGGATTTCTGTTCTATGTGTGAATAACAATTTTGCCACATTAATTGCTTCTTTATTTGGTTAAATGCAAACATGTGAATGATAAAAATATGCATTTATAAAGAACTAGGAAAGGTAACTAAATACTGAATACCTATTATACAGTAATTAGTGAATGACAAACTCCATACTAATTATGCACAGAATTATAACTGAGCAAATATGGTACGGTGCTAACCCACAGCACAGGAATAATTACTGCAAGGGCGTTCATAAAAGATGTATATTTAAACAAGAATGAAATTTTATAAACCAAAAGCGTGAAAATACTGTGTATGCATATACACATGTATAGCTATGTATATATGTATAAAGACACACATTAAAAACGTTTGTATATATATACTTATACGCACTACATCAATACACATATAAAAACATAAACACAAATGCACAGTTATCTTCATCTCAACACTGTTATCTCCATCTTACTCTACCAGAAGAATATAAGATCAGAGGAAAACTAAGCTGCCAACTACTTCACCTTTATCTAACGCCAAGGGTTTTTATTTTAAATGTGCACCTGGAGCCCAGTGCCTGAGTTCTCACTGAACTTCAGGAGCACCAAATTATTACCTAATTCAAGGATACGCTTTCCTCCTATTTTATTAGAATCACTACTGAAGCTTTAGGCAGATTCTTCCAGCAAACACTAAAGTTTTAATGACTGAAAGTCTGCTAGGTCCAGTTCTTAGTTGGGCTGCTCAGACTGTTATTATAGCAAGAGAAAGCAAGGGCTAAAGTGCCTTTCCCCTATCTTGATGTGAAAGCAGAAAAACAGGTGTACAGTAAGAATAAGCTGTTTTACAGATTATAAGACACTGGAAATGGGAGGCACAAACTATTCCATATTTTGCTCCTTTTACCAAGGCAGCTATTCAGTAAGGCAAAGAAAAAGCCTACCTTTTGTAGTTGTATGAATTGATTCATATGAGCCGCCTTACTCAGAATGCTAGTTAAGCATAATTGCCATTCTAAGGAGGAATGGATTAATATTGCACTGAAGGGATTTATCATGGGTACCTGTGTATTTCCTCTGTAGATATATTCACAGAAACGTTATCATTTTAGCCCTATTAGAACATTTGAACATGAATGCATTTCAGCACACCCAGAAATACAGGGACACTTGAAAGTCTTCACTAGAGCAGAGTGAAGCTGTAGAAAAAATGATTCCTGCTCCTAGGAAACACCCAGCTGCACTGTCACTAAATGGGTGTTTAAAACTCAGTTTCAGCTGGCAGGTGTCCATCAGTGAGACTGTAAAGCTTCTAGTGAGAAACCATGTCTTTATATTTCTATTGTTATGCATACAGTTCTAGTTGTACTTCTCACTATGACACTCATCCTGAACCCAGTGAATGAGACAGAATTATGATCTGAGATTCGCTAATGACTTCATCAGAGTTACTCCAGATGCCCTCAATCAAGCTGACAGTACACAGAAACACAAACAGCATCAAGAAGTCACTCTTTGCAAACCCACACTTCCAAACGCAAGTTCTCAGTGCTCACTTTGCTGTTGAATGAGATTCTGCCTTTTACATTCACTCCAAGTAGGAACGTGTGTGTAACTCCTGGGTAGCCCAGGAAAACACTGTGACTCAGAGACAGCCCTCGGAGTCATAATTCCTCCCTTGCTTCCCCCTCGCTCCCACAGCCTTTCCGTTTGCTTATGGTCTCTTGTAGAAATAAATTACTGTCACCCCCCCACGCCAGCAAGTGGAGGAACTGAGCCAAAGACAGTGTTAACTCCCTGCCTGCACCCTGTTACCTGGGCTGGGGGGCAGCAGAGCCAGCTCAGTGCTCAAGGCAGCCCTGCCAGTCTGGGAACTTCACAAAGGAATACACAAAGCAGTTGTGGGTTGTCCTGGTTTTACCCTTTCATGTGGGCATTTAGCTCTTAATCTGATGATTCTAATTAAAACCCAAGATAGGAGAGCGCAGAAGAAACTCTAAACTGCACATGGGTTTCAGTGATTCAAGAAGTAAAAACAATTCTGATATAAAAATAAACAAGTATCACTAGCTACTGGCAGCAAGTCTCCCAGGGACTGACATTGGCTAACAGGAATCTGGACCAAATAAAAATGTAGTGTCCAGACATTGTTTTATTTAATGCATTTATCCATTGTTGTTTTTTCTCATTTGTCAGCAAAAGCAAACTTTCTTTTCCAGTACAATCCTGGGAAAGCTGAAAAGTCTTCAAAGCAATTAAAATTGAACTTCTGAATCACCAAATCCCCAGTCTGAATCAGTTAGCAGATAAGTAGGGTCTGCCTCTCCCAGACTCATATTTTCACTGTAAATGCTGATTTTTAAGGCTCTGAGAATAACCTATTAGAACAACTTAATAATACATTAACATTCTTGCACACTTTTAAATGACTGGGGATTTAAAATAGGAAATTTTGTCAAAACTAAGGCAGGGTTACAGCAGTCTCGGAGAAAGCTAAATTCAGTGCTACAGTACAGATGATACATGGAGTTTTTACTAGCTGTGTAATAAAATTCCGCAGTGATGATAACTGTTAAAACAATAGTTAGAAATTTAGTTTGAAATCCTCAATGTTTGTATGCAGACAACTATGTAAATAAGTGGAGGACTTCACATTCTGGATATCCAGAATTTCCTTAGCCAGGGCATTGCTGTAGCTTTCAGTTTAACCATACAAGAGCCTTACCTTCACTTGTATGCTCTTTTTAACACCTCAAACTTTTTTATAAAAGTGATAGCTGCAGTAGGAAGAAAGGCAAGGGTTCTCAACACAATATCAAAATTCTCCATTAGAGGTGTAGGATAAAAGGTTGAAAAGTCATCAGCCAAGGAAGGAAGCTGAGTTCAGACCTCTTACAGCTCAAATCAAAAATGCTCTACCTATGAAGTTAGGTGGGAATAAAGCTATATCAAGTGAGGAAAATTGAGACCTCTTCTCTTATTTCAAAAGTAGATTGATTACCTTTAAAAAATAAAAATGATTATTACCTTTTAAAGATGACTGTCTTTAAAAATAAAAAGTTTCATAGCCCTGACTTGAAGATGTCTGAAGCCATTAGCTACTTGAGGACTGGGACTATAATGTAGCCCTTTTTTTTCCTATTGACTAGAACAGTGCAATTCCTGATTTTGTTTCTGACTTTAAATAGCATATTTGACAGAGTGCTGGCTGTTTTCAGTCTACAGAGGTACATACTCATGTAAAAGATGACTGTGCGCTAACATAGATCCTTACTCTTCATTGCAGAGGACAAGAGTCTCAAGTACTGGAGCACCTGAATTTTTACTGACTCAGCCAATATCTTGAGATGTCTTTCTTTTTTTTTTTTTTTTTCCTGGTTCATTCTCTCATGTCTCACAATGGGAAGATAGCAGTATACATAATTTATTCCAGTTTTCTTTGATTAAGGTTTTTCCCATATTATCTTATATATGTCTAACTGCCTTCAAAAATCTAGTGGTTGCTGGCCCTAATGAGGCATTTGTTCATGAAAAAGATGATAGATAGAACAAAATAAAATACATCTTATATTCATTTAATGGTAGTGCTCCTTACTGCAGAGTATTTCTACTTTATTACTTTCTGGTCAGTTGCTTTCCAAGATTATGCCCCTTATGATAAAATTTTCCACAGTCCATCTCTCCCCAACAGTAAATTCTTTATGATTATTATGTGAAATTGATGAGGAAATAAGCTAAATAAATCACTCAACAAATGGAATAAAACCTTCCCAAATATTTTTATGTCCATTTTTATGTAAAATTGCTAATGAAATAACTTATAAATAAAAGATTATGCATTTGTTTGTTGTTTTTTTTTTTCCAAATAACACTTTGTGACTTAAAAATCAAATTAAATCTGAAGGCTATCAGATAAATTTTTTTAAAACTATAGCTCTTGGAACTGGGCAGAGACAACACAAAATATCTCTCTTCAATATTTTTAATGCATTTATTAAAGATGACTTCACTGGCAAAGCCTCTATACTTTGTAAATTAGAAATGGCTCTGTTTCAATGAATTCATATCCTCTACTAGAAAATATTTCTATAATAAGAAACATACAAGCTTAACTAAGTATGCCTGAGAGTTACTGGAGCTTGGAGAGGTCCATGGGGTGGTGGCAATTAGGGGGAGAATTTGCTGGACTGCAAAAGTGGTTTAGTTAGAGAGGGAAGGGGACTGGGATATAAGATTCTCAAGTTCTTGTCACTTGCCTCCATAAATTAGACAAGAGGCTAATAATAATATTTCACATGCGGCACTAACATGGGTAGCTTAAACTGACTGACTTTTCACAGTTGCCACGCACAAGCATGTTGTTGTTTTGACCTCTGTCTTGAAGAGGGCACTAAAAATTATGTAAATGCAGAAGACACATGTTGGCTTTCCAAATGAGTAAACCAGGCAGATGGCTGATTAAAAATAAAGTCAAAATACAAATAATTGTGATACAGAAATTAATAGTTAAGTATAATTTAAATCAATTTAATTTACACTACCACTCAAATAATATCCACAGTATAATGCTATGAAATGTTAGATTTTAGTTCCAACTGTAGTATCTCTATCATTCTGACAGCATAAAATTTTCATTTTTTTCTCTTGCTGAATTAGGCTATTTTTGTATTATTTTAAACTTTCATTTTATATCTTCACTTCTCATACCAATTGTATTCCCATTCCAACTAGCTTTTCACCACAGCAAATAATAAAGTCTAAATCACTTCAGCTTTTTAAATCTTTTACTCTCATGTTGCTTTTTAATAGGCTGTGTTTCTTTCAGAGTTGAACAATGGAACTCGAGATATTTTCCAATTAATAGACAAGTCTTATTCCCTTCTCTGTTTTCCATGTTCCTAACTAAAGTGTGCTACAATGTCTTGTGAAACCAATATTTAAAATAACCCTCCCTAATTTTTTAAAAAATAATTAAATAAAAAGAAGATTATTTTTTTTCTTTGAAAAGCTTTTAATATTTTAAATTAAATTATATACAAGAAATATTCAAGACACTACTTGAATCTGGTGAATTAGCATACCTGTTTCACCAAGGAGAGTAATTCACATGAGTGTTCAGTGGATTATATGGTAAGAATCCAGGTAACATCTTAATGGCTAAAAGTCTGGATTATTCTAATTACTTGTCCTTTTTTTCCTCATCTTTTCTGATCATTGTGTATCTTTAACCTGGCTTCTGATATTTGTCTCAGTAATTCTAGCTTTTCTCACTGGAGCTGTGTGATTATTTAGCAATGATGGTCACCTGGTGAAGTACTCTCTGGTAGTTAATGGCCAGGTACTGAAGTTAAAGGCCCAAAGTAAAGTCAAAGACTCAAGAGCAAGAAAAGACCCAAGTCAGAGCTCACAGCAGCATAAAAATGATAGGAAAAAGTAGTGGAAATGTTCTGTCTGAGCATGGAAAGTTAAAACTTCAGCACGGTATATGTACAGTGGACTGAATAGAGTACCTGTTTTCCTTAGAACACCAAACAGTAATGAATACATAAGAAGAATTGCACTCCCCATTATTTATTAATGGTAACAGTTTCAGGAGCAGGAACTTTCATCAGTAAGTGAGAAGATGAAAACTCTTTTATTGTGGCTACTCTGAAAATTGAAATTTGTAGTTCTAAGGAACCCAAAGATCTCAAAAACTAAATGGGGTTAGTGGCTAGAATGCTGCAATAAGTAGAGAGAACATCAATAGAAATGAAATTATATGTTGGGGATCTTTCCAATGTTGAATGTTGGTAATCTTTTCCAACATACTCATTGATTCTCTAGTAGGGTACTATTCTCTGAATAAATGTTTTAAAAGTGTTGAAGACAAGGAGAACTCCTAAGTCCAAGATGTTGCCGGGAACCATTTGACTCCAGGGCTAAGCTTAAATGTATTCAGGGATCTCACCAAAAACAGTGGTTACCACAGGCATAGAGTTAGTATATACAAAAATATGTATGTCAAAATTTTGACAAGAATTCCTTCACTAGCATGAACAACTCACCACACTCGTTAACATGTTGTGAAGAGTTTCTGACAACACAAACCCAAGCCCTTGGGTAAAGTTTAGACCTCAGATAAGATTGAATTCTCTAGCAAAACAATACACATATTCCCACTTTCATAAATCACAGTGGTCTGACTATGTTAAAAGATCAAAAGAAAAATAAAACTTCAATAGTGGGTAGACAGATCCTCTTCTCACCTCTGGAGAATGTTTTCCTTTCTTTTTTGAATTTGGAGTATCTTTTGCTTTACAAGACATCACATAAATATGAAGGGAAGGGTAAAATGTAAGAATATGGAATTATCAGATCAGTATATACAGACTGATGCTAAAAACATGTTTCTAGTGTCCCTGCCAATCCACGATTCTGTTGCAAACAGTGAAATAAAATTAAAACATGATATTCTTATTTACAAAAAAGAGTGTTATATTTGAGAACCAAGCAAGAATATGACAACTTCTCTTAGAAATGTTACAATTAGCTATGTTCATACTGAGTGAAAAACCTGCTAGCTTGGCTTCTGTATCATTCTGGTTTCCATAGAAATTAAACCCGGTTCAGTTAAATACTAAGAAACAATATGTGGTTTTGACCACCCAGCAATAACACAATGATTAGGGGTTTCTGAGATCAGATTATGAATTGCTTCCAAAATTAGACTGTGTCTCTTAGTAGCAAGAAATGTATTAGGAATCATTTAGCTGCTCACTGAATGTGGGGTCTCCATGTGCTTTACAAACAGAAAAAAGTAACTTTACAGATCTGATTGTGAAGGTAAAAACAGGATATATCTTGTTAAAAATGAAGTTGGCTCAAAGGTCAATGTGGATGATGACAAATGGCCATCTCCAAGAAACTGCAGACATCCATACATGCGATTGTGTTTGGCCTTCTGTGCTGTGCAATTATAAATTCATAAACTAGAATATGAACCCTAGTTTGTCTGTGTAAATCACATACAGTATCATTTATGTCTGTGCAACAGTATATTCTGCAGACTCCATTATTTTCAGTACAAATAAACCAACATAAGTAAGGAATTTGACCTATGCATATAAAAACTGAATTAAACGCTCAGAAGAATAACATTTTAAAGTTAGGTTTTACTAGATTACGAGATTACAACAATGAGAGCCATTTCATTAAAGCCTATGGATATTGCCAGAACAGTAGTAAATTGCTCTAATACATATTTTTCCAGCAAGAACAGGCAGTATGTGGATATGCAACCAAAGCTGACTTTAATACTCCAGATATTTTCAGACAAAAGCCAAGATGTGCTCCCAGGGAACAGAATAATCTTGCTACGGGTTTGTACAAAGGTCAACTTAATCTCATTTACATCCATAATAGATAAAGGCAATAATAATCATAGAATGGTTTGGGTTGGAAGGAACCTTAAATATCACCTAGTTCCACCCCCCTGCCATGGGCAGGGACACCTTCCACTAGCCCAGGTTGCTCACAGCCCCGTCCAACCTGGCCTTGAACACTGCCAGGGAGGGGGCAGCCACAGCTTCTCTGGGAACCTGTTCCAGTGTCTCACCACTCTCACAGAAAAAATTTCTTCCTAATATTTAATGTAAACCTACCCGCTTTCAGTTTAAAACCGTTACCCCTCATCCTATCACTACACTCCCTGATAAAAGTCCCTCCCCATCTTTCCTGTAGGCCCACTTGAAGTACTGGAAGCCTAAATTGTTAATAACTGAAGACAAGCAGAAATATAGAATGGTTCGTGTTGAAAGGGACCTTAAATATCATCTAGATACGTCAGACTACTGTAATTCAACTAAGCTTAGAAAAGCATTTGGTTGTGCTTTAAATTGGTATGTATGAATATTTGATACAAAAGTGATACATAATTTAAAATAGAATTTAAAATATATATAAAGCATGATAAATAGAAGCTGTGCTAAATTATATTGCCAGATATAAGCAATCATTTTTATAGCTGTCTTTTAATAATTCATACTTTTTTTACAATATTTTTTATATACTTTTCTCAGAAGATAATTAATTATTATTAAACTTCTACATGTGTAGCCAAAAGTTAGAATTCTATTTACAATAATTAAAAACTCAACTAGTTTATTTGAATAGATAAAAATTATCACTTGAAAATCATCCGTTCTTCTCCTCAAAGACAAGTGTATTTCAAAGGGCTACATTATATGTCAATTCAGAAGTACATGAGTACTTTCAGGAATTATATATTAGGAGAATTCAATAGTTAATGGTAGGATTTTCAAAAGGATTTAAGTGGATTAGATAAGGACTTGGTCACTGAAATCCCACAGCCTTCATCAAAAATGTCAGCTAACATGAATGTTTCAGTAATAAAATCACACACAGAGAGTCACTTATTTATGGTTATATTGTATTTAGTTATCATGTACTTGAGCCAACAAGAATCTGAGCATTTAAACAGAAACTTCTTTAAAAATGCAAGTCACCAATAGGAGGAGTAGTCTAGTGTTTAAGCCAAACTAAAATGGTTAACTTAAAGAAAATATTTTGTTTTCTGGTTTCATTTGCCTGAAAAGAAACATGCTGATACAGTTTCTTTGCAGAAAATACATTTTTTATTTTTTATGAAGCAAAAAATTTCTGTGAAGAATTCCACTTCCCAGGTAGTTCCATCAAAAAATCCTCTCCACAAATAATTGCAAAATCAATTCCCATTACTATTTACTTTTTCTGAAGCAGTAAAACAGGAGAGATGACTCTGCTAACACAGTTATCAGTAGTGCAAATGGATTGGGTGGAATCTCTTGTTAAAATTCTATAAAATTCCAGACATGGTATCTTAAACATTGCACTTGCAGTTATGTATCTATATATGTAAGACTTTAATTTAGAACATAATTGGGAATGGTGCTAAAAACATTAAAACATATCTGGATGGATCCCAGAAAGTTCTTCAGTTGTTTTATCAAATATCAAGTCACATTAATGCTCTATGAAAATTCAGTGTATGCAGAGTCCCTAGATTTATCCAAATTATTAAAGTGACAGCTGCTTCTTTCAATTTAAAAGTAATTGCTCATTATTAAATATCTTAGAGTATGTTAATTAAGCATACTTACATATGTTTCTAAAGAAAATATATCCTGGAAGTCTCTTTTCTTTTCAAAGAAAGGAATATTGCTGAATGTATGCTTCTCTCTGCTCTCTTTTCTAATGGTTTTTGCTTTTAATAAAAGCAAGGTGATGTGATTTTAGTTGTTAGTGTCTAAAGTTTTACATTTCCAGTGCTTTCTAAAACACTGAAATCCATTAAAGTCAGAGAAAACATTATGCTATACATAACAGAGTATCCTTTTCAACCAGAATTATTTTTTTCCCTGAGGATGGAAAAAATATGCTGTGGTTAAATGGGATAAAACTTCCTACATTTCTTTTTCTTTCTTTTTAAAATCAGGCATGCAGTAGCAGCTAAAATTATATATTTCATATGTTTGTTCAAAGTCCAATAAAAAAAAAAGTGCATAGATGAAAACTGAACATTAATGATGAAAGCATATCAGAACTGCCTTTATAAATTAGGAATCTATTGACAGTGAAATTGTACTAAGCCTGTACATGTCTATGCATTCATCAGAGCTGGACTGAATTATGCCAAATAAGAAATGTCCCAGAAATCTGAAGGATGTAAGAGAACATTATAATGATCTACCCTGATCCTGTGTGCACAGTACAGGGTGCACTATTTCAATAGTCAGAGATGTGAAGAGACTCTTGTGCCAGAGATATTCTCATAGGAAATGCCATATTATAGGCATTGCTGTATAAATATTTGTATATAGACTTATATGTTTATTAAGAAAACCTTAATGTTATTTAGCCAATATATATATAGTATACATGGATATATATATATATAAAACTATTTATCCAATACACATAATGAGAGTCTCATACTAGATAATAAAGACTAACTAACAGTATATAGCTAAACAGACATAATATTTCCACATATATCAGTCAGGTCAGCTTTCAACATTTATCTAGACACAGACAGCCATGTAAAATTATACATGAATATCCACTGAGAGAACTGAAAAGTCCAGGTTATGAGGCTTTTAAATTTTATGCCTTTAATTTGGCTCCAGTAGCTGTGCAAACGCTCTTCCGGCTGTGTAGCAGGATTTCCTAATTGATGTTCAGGTACTTCCATCTAAATTGGGATACAGGTGAGTTTACAATCCTTTGTCTTTTTTTTTTTTTGGGGGGGGGGGGGT